>NC_069505.1:106529322-106851822 GCF_027579735.1 Bombina bombina | reverse complement strand
CTATCTTTATTTGAAAAAGAAGGCATCTAAGCTTTTTTTTGGTTCAGACCCTGGACAGCACTTTTTATATTGGTGGATGAATTTATCCACCAATCAGCAAGAACAACGCAGGTTGTTCACAAAAAATGGGCCGGCATCTAAACTTACATTCTTGCATAGGAGTAAATTAGAAAGTTGCTTAAAATTTCATGCTCTATCACAAAAGAAAAAAATTGGGTTCAGTGTCCTTTTAATGTCATGCATTGTTTTGCTGTGTTTTCATGATATCTCACTGAAATCTTGTGAGATTTCATAGTAATATTCCTTAAACTGAATAAGAAAAAACATGACTGAGCCTGCACATACCAGATGCACAATCCCTTGCAAGTCCTGGGACAAGTATCCTGACTGGCTGCTTAAAGTCCCTTTACAGTGTGAATACTTTCTAGGCAACTTTTTACAGTTATGCTGCATCACTTTCAGGTGCTTCAACATTTGGGTATCATGGACCTATAAAATTAGTCTTATCAGCTTGAGGGTTTCTTTTGGTAAACCTGCTCTTGATAGACGGGATAGTTATGGCAAAAATGGTGTAAGTAGCCAAGACTTGATTTTTTTCTTTTCTTCACGATTTAGATAAATCATACAATTTTAATCTACTTTTTAATTTTACTTCTATTATTTTGCTTAAAGGGACAGTATACACCAATTCTAATTTAACCGCATGTAATAGACACTACTATAAAGAATAATGTGCACAGATGCTGATCTAAAAACCAGTATAAAAGCATTTGAAAACTTACTTAGAAGCTCCCAGTTTAGCTCAGTTGAAAAGGTTAGCTGGAACACCCATTGCAAGTGGTTCTATAGAAAAAAAACAGACACACACCCTCCCCCTTCCTCTGCATGGGAAAAGACTCTTTACACAAACAGGAGCAAGCTAGAGTAGGTATACTTCAGTACTCTCCTAAAACTTTGGGGCTTGGTTAGGAGTCTGAAAATCAGTGCAATGTTATTTAAAAATAAGCAAAACTATACATTTTAAAAAAAAAAAAGCTGTATAGGTTATGTGAATGGTTCATCTACAAAACATTTATGCAAACAAAAACCTAGTGTATAATGTCCCTTTAATTATCTTGGTATTTTTTGTTGAAGGAGCAGAAAGGCAGAGCTAGGAGCCAATGGCAAGAAACATACATGACCAGCCAGTATTAAGCAGTTAGCCTTCAGTAGTGCATTGATGCTTTTTAACAAAGAATATGCAAAGAATAAAGCAAATTAGATAATAGAAGTAAATCGGAATGGACATTCTAATGAAAAATGGCATGCTCTATAATTTGTTAGTATATGTATTTTTTAAGTTACAGGTCAAAATTGAACATTCATGATTCAGATAGGACAGCAATTTTAACAACTTTCCAATTTACTTCTATTAACAAAATGAGCACAGTCTTTTTATATTTACACTTTTTGAGTCACCAGCTCCTACTGAGCATGTGCAAGAATTCACAGAATATACCTATATGCATTTGTGATTGGCTGATGGCTGTCACATGATACAGGAGAAGTGAAATAGACATAAATGAAATTTTCAAAAAGAATATCTACTATTCATTTGTAGTTCAGACTAAGTGCTATTGCATTGTCTTTTTATCATGCAGTTCTTCTGTATTTACTGGTTCTTTAACTTAAACACATTTGCACATATTAAGCTAAGGTCAGTAACACAAAAATGTCCTGCTGTAATGATTTAAAGTATTTACATTTTGCATTAGAATGTTTCTTTAAATTGTGCATTTTATTTCATATTTTGTTTAATTTTTTGGGGCTTTGAGTTTGTATTTCAATATAGTTATGGCCACACATGTAAGATCAGGAACTGGGTGCACATGCATCAAATTATGACTGCATGTCTGTGCTAAGTGGCATTATCTACAATAATTTATGATAACATAAACACTAATGAATTACTGGGCATAGAGGAACTTATGAGAAGAACAAAACAGGAGAAATTTATATAGGCGCAATAACAATTGCTGGAGTGGAATAAAATAATAATAAAAATTAGGCTATTAATTACTAGGAATGTATATGGACTGGTGTTTAGGACAGCATACATATGGAAAATCAAGTCAAAGGGGTCTATCTATCAAGCTTCGAACGGAGCTTGATGGCCCGTGTTTCTGGCGAGTCTTCAGACTCGCCAGAAACACAAGTTATGCAGCAGCAGTCACAAAGACTGATGCTCCATAACCCTGTCCACCTGCTCTGAGCAGGCTGACAGGAATCGTCGGAATTCAACCCGATCAAGTACGATCGGGTTGATTGACACCCCCTGCTGGTGGCCCATTGACTGCGAGTCTGCAGGGGGCGGCGTTGCACCAGCAGCTCTTGTGAACTGCTGGTGCAATGTTAAATGCGGAGAGCGTATTGCTCTCCGCATTCAGCGATGTCTTGCGGACCTGATCCGCACTGTCGCATCAGGTCCGCAAGACATTTGTTAAATTGGCCTCAAAGAGTCTAAGGTTATATAAAAAATCAAACATATTTATTACTCAAAATGGGAACATAATATCGTTTCATATAGATGTGTACATCAAAACAGAAAAATAGATAATTGTTTCAATATATTAAAATACCCAGTTGTATAACAGGGGTCTGAAATCTAAAACATATTTACATAAAACACAAAAGTTCAAATGTTAGTGTAAATGTAAAAGGGATAACTCTCCACCATTTAAAAAAGGGGATTACGTCTCCAATTGTAGCCTGAAAAGACAATAAAATCTTAAAGAGTTCAGGTGAGATGATGAGACACTTATCATATCTAAAATTGTCCCTGCAGATCGTAAGTTGTAAGCCACTAGTAGCGGCATCTAATGTCTCCGTAGAAATTGACCATAAAGGTCACATGCAGATGCTAAGCCTCTAGTAGTGTCATGTAACGGCTTCATCGAAAAAGACCATTATTGGTCACGTGATCTCAGGCTACCGCGTCACAGTGGTTTGAAATATGGGATCAAGCTTTGAGCCGCAATTTGGATCTGCAATAAAGCACCAATGGCGGTAATAATCCGCTGTAGGGTGCGGTGACATACCGCTCCGGTGATGAGTGTATCAGTGCTGGAGCTTACAATTCTCAGCCTTTACCGATAAAATGGTTCCTAAGATGACTCTCAAAAGCAAACACAGAGTGCAATCTGTGCTGATCGACATTCTTTGTTGTATCCTTTGTAGTGTATATCTCCAATTTCAGCAATTTCTACTATTTTTCTTTTATTATTAAAACAGCAAAAAAACAAAATTTATGCTTACCTGATAAATGTATTTCTTTCCGGATAGGGTGAGTCCATGGCTTGAGTAATTACTGTTGGGAATATCACTCCTGGCCAGCAGGAGGAGGCAAAGAGCACCACAGTTAAACTGCTAAGTATCACTCCCTTACCCACAACCCCCAGTCATTTGACGAAGGGAAATGGAGAAAAAAGGAGTAACACAAGGTGTAGAGGTGCCTGAGGTTATAGTCAAAAGAACAACTGTCTTAAAATAAAGAGTGGGGCCGTGGACTTACCATATCCGGAAAGAAAGACATTTATCAGGTAAGCATAAATCTTGTTTTACTTTCCAAAGATATGGCGAGTCCACGACTTGAGTAATTACTGTTGTGAACCAATACCCAAGCTAGAGGACACCGATAAATAGAGAGGGACAAGACAGACAGTCCTAAACAGAAGGCACTACTGCTTGAAGAACCTTTCTCCCAAAAGAGGACTCAGCCGAGGCAAAAGTATCAAAATTGGAAAATCTGGAAAAAGTATGTAGAGAAGACCAAGTTCAATCCAGCCTTGCAAATTTGTTCCACAGAAGCTTCATTTTTGAAAGCCCAAGAAGAGGAAACAGCTCTTGTGAAATGAGCCGTAATTCTCTCAGGAGGCTGCTGTCCAGCAGTCTCATAAGCCAAACGAATTATACTTTGTAACCAAAAAGAGTAGTAGCAGTAGCTTTCTGACTCTTCGAGCAGAAGAGATAGCAACAAGAAACAAAAACCTTTCAAGGTAACAACTTAATGTCTATGGAATGCAAAACATTAATAATAAGGTTAAGGCTCCAAGGAGGAGCAACAGACTTAAAGACAGGCCTGATTTTGACCAAGGCCTGACAAAAAGATTGCACATCTGGCACATCTGCCAAACATTTATGTAGTAAAACTGATAAAGCAGAAATCTGATCCTTCAGGGTATTGACGGACAATCCCTTCTCCAGGCCTTCCTGAAGAAAAGATAAAATTCTAGGAATTCTAATTCTACTCCAAGAGTAGCCCTTGGATTCACACCAATAAATATATGTACACCATATCTTATGGTAAATCTTTCTAGTAACTGGCTTGCAACCCTGAATCATGGTCCCAATGACCGATTTAGAAAAACCACGCTTAGACAGAATTAATCGTTCAATCTCCAAGCAGTCAGCTTCAGAGAAACGAGATTTGGATGAAGGAAGGGACATCGAATCAGGAGGTCATCCTCAGAGGCAGTCTACAAGGTAGGAGAGATGACATCTCCACTAGGTCTGCAAACCAGATCGGGGGCTATTAGAATCACTGACGCCCTCTCCTGTTTGATATGAGCAATGACTCATGGAAGGAGAGCAAACAGAGGAAACAGGTATGCCAACCTGAAAACCCAAGGAACCACCAGAGCATCTATCAGAACGGCCT
This sequence comes from Bombina bombina, assembly GCF_027579735.1. Lineage (NCBI taxonomy): Eukaryota > Metazoa > Chordata > Amphibia > Anura > Bombinatoridae > Bombina > Bombina bombina. The sequence continues at coordinate 106,847,126 of NC_069505.1, read as the reverse complement.
GTGGATCTCTTGACCTTGAACCGTACCTTGGAAGCTTGGTGTTCTGACTGGATGCCATCAGATCTAACTCCGGAACCCCACATTTGAGGACTAAGCTGGAAAACACCTCCGGATGGAGTTCCCACTCCCCAGGATGAAAAGTCTGTCTGCTCAGAAAATCCACTTCCCAGTTGTCTACTCCTGGAATGTAGATGGCAGATAGACAGCAATTGTGGGTCTCTGACCACTGAAGAATCTGAGTAACCTCCTTCATGGCTAAGGAACTTTTGAGTTCTTCCCTGGTGATTGATGTAAGCTACAGAGGTTATGTTGTCTGACTGGAACCTGATAAACTGGGCTGAGGACAACTGAGGCCAAGCCAATAGAGCATTGTAAATCATCCTCAACTGAAAGATGTAGATGGGAAGAGCAGACTCCTCCCGAGTCCAAAGGCCCTGAGCTTTTAACGAGTTCCAGACTGCTCCCCAGCCCAGCAGGCTGGCGTCCGTGGTCATGATCAACCAGGAAGATCTCCGAAAGCATGTGCCCTGAGACAGATATAGATATTCCTAAGAAATCCACCTCGAGAGAGAGTCCCTTGATGACTGATCTAACTCTATTCTCTGAGATAGATCCACATGGTCGCCATTCCATTGTCTGAGCATGCACAACTGGAGAGCTCTCAAATGGAATCGAACAAAAGGAATGATGTCCATGGAAGCCACCATCAGACTGATTACCTCCATACATTGAGCCACTGAAGGATGAGCAGTAGCCTGAAGAGAGAGTCAAGAGGAAATAATTTTGTTTTTCCTTACCTCTGTCAGAAAAATCTTCATCAATAGAGAATCTATTATGGTCCCTAAGAACACTTCTCTTGTAGCAGGGGAAAGGGAGCTTTTTTCCAGATTCACATTCTATCGGTGGGAATAAAGAAAAGAAAACAATATCTCTGTGTGAGATTTTGCTTGTTGAAAAGATGGCACCTGAACCAATATGTTGTCCAGGTAGGGTGCCACATCAATTCCACGAGAATGGATCACTGCCAAAAGAGCCCCCAGAACCTTTGAAAACATTCTGGGAGCCGTGACTAGACCAAATGGAAGGGCCACAAACTTGAAATGTTTGCCCAGAAAGGCAAATCTCAGGAATCTGTGATGGTCCCTGTGAATAGGAACATGAAGATATGCATCCTTTAGGTCTATGGCTGTCATGAACTGACCGTCTTGTACTAAAGGAAGAATGGAGCGAATAGTCTACATCTTAAATGATGGAACTTTGAGAAACTTGTTCAGACACTTCAAGTCTAGAATGAGACGGAAAGTTCCCTCTTTTTTGGGAACCACAAATAGGTTGGAGTAGAACCACTATCACTCCCAGGGAGGAAAGATGTTGTATACATTTCAAGGAACACCTCTCTCTTTATCTGGTCTGCAGATAATCTTGAGAGATGGAATCTGCCTCTGGGAGGAAAAGTCTTGAATTCCAATTTGTAACCCTCGGATACTATGTCCACAGTCCAGGGATCTGGGACATCTCATATCCAGGCTTGAGAGAACTGAGGAAGTCTGTCCCCCCACCTGATCCGAACCCGGATAGGGGGCAAACCCTTCATGCTGATTTGGAATCAGCTGCAGGTTTCTTTGATTGTTTCCCCTGGTTCCAAGACTGATTGGGTTTCCAAGAAGACTTGGATTGTTCCTGCTTGGAAGAAGGGGAAGGCTTTCCTCTGAAGTTACAAAAGGAACGAAAATTACTCTGACGTCCTTTAGGCCTATTCTTCTTATCTTGAGGTAGAAAAGACCATTTTCCACCCGTAATATCAGAGATAATTTCTGCCAAACTGGGTCCAAACAAGGTTTTGCCCTTGTAACGAATCGCCAGAAGCTTGACTTTAGAGGAAACGTCTGCAGACCAGGATTTCAACCATAAAGACCTACGGGCTAGGACAACAAAACTAGAAGTTTTAGCTCCTAGTCTAACAACCTGTAAAATGACATCTGCAATAAAGGAATTGCCCAAATTAAGAGCTCTAATCATATCTTGAATTTCATCCAAGGAAGTCTCTACTTGAAAAGAATCAGACAAGGCATCAAACCAATAAAATGCTGCTTTAGTCACGGTGGCAATACACACCGCAGGTTGCCATTGGAGACCTTGATAAACGTAAATCTTTTTCAAATAAGCCTCCAGCTTCTTGTCCATCGGATCCTTAAAAAAGCAGCTATCCTTAATAGTAATAGTGTTTCTTTTAGCCAGAGTGGAAATGGCCTCTTCAACTTTGGGTACAGTATACCAAGGGTATTTAATGGAATCCTCGACAGGAAACATTTTCTTAAAAATGGGAGACGGGGAAAAAGACACCCCTGGTTTCTCCCTGTGAGATAATCTCCCTAGCACAGTCCGGCACAGGAAAAACCTCCGAAGCGGGAGGTTCATCAAAGAAACTATTGTTTACTAGATTTCTTAGGAGTGACAATGACAGGGGTATCGGAGCTAAAACCTCCTTTAACAATACACAAAGGTGTTCAAGCTTAAATCTGAAGGATACCACCTTAGTCTCAGAAGAAAGAATTATACTGTCCGAATCTGAGATTTCACCCTCAGAAAGTCCTGATGTGTCTTCCTCATCAGACTTATGAGAAAGGGCAACCTGGGAAGCAGAACTGAGGATAGGCACCTTACTTTCTGAATTTCTAGATTTCCTCTTGCATTTTCCCTGTAATCTGGGAATGGCAGCAAATGCGCAGATACCGCTGAAGATTCCTGGGCAATTTCTGCTTTTAAATAAACTCCACTAGGAGTTATAGAGGAACCGCAGGGCAGTGCATGTGACGCCATTGAGGCTTGGGATGTAGCAGGAGAAAGCTGAGGTATTATTTTAACAGCATCATCCTGAGAGACATTAGGCTAAAAAAATGTACCTTTATTTTGCAAGGTTTTCTTGAAACATGAAGAACAAAATTGCATAGGAGCTGCAATTTGTGCATCTAAACATAATAAGCATGAATTCATGAGCGCAGGCTCTCGCTCCATATTAGACATGTTGTAAAACAGTAAATAAACTTGTACAGATAAGTTTAAAAGATTTTAATATTCAATTAAAATAAGCCATGGAAAAAATACACTTTAAATTTTATCACAAATTAGGATCAATCCCCAGCTAAAATTATGTGAGAAAAGTTAAGAAAAAGTTAAGAAAAAACATTTAATAAACATCAAATAAACTTCTAAAATACCCCTCAGGCAGGCAACCCCACACCTCAATTACTGAGGTGCCTTACTGCTACCAAATAAGACCTGATCACCCAGAAATGGAGAAAACAACTTTTTCCTCAGAAATGTTATGAAGTAAAGCCGGTCATGTGACCGCAACTGCCGAGCTCAAATTACTGCTGCGACACAAAGAAGCACTACATCCTGGTACACTGAGTACCAGAAATATTCGTTTTTTAAACCGGACAGTTTAAAATGTTGCATCGTTTTATTTTAAAGCAAAGGGAAAATGAATAAGATGCTGAAATAGAAAATTCCGCCTTACTTTTAGTTTAAACAAGTAGATATGTGTCAGAAAATAAAGCCTAATAAAAACATTTTACACTTTATTTTTAAAAGATTTTAAATGTTAGTCTCACACATGCTACAGTGCCTGCTTCATGCCCCAGTGTAACCCATGCAACAGGATTATCTATGTCCCAATAAAAAAGCAGTGTCTTTTAATTTGTTAAGTGCATGGTCTCCCCAACTGGACGAAAAAGTACTAACCTGCTCCGCTGTCCGGCATGTAGACAGTTACAAGGTATGAGAAGACACAGTTCTTCACAGAGACCTTTGAAAAAGAAAGAACAGAGTAGAAAACTCTGGCTTTTTAAACTATGGCAGCAATTGTTAGGAAAACACAGTAAGTACCTCTTTACAAGTTCCTAACTGCTATAAAGCCACCACTACCCAACTGCAAGGAATGACGTGGAATACGGCTATACCCCAAAACTTGCTTGTAGATTAAAAAAAAATAATCTTCAGACAACTAAACCTCACCTCCACCATGCACCGAAGGCAAAGAGAATGACTGGGGGTTGTGGGTAAGGGAGTGATACTTAGCAGTTTAACTGTGGTGCTCTTTGTCTCCTCCTTTTGGCCAGTAGTGATATTCCCAACAGTAATTACTCAAGCCGTGGACTCACCATATCTTCAGAAAGAAAGATCTTTTTGTGGGCTATTTTTAGAGCATTATATTGCAAAGTATGTTATTTTAAAATTATTTTAAGGAGACCAGAACAGAGAACTTTATATCATAGAGCCCCAAGGGTTAAACCTCATGATTATTCTCATACTGCCAGGGACCTTATCACACCCATTGTCAGGTTCTGCCTGGTTCAACCCATTTTTCTCCTAGCTACACCCACTACTTTCTGATTTGTTCCTCTTTCTTTAAGTGTGCCGCTCACCTGTTACACCTTGCTCAGTATTGATGATCTTCGCTACAGAGAGGTTTACCTGCCTGCTCAGCTTTTGCTTCTCTACCTTATTATCCGGAGTTCTGAGCCTTATCCTAAACAGCAACTTCTACCTTGGAATTACATTCACAGTCTCTCTCTCTCTGTTGTGGGGTAAAGTACCTATTGCATTTTTTCATTGCCTCTCGCTGCTTTCTTTTTACCGCAGCTCATACCTTCAGTGTTCATTCAGCCTGTCACTGTGTTTCTCCGATTACGCTACACAGCGTGACGTCACTTCCGGGTCTGCTCCGGTCTCAGTCTAACTACTCTGAATCACCTACGAAGGTAACCGTGCTTGCTCTCCTGCCTGTCTGCATTACCAAGGTACAAATTACTGCTAAACATCATACCTCATATCGTATGTACTGTGTCTTGTATTAAGATAAGAAGTTTAATCTCAAAACTATAAACATTAACCGCAACTTCACTTGTCTTGTCCTGTTACTCCAATGCTGCCTGACTGAATCTTTATCTTGTCCACAGTTCACCTGTTATTATCTAAGCCTGATCTTAACAGTATATTATTTTCTTATTCACTTTCTGCTGAATAAGTTATCAATGCTTGTTATATTAAACTTACTCACATGACTGAAGGAAACCTTTTCAGAAATAGAGGTTTCAGACAGTCCTGTGTAACATACATATTATTATTCATTCTGCAGTTGTGTTCCACCTAACATATAATCACCAGTTCCTGATATAATACTGAGCCTTAAAAAATGGAACCAGCAGACATACATCAAATTGTATATAACCTCAATCAAAAGGTAGATCAACTGGCACAAGGCCTGCATGATTTACAAATTGAGAATGCTGCTCTGAGAAAAATAATTACAGAGTCTATCTCTTTAAAGGGGAATCAGACTGAAACTGTTATTGAACCTCAAGTCTCTCTCCCAGATCTATTCTGTGGTAACAGAAAGGCATATAGACAATTTAAAAACGCCTGCCTTTTATTGTTTTCAATGAAACCTAGGACTTACCCCACTGAGAGAGTGAAAGTCCTCACTACAATCTCATTTCTCAGAGGGGATCCTAGAAATTGGGCTGATAAATTCATAGAGAACCAGGATCCTATACTCGGATCCCTTGTAGACTTTTTCACAAGTATGGATGAAATGTTTCAGGACACAGATATTCAGCTTACTGCTGAGATGAGTTTAAGGAGTTTAAAACAAGGAAAGAGACCTGTCGAGGACTATATCAATGATTTCAAACAGTTCGCCACGGATGCTCTCTGGACCCCTGTCGCCCTGCGTAATCAATTCCGGTTGGGACTTTCAGAGTCTTTAAAAGATGAATTCGCCAGAATTGAATTACCAACAACTTTGGAGGCTTTCATGAAAACAGCAATTCAGATAGACCGTCGTCTACGTGAAAGGAAGGCTGAAAAGTTTGCAACAGACGCAAAACCTAAACCCTCATCTGGCTCTTCAGCCCAAAGCAGTGTTTCTGCTATTAAACCCTCTGTGGAACCCATGGAGATTGGCTTTATCAGAGGTCCCCTCTCTCAAGAGGAGAAACAACGGAGACGTTTAAAGAATCTATGCCTGTACTGCGCTAGCCCAAGTCACGCTGTTCAGGACTGTCCTCTACTTTTGAAGAACAAGAAATGTAAGTCCACTTACCTTTATACATCTCTACCTTCCCCAGAACATTCTCCTTACTGTACTTTATCTGTCTCCCTACAGTTGGAGCAAAGTCAACTGAGGATCAGTGATGCCATTGTCGACTCTGGCGCTTCAGGGAACTACATGGATCGGGCCTATTGCATTAGGGAAAATATCCCTTTAATAAAGAAAACTACTCCCATACCTATCAGAGTCATAGATGGATCACTCATGTTCTCTGGACCTATAACTCATGAGACTGTACCACTCATGCTTAATATTTCCGGACATTACGAATTACTCTCTTTCGATGTCCTTCCCTCTCCCCATTTTAGTTTGGTTCTGGGAATGAAGTGGCTACAACTTCATAATCCCACTATTGTTTGGCACCCTTTTCAAATAAAGTTTTGTTCCACTTATTGCAAAGAAACATGTTTTCCTAACCCTGTTTTTTTACACACTAATACTGATACTGAGGGCTTACCCTCTGAATATTTGGAATTTAATGATGTATTTAGTAAGACTGAGGCAGAGAACCTGCCACCTCACAGGGCATATGATTGCCCTATCGATCTCCTCCCTGGAGCCCGCATACCCATTGGACATCTCTACCCACTAAGTAATCCTGAACTGGAACATCTTAAAGTGTATCTTGACGACAACTTAAAGAAAGGCTTCATTAGGCCATCAACTTCTCCTGCAGGGGCGGGGTTTTTCTTTGTTCGTAACAAGGATTCCAGCCTCAGACCCATCATAGACTATCGTGAACTAAATAAATGCACGGTTAAGAATCGTTATCCTTTGCCCCTAATACCAGAGATGATTGAGAGGCTATCTGATGCTACTATTTTTACCAAACTTGACTTAAGAGGCGCATACAACCTTGTCAGGATCAAAGAGGGTCATGAATGGCTGACGGCATTCAGGACCAGATATGGCTTATTCGAGTACCTTGTAATGCCTTTTGGTCTCTGCAATGCCCCAGCCACCTTCCAATACTTCATTAATGATGTATTCAGAGACCTCCTAGATGTATGCATTGTCATATATCTGGATGATATACTCATTTATTCCAGAACTCAGCAGGAACACATCAGGCATGTCCGCCAAGTTCTAGCACGACTGAGAGCTTATAAATTGTATGCCAAATTGGAAAAATGCAAATTTCACACAACACAGGTATCCTTTCTAGGATATGATATCTCTCCCTCAGGAATCCAGATGCAGAAAGAAAAGGTTGAGGCTGTTTTGGATTGGCCAGAACCAAAGACTAAAAAAGACCTACAACGGTTCCTTGGTTTTTCAAATTATTATAGAAAATTTATCAAGGGATTTTCCAAAATAGTAAAACCACTCACCGTTTTAACAGGTTCTACTACACCTTTCTCATGGGGTTCAGATGCTGCTAATGCCTTCCGTTATTTGAAATCCAGATTTACCTCTGCACCAATCCTTCAATTTCCCAATCCTTCACATCAATATACTTTAGAAGTTGATTCTTCCGATTTCGCCATTGGAGCAGTCCTCTCACAACAAAAATCTCTATCTGATCCTCTCCATCCAATTTCCTATTTCTCTAAATTAATGTCCCCTGCTGAACAAAATTATGCTATAGGGGATAAGGAATTATTGGCCATTCGACGATCCCTTGAACACTGGAGACACCTCCTTGAAGGCACCACTCTACCAATTAATATCTACACAGACCATAAGAACCTCCAGTACTTGCAATCTAATAAAACCTTATCTGCCAGACAGGTTCGTTGGAGTCTGTACTTTGACCGTTTCAATTTTGTTATCATTTACAGACCTGCCAATAAAAACCTCAAAGCTGACGCTTTATCCCAGATACCAGAACGACCGACTCACATTCCTATCAGAAAAGACATTGTTTCTCCTCAATGCTTCATTGGGTTCACTTCGACAATCTTGACTGACCTCCGCAAATACTGCAAGGAACATTCTAACCCACCTGAACCAACTTTAACCAAAATGCATGGCATTTACTACTATGAAAAAAAAATCTTCATACCACCCTCCTTGAGAAAACAAATTATACAGACCTGTCATGATATTCCATTAGCTGGTCACCCAGGTCTTCAACGTACCTTGGATCTTGTTTCACGTACTTATTGGTGGCCACACATGAAATCCACAATTTCTGATCATATTGCCAGCTGTAGGACTTGTGTCACTTGCAAGCCAGAAAGAAGACCACCTTTTGGCTTGCTCATGCCTATACCAGTCCCTAAAAAGCCTTGGCACCATGTTTCCATGGATTTTATTGTAGATTTACCACCATCAAAAAATCAAACAACTATCCTTGTGGTCATTGATTTATTCACTAAAATGGCTCATTTTATCCCTTTCCATAAACTTCCCACTTCTTCTGAAACTGCCACCCTATTCATTGACCACATTATCAAGTTGCATGGGATACCTTCTATCCTGACGACAGATAGGGGTACACAATTCACCTCAAAATTTTGGAGTAAGTTATGTGCCTTGATTAATATGGAACATCGTTTTACAACAGCTTTTCATCCCCAAACTAATGGGCAGTCAGAGAGGTTAAACCAGTGGCTCGAACATTTTCTCAGATGTTATTGTTCCTATCAACAGAACGATTGGATGAATTACCTTTCCATGGCCGAATTCGCCTACAATAACTTGACCAATGCATCTACTAAAATGACACCCTTCTTCGCAAACTATGCCTACCATCCTACCCTGACCTTCTCCTCCTTTGCTTCTTCGGATTCACCACCGCTGGATCAGCTCCATAATTCTCTGCAGGAGAATTTCAATGTCATCCAGGAGAACATTCGTTCGGCCCAACAGAACCAGAAACATTATTATGACCTCAGGAGAAGGAAGCCACCTGAATACTCCGCAGGAGATTTAGTCTGGCTTTCTACTAAGAACTTGAGATTACAAGTTCCTTCTAAGAAGATGGCCAGTCTCTTCATTGGACCCTTCCCTGTCCAAAGTGTTATCAATACCAATGCTGTCAAGCTACGTCTACCTAGTACTCTTAAGATTCATCCTACGTTTCACGTATCTTTATTAAAACCATATACACCTGCAAGAGATGCACAAATTCTTCTGCCACCTACAAGCCTTCCTCTTCCTGATGATGAGTATGAAGTTGAATCCATTTTGGACTCCAGGATCTCCAGGGGTGTTCTGCAGTACTTGGTCAGGTGGAAAAATTATTCAAGTGATGAGGATTCATGGGAGCCTCTCTCCAATCTCAACACGCCTAAACTTCTCTCCTTGTTTCATCGTCGCCACCCTGATCGGCCTCGTCCATCCGCTGTGGAACAGCGTCCTTGAGGAGGGGGTTCTGTCAGGTTCTGCCTGGTTCAACCCATTTTTCTCCTAGCTACACCCACTACTTTCTGATTTGTTCCTCTTTCTTTAAGTGTGCCGCTCACCTGTTACACCTTGCTCAGTATTGATGATCTTCGCTACAGAGAGGTTTACCTGCCTGCTCAGCTTTTGCTTCTCTACCTTATTATCCGGAGTTCTGAGCCTTATCCTAAACAGCAACTTCTACCTTGGAATTACATTCACAGTCTCTCTCTCTCTGTTGTGGGGTAAAGTACCTATTGCATTTTTTCATTGCCTCTCGCTGCTTTCTTTTTACCGCAGCTCATACCTTCAGTGTTCATTCAGCCTGTCACTGTGTTTCTCCGATTACGCTACACAGCGTGACGTCACTTCCGGGTCTGCTCCGGTCTCAGTCTAACTACTCTGAATCACCTACGAAGGTAACCGTGCTTGCTCTCCTGCTTGTCTGCATTACCAAGGTACAAATTACTGCTAAACATCATACCTCATATCGTATGTACTGTGTCTTGTATTAAGATAAGAAGTTTAATCTCAAAACTATAAACATTAACCGCAACTTCACTTGTCTTGTCCTGTTACTCCAATGCTGCCTGACTGAATCTTTATCTTGTCCACAGTTCACCTGTTATTATCTAAGCCTGATCTTAACAGTATATTATTTTCTTATTCACTTTCTGCTGAATAAGTTATCAATGCTTGTTATATTAAACTTACTCACATGACTGAAGGAAACCTTTTCAGAAATAGAGGTTTCAGACAGTCCTGTGTAACATACATATTATTATTCATTCTGCAGTTGTGTTCCACCTAACATATAATCACCAGTTCCTGATACCCATAGTCACTCAAATAGTTTTTAGTTATGTTATATTTAGCTATGTTACATAAACTGAGCTGAACACATAAAATTGGATTAGACCTAGCATTCACTGTTATTAAAGGGACATGAAACACAATTTTTTGTTTTATATGATTCACTTTCTAATGTACTTCTATTATCAAATTGTATTTGTTCTCTTGATATCTTTTGTTAAAAAGCAGGGATGTGACCTCAGGTGTGCATGTGTCTGAAGCCCTAAATGGCAGCAGTTTTGCAAGAATGTTATCCATTTGCAAGGGCACTAGAGGGCAGCACTATTTCCTGCCATATTGTTCTCTAGATGCCTACCTAGGTATCTCTTCAACACAGAATATCATGGGTATGAAGCAAATTAGATTATAGAAGGAAATTGGAAACTTGTTTAAAACCGTAAGCTCTATCTGAATCACAAAATAACAGCTAGATTACGAGTCTTGCGTTAGCCTTAAAAAGCAGCGTTGAGAGGTCCCAACGCTGCTTTTTAACGCTCGCTGGTATTACGAATCTGGCAAGTACAGGTGTACCGCTCACTTTTCTTCCTCGACTCGAGCTTACCGCAAATCCCTTTACGTAAATTGTGTATCCTATCTTTTTAATGGGATTTGCCTAACGCCGGTATTACGAGTCTTGGAAGAAGTGAGCGGTAGACCCTCTCCTGTCAAGACTCCTACCGCATTTAAAAGTCAGTAGTTAAGAGTTTTATGGGCTAACGCCCGTAACATAAAACTCTTAACTAAAGTGCTACAAAGTACACTAACACCCATAAACTACCTATTAACCCCTAAACCGAGCCCCCCCCCCCACATCGCAAACACTTTAATAAAGTTTTTAACCCCTAATCTATCGCCGCCACTGTAATAAATATATTGACCCCTAAACCCTAGTTACATTTTATTAACCCCTAATCTGCCGTCCCTAACATCGCCGACACCTACCTACATTTATTAACCCCTAATCTGCCGCCCCCAACGTCGCCTCAACTATATTAAATTTATTAACCCCTAAACCTAAGTCTAACCCTAACCCTAACCCCTCCTAACTTAAATATAATTTAAATAAAATGAAATAAAATTACTACAATTAAATAAATTAATCCTATTTAAAAGTAAATACTTACCTATAAAATAAACCCTAAGCTAGCTACATCATAACTAATAGTTACATTGTATCTATCTTAGGGTTTATATTTATTTTACAGGCAACTTTGTATTTATTTTAACTAGGTACAATAGTTATTAAATAGTTATTAACTATTTAATAACTACCTAGTTAAAATAAGTACAAATTTACCTGTAAAATAAATCCTAACCTAAATTACAATTACACCTAACACTACACTATCATTAAATTAATTACCTAAACTAACTACAATTAAATTAAATAAACTAAAGTACAAAAAAAACAAACACTAAATTACAGAAAATAAAAAAATAATTACAAGAATTTTAAACTAATTAACCTAATCTAATCCCCCTAATAAAATAAAAAAGCCCGCCAAAATAATAAAATTCCCTAACCTATACTAAATTACAAATAGCCCTTAAAAGGGCTTTTTGCGGGGCATTGCCCCAAAGTAATCAGCTCTTTTACCTGTAAAAAAAATACAATACCCCCCACATTAAAACCCACCACCCACACACCCAACCCTACTCTAAAACCCACCCAATCCCCCCTTAATAAAACCTAACACTACCCCCTTGAAGATCACCCTACCTTGAGCCTTCTTCACCCAGCCGGGCACAAGTGGTCCTCCAGAGGGGCAGAAGTCTTCATCCAATCCGGGCAGAAGAGGACCTCCAGACGGGCAGAAGGCTTCATCCAGGCAGCATCTTCTATCTTCATCCATCCGGAGCGGGTCCATCTTGAAGCCAGCCGACGCGGAGCATCCTCTTCTTCCGACGACTCCCGACGAATGAAGGTTCCTTTAAATGACGTCATCCAAGATGGCATCCCTTGAATTCCGATTGGCTGATAGGATTCTATCAGCCAATCGGAATGAAGGTAGGAAAAATCCTATTGGCTGATTGGATCAGCCAATAGGATTGAAGTTCAATCCTATTTGCTGATCCAATCAGCCAATAGGATTGAGCTTGTATTCTATTGGCTGTTCCAATCAGCCAATAGAATGCGAGCTCAATTCTATTGGCTGATTGCATCAGGCAATAGGATTTTTCCTACCTTAATTCTGATTGGCTGATAGAATCCTATCAGCCAATCGGAATTCAAGGGACGCCATCTTGGATGACGTCATTTAAAGGAACCTTCATTTGTCGGGAGTCGTCGGAAGAAGAGGATGTTCCGCGTTGGCTGGCTTCAAGATGGATCCGCTCCGCTCTGGATGGATAAAGATAGAAGATGCCGCCTGGATGAAGCCTTCTGCCCAGATCGGATGAAGACTTCTGCCCCTCTGGAGGACCACTTGTGCCCGGCTGGGTGAAGACGGCTCAAGGTAGGGTGATCTTCAAGGGGTTAGTGTTAGGTTTTATTAAGGGGGGATTGGGTGGGTTTTAGAGTAGGGTTGGGTGTGTGAGTGGTGGGTTTTAATGTGGGGGGGTATTGTATTTTTTTTTACAGGTAAAAGAGCTGATTACTTTGGGGGGATTAGAATAGGTGTAATTAGTTTAAATAAATTGTAATTATTTTTTTATTTTCTGTAATTTAGTGGGGTTTTTTTGTACTTTAGTTTATTTAATTTAATTGTAGTTAGTTTAGGTAATTAATTTAATGATAGTGTAGTGTTAGGTGTAATTGTATCTTAGGTTAGGATTTATTTTACAGGTAAATTTGTACTTATTTTAACTAGGTAGTTATTAAATAGTTAATAACTATTTAATAACTATTGGCGTCCCTTGAATTCCGATTGGCTGATAGAATTCTATCAGCCAATCGGAATTAAGGTGGAAAAAAATCCTATTGGCTGATGCAATCAGCCAATAGGATTGAGCTTGCATTCTATTGGCGGATCCAATCAGCCAATAGAATGCCAGCTCAATCCTATTGGCTGATTGGATCAGCCAATAGGATTGAACTTCAATCCTATTGGCTGATTGCATCAGCCAATAGGATTTTTTCTACCTTAATTCCGATTGGCTGATAGAATCGGAATTCAAGGGACGCCATCTTGGATGACGTCATTTAAAGGAACCTTCATTTATCAGTTGGACTTCGTTTGAAGAGGATGCTCCACGTCGGATGTCTTGAAGATGGAGCCGCTCCATGCCGGATGGATGAAGATAGAAGATGTCGCCTGGATGAAGACTTCTGCCCGTCTGGAGGACCTCTTCTTCACGGCTTGGATGAAGACTTCTGCCCGTCTGGAGGACCACTTCGCCCGGCTTCATTGAGGACTTCTCAAGGTAGGGTGATCTTCAAGGGGTTAGTGTTAGGTTTTATTAAGGGGGTATTGGGTGGGTTTTAGAGTAGGGTTGGGTGTGTGGGTGGTGGTTTTTAATATTGGGGGGGTATTGTACTTTTTTTTTACAGGTAAAAGAGCTGATTACTTTGGGGCAATGCCCCGCAAAAGGCCCTTTTAAGGGCTATTTGTAATTTAGTATAGGGTAGGGCTTTTTATTATTTTGGGGGGCTTTTTTATTTTATTAGGGAGATTAGAGTAGGTATAATTAGTTTTTAAAAACTTGTAATTATTTTATTATTTTCTGTAATTTAGTGTTTTTTTCCGTACTTTAGATAATTGTATTTAAAGGGACAGTCAAGTATAAATTAAACTTTCATTATTCAGATAGGACTTTTAATTTTAATCGACTTTCCAATTTACTTTTATCATCAAATTTGCTTTTTTCTCTTGGTAATCTTAGTTTAAACTAAACATAGGTAGGCTCATATGCTAATTTCTAAGCCTTTGAGGGATGCCTCTTATCTCATGCTTTTTAAATCTCTTTTCAACACAAAGAGACAGAAAGTACACGTGGGCTATATAGATAACACTGTGTTCCGGCACAGAAAGTTATTTAAGATCTAGCACAATACAATGCTAAATTTAAGACAATAGATAATAAACAGTCACAGTCATGTGATCAGGGGGCTGGAAGAAGGTTCCTAGATACAAGGTAATCACAAAGGTAAAAAGTATATTAATATAACTGTGTTGGTTATGCAAAACTGGGGAATGGGTAATAAAGGGATTATCTATCTTTTAAAACAATAACAATTCTATGGTTGACTGTCCCTTTAATTGCATTTAATTGTAGTTAATTTAGGGAATTAATTTAATTATAGTGTAGTGTTAGATGTAATTGTAACTTAGGTTAGGTTTTATTTTACAGGTACATTTGTCTTTATTTTAACTAGGTAGTTATTAAATAGTAACTATTTATTAACTATTCTACCTAGTTAAAATAAATACAAAGTTGCCTGTAAAATAAAAATAAACCCTAAGCTAGCTACAATGTAACTATTAGTTATAGTGTAGCTAGCTTAGGGCTTATTTTATAGGTAAGTATTTAGTTTTAAATAGGAATAATTTAGTTAATGATAGTTATTGTATTTAGATTTATTTAAATTATATTTAAGTTAGGGGAATGTTAGGGTTAGGGTTAGACTTAGATTTAGGGGTTAATAACTTTAATATAGTTGCGGCGACATTGGGGGCGGCAGATTAGGGGTTAATAAATGTAGATAGGTGTCTGCAATGTTTGTTACGGCAGATTAGGGGTTAAAAAATGTATTTTAGTGTTTGAGATGTGGGGGGGGCTCGGTTTGGGGGTTAATAGGTAGTTTATGGGTGTTAGTGTACTTTTTAGCACTTTAGTTAAGAGTTTTATGCTACGGCGTTAGCCCATAAAACTCTTAACTACTGACTTTTAAATGACAGGAGAGGGTGTACCACTCACTTTTTGGAAGACTCGTAATACCGGCGTTAGGCAAATCCCATTGAAAAAAAGAGGATACGCAATTGACGTAAGTGGATTTGCGGTATTTTCGAGTCTGGCCAATAAAGTGAGTGGTACACCTGTACCTTCAAGACTCGTAATACCAGCAGGCGTTAAAAAGCAGCGTTGGGACCTCTCAACGCTGCTTTTTAAGGCTAACGCAAGACTCGTAATCTAGTCGTATGTAAACACAGCCAGCAGAAGAAATTACACTCAGGGAGGTGGAAGAGATAAAGCTCTAAAATGTTCATTTTCAATTGTTCTTTCTAAGTATTGTATAGAGACAGAGATAAGAAAGGCAAGCATTTGAGTGATAAGAAAAAGAGATCTGATCTATCAGCAAGCCAATCCTTTTTTGATGGGCTGTGGTTTCAAGTAACAAATCCAGCTACTTATTTTGCAAAAAAGAAGCATAAATGAGCAATTTCTTATACATTTTATACGCTGCAGCTGGTAATAACAATTTATGGGGAACACATTCAGGGACAAACAGTTTTACAGTGAACTGTCCCTTTAATGAGATAGTGGAATTACCCAAGTCCCACTAGCTATTTAGCACCACACTAGTTAGGTTGTCACCAAACCTGAAAACATGTGTTAGAAAATCATTTTAGAGCTGAATCATCTGGAAGCCACATAAGGAACAAAAAAACGCAAAAACAATGAGGGTGGAGGGAAGAGAAAAACAAACTAGTTCTTAGCTACACAAAATACATAGAGCCAGGTGCATAATACTGGGGTGAGACCTAATGGTAACTTTCATAAAAACACTAAACATAATGGTCATTGTACCCCTCTGAAGAGTAGAATTGGATAGAATATGAACTCATAAATCAGAGCAGATCTCCAAGGAGAATATTTAATAGATTTTGGACTTGATTTATCATCCGTTCGCCCCCCTACAACTGCAGGTTCTTACAAGAGAACCTGCAGTCAGTATTTATCAAGCAATGGGCTAAGTTCCTACCATCTTCTCCACCTCTTAGTTGGAGAATTTCAATCTCCCCGGTCTCGTCCGACCAGGGAGATTGACAGCTCCTGTACGCACAATATTGGCTGTGCGTGGGCAGGGGGCCGTGTTGCACGCTTGTGTGCAATGCTCAATACCATAAGCAGATTGCTGTCCGCCACAGGCGAGCTGAGGCAGACAGGGGAGCATATGTACGCCCCTGTCCTCCCTAGCTTGATAAATCCTGACTGCAGGTTCTCACAAGAGAACTTGCAGTCAGGATTGCGGTCATCAGACCGCTGCTTCCATACCCTCTTTTCCCCCTGTCTGCCCTCGCTTTATAAATGGAGCCCTTAGAGGCATCCTGTATTAATCCTTCCAGGAATGACTTGTTCCTCCACAGAATGCCACTTTTCTAATCAGCCTCTACTTTACTGATAAGTGATAGATCGCCCATGGACAGAACTCTTGCCCCAACAATAAATAAAAAGATCTCTCCATACACCTACAACTACACCTCCTTGCCAATAAAATAGTACAACCTTATATTGGTTATTTGATAGGAAGATGCAAACGGGAATACATTAAAGGGACAGTCAAGTCCAAAAAATCATGATTCAGATAGGGCATGTAATTTTAAACAACTTTCCAATTTACTTTTATCACCAATTTTGCTTTGTTCTCTTGGTATTCTTAGTTGAAAGCTAAACCTAGGAGGTTCATATGCTAATGTCTTAGACCTTGAAGGCCGCCTCTAATCTGAATGCATTTTGACAGGTTTTTCCCCACTAGAGGGCGTTAGTTCATGTGTTTCATATAGATAACATTGAGCTCTTGCACAGGAATTTACCGAGGAGTGAGCACTGATTGGCTAGAATGCAAGTCTGTCAAAAGAACTGAAATAAGGGGGCAGTCTGCAGAGGCTTAGATACAAGGTAATTACAGAGGTAAAATGTGTATTATTATAACTGTGTTTTTATGCAAAACTGGGCAATGGGTAATTAAGGTATTATCTATCTTTTAAAACAGCAAAAATTCTGGTGTTGACTGTCCCTTTAAAGAGACAAGAAACCCAACATTTTTCTTTCATGATTCAGAGAGAAAATACTATTTTAAAAAGTTTCCAATTGACTTCCATTATCATTTTTTCTTAATTCTCTTGTTATTCTTTGTTGAAGAGATACCTAGATAGGTAGCTCTTTCTAATGTGTAACATTGTTGCAAAACTATTCTACTTAAAGGGATATTAAACCCAATTTTTTTTCTTTCATGATTCAGGTAGAGCAGGCAATTTTAAGCAACTTTCTAATTTACTCCTATTATCAATTTTTCTTCATTCTCTTGGAATATTTATTTAAAAAAGCAGGACTATAAGCTTAGGAGCCAGCCCATTTTTTGGTCCAGCACCCTGGGTAGCACTTGCTGATTGGTGGCTACATTTAGCCACCAATAAGCAAGCATAACCCAGGTGCTGAACCAAAAATGGGCTGGCTCCTATGCTTATATTCTTGTTTTTTCCAAATAAAGACATCAAGAGAACAAAGAAAATTTGATAATATGAGTAAATTAGATTAGTTGCTTAAAATTGCCTGCTCTATCTGAATTCTGAAAGAAAAAAATTGGGTTCAATATCGCTTTAATGTCATATTACATTACATTGTAACGTTAAGATGTTCCATGCCATCCCTCATATAAAGTGTCCCAAACAGTTATATACAGCTCTTAAAAAAATACAACCTTAAAGGGACAGTCTACCATAGAATTGTTATTGTTTTAAAAGATAGATAATCCCTTTATTACTCATTCCCCAGTTTTGCATAACCAACAGAGTTATATTAATATACTTTTTACCACTGTGATTACCTTGTATCTAGGAACCTTCTTCCAGCCCCCTGATCACATGACTGTGACTGTTTATTATCTATTGTCTTGCAGTTAGCATTGTGTTGGGCTAAATCTTAAATAACTCCCTGTACCTGTACACAGTGTTATCTATATGGCCCACATGTACTTTTAGTCTCTTTGTGTTGAAAAGGAATTTAAAAAGCCTGTGATAAGAGGCAGCCCTCAAGAGTTTATAAATTAGCATATAAGTCTGCCTAGGTTTAGTTTCAACTAAGAATACTAAGAGAAAAAAGCAAATTTGATGATAAAAGTAAATTGGAAAGTTGTTTAAAATTACATGTCCTATCTGAATAATGAAAGTTTAATTTTGACTAGACTGTCCCTTTAAGTGGAATTTTTTTTAACCCTTTAGGTGCTGATCACGGTATTATTGCTGTGATAATTTCGTGGAAAGTGGGAATTGGTGGGTGGGTTGAGGGAGTTAGTGTTAGGTAGGAGTTAAAATAATAATAATAATATATATTCTTTAAATTAACACATTTTGTGCTGTTTAGATCAATGTGTCAAAATTCCATGTATAAAAAAACAACAACAAAAAACAGGGTTTATAAACAACTGAGAATACAGCAGTTAGATGTTAAGGGAGAAATGCACACTTGAATAAAAGGTGTATTTGTTAAAAAAAAAAATTTTTTTCCATGTATAAAGACTGAAATGGGCAGGCCCCATATTTGGCCCTGTAACTTCCCCATAAAACCTGTACATGGGGGGGGGGGGTAAATTATGGTTAAACAAACATATAGCGCAAATTCTTATCCTAACTTTTGCTTATGTTGAACATGGACAATTGCCTTGGTCTTTAAGGGGTTAAAATCATTTAAAAGTGTGATTTTGTTTAGCAATATTCTGTAGCCCTGGAACATAGCTTCTTTTTACAATGCACAATTAAGCATTTTACAGGGGATTACATTATTTATTCCATTCATTTTTGCAAAAGCAACACTAAAACTCTTACATAAAGGTTACTCCGGAATTCTAAAAACAAATTATTGCTCTTTCTGGGACTTAAGATACTTGAAGTTAATTGTTTCTATATGCATAATATATATCATATTAATTTTATAGTGTCATTTTGCTGATCCTCTGTGTGATCTGGAGAACAGACCCTAAATAGTGTGTCACACCATGTCATTGTGTGACTTGAGAAGTCTGATTTTATCATATACATAATTTGAGAGGTTTTGCCAGTTCCAGCAGCACTGGAATGGTTTAAACAAATGCAGAAAACAAAAATCCACGCTAGCATACATTATTTTTGCATAGAAATACTGATAGATTGTAAAGGTCCAAACATTACTATATAAATATATATTTTCTTTTCTGAAACCTCCTATTGTCTGATGGTTACAGTAATGAATGTTAATGAAATAGCTATTTTAGCTCAGGGCTATCACTGCAAGCCAATCCTGTCCTAAAGGAACATGTGAATAATACAGAGAAGATACAGTCCTTACCCCCATCTGTACTGCCAGTCTAAATTGTGGCTAAGCCCTCTAAAAAATCAATGAGGGCTTTGCAGATAAACTGGACGTCCATGACATTGTTTTGTCACTTAATTATTGTAAAGTAGGCCAAGCATGCACTGACACCCAGACACACACTGGGGGCTGAACAGCCATTACTGGGGCAGATAGAGCCTTTAGGGCAAGCAGAGCAGACAAGGGCTCTGTGTTATCTGCGGCTGAAGCCTCAAGCTTAATTTCTATCACACACACACACATCCCTGTGTCAGATTTCATGGTCATTCCCAGTTCCTGGACGGCTCATGGTCGCAGCTCCAAATTCTTTATGTTGTAAAACTGCTCATCTGAAGAGACAATTTTGTATTCTTAGATATCTGCACTTCTCACAAAAAAGTTAATGAGTCTTCTGAGCACATTTTTGTTTACAACTGAATCCCATTAATAATGTACTGATAACTAGTGCACAACTGATGCAATACACAATAGCGCATGCACAGACAGACTCTCCTCTGTTTATGATGATTGTCTGATTGATAACAAAAAAGCACACAGTCACAAATGTAGCCAGATAGTTTCTCACTAGAATCCAAATAGTTAAATAGAATTATCTAGTCAAGCCAATTGAAATCAGTTTTAGATGATCGCAATATTAGTTGTTGATTGGGGTAATACTTTTACCTTTTGAAACTTGTTATGATAAACATTATTGTTTATACCACAAACCAGCAAGTATAACCCGGGAAAAAACCTTAAAGGGACACTCACGTTAAATTAAACTTTCATGATTCAGATAGAACAAGCAATTTTAAACAACTTTCAAATTTACTTCCATTAAGAAAATGAGCACAATCTTTTTATATTTACACATTTTGAGTCATCAACTGCTACTGAGCATGTGCAAGAATACACAGAATAAGCATATATGCATTTGTGATTGGATGATAACTGTCACATGATACAGGGGCAGTGGAAATAGACATAACTTTGAAATCTGTCATAAAAAAAAATTTACTACTCATTTGAATTTCAGACTATGGGACTGAATTACTAAACTGCGGATGCAGCTGTTTCCGTGCCAGCCTTCAGGCTCCCTAGAAATGTAAGTTAGGAAGCACCTCTGAGGCGGCGGCCAGCAATCTCAAAAACGATGTTACATCTCCTGGGAGGCCAATAATCTCCGACATTGGCACATTGGGTGAGAGATTTGGTGCTTACATAAATACATTTTTGCAACCCATAGTAAAAATCTGCCCTGGACATGTCAGAGACACCAAACACCTCAGACCAAAATGATGAATGGCAACTGGTTAAAAACTAAAAAGTTCTTTATTTCTTCCAAATTAAAATCATGACTTAAAAATTCAAAATAACATGGCACAGACAGATAGACACGTCTAACATGTTTCGACCCTGACTGACCTTATTCATAGACTCTCCTTGTCAGTCTTGTAGACCTGCCTTATTATGGCTTAGGTGATTTCAAGTTGTAACACAAGTATAAAAATAAGAATCAATGACAACTGAATTAGAGAAATTTGTTTAAATGAACAGTTTGCAGGGATACAACTAATAACACTTACAAAGGAACTCTAGCTATAAAAGTAAAAACAACAATACATAACAGATAATGAAAACAAATTACTTTATTTATTTATAAGTGTACACACATAAACAAGAAGGTGTAACAACCTCATTAACATGTAGTCAAATTTAGCACTATAAGTATACAATTAAGAGACATATGGGTTCAGTATGAGTATATGTATAGTCTAATAACATTAAGGGTTAGCAATAGAAAGGAGGCATAGCACAGACTACCAATCAAACAAGAGAGAGTTGGATAAAACCACACAGCTGAGTCTGACAAGGAGAGTCTATGAATAAGGCCAGTCAGGGCCGAAACATGTTAGACGTGTCTATATGTCTGTGCCATGTTATTTTGAATTTTTAAGTCATGATTTTAATTTGGAAGAAATAAAGAACTTTTTAGTTTTTAACCAGTTGCCATTCATCATTTTGGTCTGAGTTACATATACGGCATAGGAGAGTGCCGTTTGGCCTGGTTATCTGAAAACTATTTCTATTATTCCCCATGGATGGAGGGGTATCCCACATTACCTGCTAAGGACCGCCAGGACCGGTGACACCCAACCAGCTAAGTAACAATACCCCATTTACGGCGAGTGGAGACAACTGCTGCTACCCGATATCAGAGGCAAGTGAAAGTCACATGACCGGAGGGCCGAGTGACGTCAGACGCCGAAACTGGTGAGAGGAGTCGGAGCGGAGCGGTTGAAAGCCGAATAGCTAGAGCAGGTGAGCCGCTTGAAGTTTTCACAGAATCGCCAAATTATCTGGAGAAAGAGGGGTTACTGCACTGAGAGGAATAACCACAGAGGACCACTGAGGACCGGAGGGTGTCACCGTGAGCGGTAAGAACTCTTTCACTACTTTCTAAGCTCTTTCTTTTTGCAATTTCTTGGTTGGCACACCAAACACCTGTTAAGAATGTTGAAAGAGGTAGAAGTAGACGATAATTGTAAAGCAGTAACTAAAGATGTCACCTCTTTATACTCGAACATCCCACATCAACAAGGTTTAAATTCACTATAACAAATTCTAAAAACACTTAGCAAATATGATGATTTTTTAATTGAATTTATTTGTAAAGCGGTTGAATTTCTTTTATACCATAACTATTTTCCTTTTCAAGGCCAATATTAGTTGTAAAAATGGGGTACGGCAATGGGGACAAAATTTGCCCACTCATATGCCAACATTTATTTGAGTTTGAAAAAAATCTTTACACAAATGAACCCCTTTAAGAAATACATCAAGACATATTTTAGATTTATTGATGATTTTCTACTAGTGTGGTCTGGGGATAATCATAGCCTTGAGCAATTTATGAAATACATTAACAACAACACTGACAATTTAATTTTCACAAGTAGCTCATCTACAACAGATATACCATATCTAGGTGTAACCTTATTGATTGATCACAATAATAAATGTATTCATTCTAAAACATTCAGAAAGCTCATTGCAGGGCAGACTCTCACCAACCTACACATCTTAAAGGGACATTATACACTCATTTTTTCTTTGCATATATGTTTTGTAGATGATCTATTTATATAGCCCATAAAGTTGTTTTTTTTAAAAAAAATGTATAGTTTTGCTTATTTTTAAATAACTTGCTCTGATTTTCAGACTCCTAACCAAGCCCCAAAGTTTTATGTGAATACCGTCAGCTACCTTCTCCAGCTTGCTGCTGTTTGTGTAAAGGGTCTTTTCATATGCAAAAGAAGGGGGAGGGTCTTATTTGCCACTTGCAGTGGGCTTTCCAGCTGCCTTTTTAACAGAGCTAAACTGAAATCTTTTAAGTAAGTCTTTAAACAGTTCTATACTGGATTTTTATATCAGTATCTGGGCATCTTGTTCTTTATAGTAGTGTCTATTACATGCAGTTATATGAAAATGAGATACTGTCCCTTTAAGAAGGCTATTCCTAAGGGCCAATATATGAGACTCAGAAGAAACTGCACTGAAACTACAGATGATATCATTCAAGCAGCTGATCTCACAGAAAGACTAATCTCTAGAGGTTATCATAGACAACTACTAGATATAACCAATAAGGAAGTAGCATCAATGGATAGAGAGATCCTCTTGATAGATAATAAGAAGTCAGTTTCAGACAAAGAAGGATATAGCAGTGGTCTAACCTTTAGCACAAACTACAGCAAGAAATATACAAATATCTGCAACATTGTTAGAAAATATCTCCATATTCTTGATAAAGATCCTCTTCTGAATAGAAAACTTCTATATAATATAAAATTCATATCGAGAAAGGTCAAAACTATTGGCGAGAGAATGTATAGGGATTTCAGTAAAAGTGTGTCTATGCATAACACTAGTTGGTTAACACCTAAGGGTTTTATTTTTTTAAATGTGGCACCAGACCCTGTAAATCTTCCAATTTTGCAATCAGACAAGTTTCTGGATAATGATAATAAAGAACAACAAATATAATTTCACCTAACATGCAATTCCAATCATGTAATATATTTAATAATTATTTGTGACTTCTGTCGTAAAAAGTACGTAGGGTGTGCAACTAGAATGCTGAAAGACAGAATTAGGGAACACTTACTTTCCCTTAAAGCAGATTTGTCACGTACACCTGTAGCGAAACACTTTCATTCACATTTGTCATCTGAAATTATTAATATGGAAGTAGGTTTCAAATTTTTAGCCATTGACCATGTACCTTATGATAATAAGGGTGGGGACAGATTAAAGTTCCTACTTAGGAGAGAAGTATACTGGATTTAAAAGATAAATACTGGCAAACCAAATGGTATGAATAAGAAATCAGATCTGAAATTGTTTATAGATTAGCTATATTTATTGCTTCCTCTTATATTTTAATCTATTTAGGACATTTATCTTGGTTAACACGAGAATATATATGTAAGATATTAGTTTTAGCATTGTTTTCGCAGATTTCATCACATTTATTTTTTATTATCATTCATTTATGTTTTTATTTTTTGCGTGATTCATTTTTTATATTTAAATTTACATAAGGTTACATATTAACCAAATCACTTAGCCACATTTATGCATCATAATAAGCTTATTATTATAATTTTGTAAGCCTGAATATAGTAATACACTTCACACTAAAATTGTGCTATCAGCACTTAATATAACACATATTTGTTTACTCTATCACATATTAGAAAGATAGGAAAGTGGGTTAAAAATAATGAAGAATATGAGACTGTCATTTGTACGATAAATTGGAACCTCCAGTCATCTGTGTAAAATATTAAGCCAAGATCTATTTGCCTTTAAAAGATTATAACATCATTTAAAAGAGGTTATTTAATTGCACTATTTGAAATGTTTCAATATATATGAATTAGCAACAATCAATGAGGATCATGTTGTTATGACTGTCTGTATTCATTATTTTTAGGAAATAAGTCCGTTAGTGTTTTAATTGAAATTGAGATAACATTTTTTTACTTTGTTTTTTTCAGTAAATTGGAAGCATTTACCTGATATGTATTACCTTTGAGATTATTATAACTGTCTCTGTAACATTGTAAGACCGCTATTAATGTGATTCTATATGTATAGTGTTGTGAGATGTTTAGTAACCTTAAGAGTGAAAGAGGTATCATGAAATGGTTAATGTTTTGGTCACATGTTTATAATGTAATGAAGCAGGTGTATAAATCATTAGCGGTTACATAGGTGAGATAGCCCTGACGAAGGGCCAAGTGCAGCATGAAACGCATAGGCTGAAGGTCCTATCCCGGACTTGTTGATACCAGTGACTCTTTTGATGAATACGTTGTTTTAAAGAAATTCAAATGAAAGTTAAGTTTTACTTTTGCTCCTTGTTGCACACTTTCTGGACTGTGTGTGTGTGTGTATGTATATATATATATATATATATATGTGTGTGTGTGTGTGCATATGCATTGATGTATTTATTTGTGTATTTATGCATTTACAGACATGCATACACATATAAACACATAAATACATATGTATACATATATAGACACATATGCAAGTGCATTGGAGCCCTTTTCAGTTAAGTAGATGAAAACATTAAACCTAGTGACAATCTCTCGTCACCACTCAAGGATGCGCAATAACAAAAAGATATCAAAATAAATCTAACAACAAATCTTGTACTTGACCCACTCAAAACAATGTAAAGGTCTTAAGGTTGCCAGGTATTAGATGGACCATTTTAAGCAAAGTTAGAATATCCTTATCTTAATAGTCCATATGTATGGTCTGTTCGGATTAATCGGTCCCTTCTTGGGATCACAGAGGGTTCTTTACTCTCCACTGCCGCTGCTCCTTCCCAATCCAGTTGGAAGATATTTAGCAAATTCTGTGAGAACACACAAGAAAGAAGGGTGCCTCCTAGTGTAATAAGTTTACACAATCTGCACTCAGATGTAATGTAGGAAACATACTCACAATGGAAGCAGCACCCACTGTGCTTAGTGACACCAACTAGGATCTCTCAGTGTCCCAGCTCACTGCTCTTTGGATCCTGCACACCTCCGTTCTAGGCGTCTCTCCAAGGTATAAACTCAGGCTCTCAGTCAAGTGAAAGTATAAAATCCACTTTTAATAAAATACAGTTTAAAACCATAGGTTACAACAGTGAACGTGTGTTTCTTGTGTGTTCCCACAGAATTTGCTAAAACATGTTAATAAAGGTTTTAACTATGTATTTACTGTAAACATTTGACATTCCAATGTTCTGCACATATCAGAATATGTGCTATATATTTCTAAACAGATATTCTTATATATACCTGTATATATCTATACCTATATATAATCATGTATACAGTATGTTACGAGTAAAGTCAGAAATCCTAGGATTATCCTGGTAATGCTAGGATTACCCAAGCAGCTGTGGGTAAAGCCTGACTTTATCTGACTTTACCCGCAACATATATATATATATATATAGGTATAGATATATTTTGTACCGAAATACCATCAGATATATGTAGAAATATGTATTTATGAATAAATACAACATATTCTGTTATGTGAAGAACATTGGAATGTGAAAGCAGCTAAGGTTGAAGTGTTAATTTGCGCTCCACTAATCTGGCCCAAAATGTTTGCATACAGTCAGCATAAATAAATGCTCAGCAATGAGTAATTTATCTTAACCCTTTAAACTGTCCAACAGACTATAACATATTGCTACACAATGCATTGCAGCCCTTGCTGGCATTTAAGGTGTTAATACAAGTTTTAGTAAAGGGCACACCTCACGAAGTACATGGAGTATGCTCCTCAGATAGAATTGCCTCTGGAAGTCACTTACAGACAGATTTAACAAAGTAAGGCGGACAGGGGTGTACATCTTCGTCCCTGTCCACCCGGCTTTGCATCTAGCGGGCAGCAATACACTGCCCGCATTTAACATTGCACGCTACGGCTGACCTCTGTTTCTTAAATCTTGGGTACATTGATAAATCTGGCTCTTATAGTTGTTATTGGGAGGGCATTGATGTGAGCTGAATTTATATTCCTGGCTGACATCAATATTGTCACGTGCACTCCCAAAGTCACAGTTCTTCCAAAGAGGCATGTTCTGTTGCTAGTCCTATTTACTCCAAGTGACATGAAACCCCTAATTTGTCTTTCGGGATTCAGAGTGTACGATTTTAAACAACTTTCCAATCTGCTTCTATTAAAAAATTTGCTTCCTTCTCTTGGTATCCTTTGTTGAAAGAACAATGCACTGGATATGTGCGGTCACCAATTAGCAGCTAGCTCCCAGTCATGCACTGCTGCTTCTGAGCCTAACTAGGTCTGCTTTTCATCAAATGATACCAAAAGAACAAAGCAAATTAGTTTATAGAAGTACATTTTAAAGTTGCTATCTGAATCATGAAAGAACATGTTTTAGATTCATGTCCCTTTGAATTTTGCCCAGTATGCTGCATCACAGTTGGTGATCATAGGCAGACAGGTTTCCTCTCTGGGAACCTGCCCTCCAATACCTTTATAAATATACTTGAAAGTGTCCTTATCAAAACTATCCAATTACTCAGTATACCTTGGTTTTTATTTGTTTGTCAAGCAGTTTGGAATTCCAAAATTGCATTGGTTTCTTCTGCTGTTTAACACGGTAATCAGGTGTATTTAGATTCTAAGAGGTAGATTTATCAAATGTCGGACGGACATGATTCATTGTAGCAGGGGTGTCAATCATCTGGATCGTATCTGATCGGGATGATTGCTGTCCGCCACCTCAGAGGTGGAGGATGAGTTAAGGACCGCTGCTTCTTAACTTATGTTTCCGGCGAGCCTAAAGGCTTGTGCGGAAACAGCAGCATATGCTGCATGATAAATCTACCTCCAAGAGAGAACACAGATTAAATGTGTGACCATGGTAGCCTCCATTATCACAGCTGTGTGCCCAAGTGAGACCCTAGAATATAGATGTTTTAATCCAGTAGCACCCTATATGCCATCTTCATGCCCAGGTGATACCTGCATTACATTATGTTGCTGGCAGCATTTCTCACACTCTGCATGTAGTGGCTTAAAGGGAGAGGGTAATAAAGGTACACAAGCTGAGTTGGCTGTTGCATCTACACAGCAGATGTGCAGCAGGGCCGGTGCTACATTAGAGGCAGACTAGGCGACCAACTAAGGGCGTCCTTTTACGGGAGCAAATTTGATGCATGACATTTTTTTTTTATTTCAAATGTTTTAAGGAAAATAAAAGAAACACAAGAATACGTATACGTGCACTCACTTGAGTATACAAAACAAGAAACAAATTTAATAATAAGATTACACAACTTCAATATAGTAATATTATTAAATCTGTGATTTAATGCCAAAGGTGCTTAACTTGGGATATGGTGACGCTATAGGTTGATGAGTTCTTGCTGTTGACCTACCCAGACATATTTTTTTTTATTGAATGTTTATATTAATTTTTTAGATAATTAATTTGGGCTTCATATTAGGGGCCATATGTGGTGGCATAATGGATAGAATGGAAGGAGACGTCCCTGAAACATAGGGAGGCAGAGAGTACAGGTCACCCAGAAGACCTGGAAGCATCTGACTGAAATATCTGACTGCACAACTTTTATGAAGGCTGCTAAAGATTTGTAGAGAGAGCAGGGGCTCTCTCTACAAATCTTTAGCAGCCTTCATAAAAGTTGGTAAAGCTGGTGACAGCGGTGGGACTCACTACGACACACAGCCTTATGGGTATTAAAAGGGATAATGGGGACTTGTAGGAGCACTTCCAATCCTCTAACTTTTTATATACTGCAAGGCATGCCCTATTTCAGTGTATAGATAATTGGCATAATAATTATACAGCACAGTGTGTTCATTTTCAGTGTATAAATGCTCGCCATCAGTGCATAGGCATTGTTCTTTTTTGTTGTATATAAACCCTCAACATCAGTGTATATATATTCTGCATTAATTATACATTGCAGCATGTGTATAGATGTCTTGCATTATCATATAGTGCAGTGTATTGTGGTTTACTAGTGTATAAATGTTCATTATGATCACTATATCACTGTGATAAAGTAAAAATGTGTGTTGTAATGGTCTGCTGGCCAAAACTTGCTAGTAATTCACTGCAAATTAATGTGATCTATTGTAGGGCTTGAAAAGAAATATCTAGATGCATTTGCAGCTTCTGGGAACTTGCAGTTTAGGTTTGTAACCATAAATTTAAGAAGCAGTCTCTGCTTCTCCTCCTAGGTGGCATTGATAAATCACCTCAAACTCACTTGTTCAAGTTGATTGACAGGCCTTGCTCTTACGCAATTGGTTGCCCAAGAGAAGGAGTCTGGACTAAACAACATTGCTCATTCTGCAGTTACATTTTCTCTTTTATGATTTCATAAATGTAGCCACCAATCAGCAAGCGCTATCCAGGGTGCTGAACCAAAAATAGGCTGGCTCCTTAGATGAGATTCCTGCGTTTTTATATAAAGATAGCAAGAGAATGAAGAAAACTTGATAATAGGAGTAAATTAGAAAGTTGCTTAAAATTGCATGCTCTGTCTGAATCATGAAAGAAAAGAAAAAATGGATTTTGTATCCCTTTAACATGACAGATAACATAAGAAATGTCAGTACAATGTTGAGATGCATAGCTTTTTTTTATTAGAGGGGCTGACATTTGTGAACATTGGTGGGACTGGGGAAGATGTAGACACACAATTTTTTTACCCCTTGAGCCAGTGCTGCAATTTCAACAAATAGATTTCCTGGCTGCTTTTGCTTGTTTGTACTTTGCTTCTCCCCTGCCCAATTTCGCTATGAATGTTGTGGGCATGCTGTGGGGCTTGCAAAGTTGCGCTGCTAGCCTAAACCTGCCTGCCTATCTGTGCTCACTGCTCAGTGACATGTGGAGCAGTGGAGTCACTCACTGCTGTGCTGTCTCTCTAAACGGGAACTGGCAAATCATGAGGGGATACCTGGCACCTGACCGCATGACTGTTTGACACTGTCTTTAAAGTGAAGGAGCCATGTATGATGCCCACCAGACCATTACGGTTACGGTACACTAAGTGCACACTGAACAGGTAGGAGGGCGGGCGGGGGTCTGGGGGTGGGCAGAGTGCAGAGGTGATTGGCCATAAGAAGCGGTAGGCACGCAGGCCGGGGCTGTGCACTGACAGACTTGGAACAGAGTCAGAGAGCAGAATTTTCATAGTTTGCACCTAAAACTTTTCTTCAGTGGTTTATTTTAGAGTGCTCTGTTTATCTTTCATTTGATGCTCTGCTGAGCCAGGGAGCAGCTCTAGGCATGAGCTTTATAATTAATGCAGTGCAGTTTACATATTTTGTATGTGTGTGTCTGAGTTTTTGTGTGTGTGTGTCTCAGTGTTTTTGTGTGTGTGTTTTTGTGTGTGTGTGTGTGTGTGTCTCAGTGTTTTTGTGTGTGTGTTTTTGTGTGTGTGTCTGAGTGTGTTTCCGAGTGTTTGTGTATGCATCTGAGTATGTTTTAAGTGTGTCTGAGTGTTTGTATGTGTGTTTGCCTGTGTTTTTGTGCGTGTCTGCTTTCTGGGGGGGGGGTGACACCATAACTTACCGCACCGGGTGACACCAACCCTAGTGACGCCACTGGAAAAATAATATATAAAAATTGAAGTATTCAGTCTTAACTGAAGTTTGTGTTTCATAATTCAAAGATCACAGCGTTGTGCCTGATTTATCTCTCACTGTCGTTTTCTGAACTCTCAGTGACCGAAATAACTCAATTGGGTTCTGAAACATTACACACATGGCCCAAAAATCTACTCAATAAGGACAGATAGCCAGTGAAGTACCATTGTTTCTGTGCTCTCTCACGAAATGTAGTTCCCAAGGTATATTAAGGGCATTGACCCAAATGATGTTTGCATTGCATTTGTAGCATGTGTCCGATTTAGAATACTAATAATGCTGCAAATATTTCATACCCTGTCATGTATACAGTTTGCAGTGAATATGAGAGTATGCTGTGAGCATGTGCATCATCCTGTCACATATACTGAAGGAGATGCCTCTGGTACTCCCAATATGGAGCATGCACCTAGCTGATATACATATCTCAGGACTGTTTTCAGAGCTGTTTAAATAAATGTTTTGTATAAGAACCCTGATATATGTATTTTTCATTTGTCCATTTTTAAAGCGGCAATATGGTCACCCTAGGGTAGGCTCAGAAGCAGCAGTGCATTACTGGGAGCTAGCTGCTTATTGGTGGTTTCACATATATGTATTTTGTCATTGTCTCACCAAATGTGTTCTGCTAGCTCCCAGTAGTGTATTGCTTTTCCTGAGCTTTCTCTTTAACAAAGTATACAATTTTCGAAGAAAACATATTGGCCCCGGAGACACACCTTGAAAAGCCTCCTGAATATTGTTTATCTTACTCCTTTTGCTGTAGCCACTTAAAGGGCGATATATCAAGATGAGGTGGACAGGGGCGCATATACGTGCCCCTGTCTGCTGTAGCTCGCCTCTGGCAGGCTGAATTCCCCTGGAGGAATTCAGCATTGCACACAAGGGCTATTTTGCGCTTGTGTGCAATCCCGCCCCTGCCCGCACACAGCCAATCACGCGTGGGCAGGAGCTGTCAATCTTCCTGGTCGGACAAGACCGGGGAGGTTAGGAAAGCAGCGGTCTGATGACCGCTGCTTGTTAAATACGACGTGCAGGTTCTCTTGTGAGAACTTGCAGCCGTAGTGGGTCGAAAGCCTTTGATAAATCGACCCCTTAGGGATAGATATAAATGATTCCCTGCATATATTAACCAATCACTGTAGGGTCAGGGTTCTGCAATTAGATGGAATGCACTCCAGCCTCTCTGGGGAGTGAAAACACTATCACAAATTAAATAACAGAAAAACAGAGAAAAACAGAGAAAATAAATAATGGACTGGCACTGCAAAGTTTATTTTATTTGTGCATAATTAAAGGTTTACATTTGGAGTTCAATGTACCTTTAAAAGATTAAAACAATGCTTTGTGTATATTGGACACATGCTTGCAAATGCTTTACCTGTGAATACATGTATAATGTCCCTTAATATAATATACACACACACACATCTTTACAACTGAACTCCATACAAGGTGCTAACTACAAATTGTAATATGCCTTTGCAACTAGTGTTGCCAGGTGTTTAATATTTAACTGAACAGGCCACTATTTCACCACCTGTCCAGGAAAATATATGTAAAATAATGGACATGTAACTGATTAGATCTGGTGTGAGAAGATGTCTCACATGGGTTATAGGGCAAGGAATATGATATGAAGTTTTATGTGGCCATATAACTGATAGGGAATACAGGGCTATGGTCTGATCTTAGGTCTGATGTAGCAATATAACTGATAGGGGTTTCATGGCTATTGGTCTGATTTGAGGTCTGATGTAGAAATATAACTCAGTGTTTTTCAACCAGTGTGCCGTGAGAGATCCTCAGGTGTGCCACAGCAGACTGACAACAGTGTGACAGATTTTTTAAACTTTACTTGTTTTTTACTCCCAGTGCAGGGGTACTTTGTAGGAGGCATGGCATAACAGCATAATACATACAGTATGTGTGTGTTTGTGGGTATGTATATATATATATATATATATATATATATATATATATATATACTGTATCCGGCTACAATGTGTGATTTTTTTAAAATTTTGGGATGGTGGTGTGCCACAGGATTTTTTAATGTAAAAAAGTGTGCCATGGCAAAAAAAAGGTTAAAAATCACTTATATAACTGACAGGGGCTACAGGGCTATTGTTCTGATCTGAGGTCTGATATAGCCATTTAACTGACAGGGACTACAGGGCTATTGGTCTGATCTGAGGTCTGATGTAGCCATACAACTGATAGGGGTTTCAGGGCTATTGGTCTGATCTGAGGTCTGATGTAGCCATTTAACTGATAGGGGCTACAGGGCTATTTTTCTGATCTGATGTCTGATATAGCCATATAACTGATAGGGGCTACAGGGTTATTGGTCTAAATCTGAGGTTTGATATAGCCATATAACTGATAGTGGCTACAGGGCGATTGGTCTGATCTGAGGTGTGATGCAGCCATATAACTGATAGGGGCTGCAGGGCTATTTGTCTAATCTAAAGTCTGATGTTGACCTACATCTGACAGGAGCTATAATTGCGGGGATGTGATCTGATGTCTGATGTAGGCATATAACTGGTATGGGCTTAAAGTTATTATCAGTTATTATTAGTGTTTTTGAAAGGCTAGCCATTCCCATTATCTAAAGAATAAACTAAAGGCACCGTTATTCATGTTTTTTAAGTGAATATGCCATAAACATACTTTTATTGTGCTGATCTTTCAACTAAAATAACCAGGGCCGTCTTTAATATTGATTGGACCCTGGGCAAAAATTTTCTTGGGCCCTCCCCCACCCCCACCCCATGCAATTTCGCTCTCCACCCCAACATCCCAAAAAACAACTAAATCAATTCTTTTTTTATTATTAGCCCAGCGGTGGATCATCCACTGCTGGGCTAATCATTTAAAAAAAAAAAAAAAAAAAAAAATTGCAATATGTGAAACTGGACCTAAGCAGAACTAATAAGTAAATAAATATATAAATTCCTCCACTGTGGATTCATTTAATATTCTTTTGAATGTGATTCTGGTGTGAGGTTAGCTGGTTAAAGAGATATAGGGCAGCCAACAGGAGCAAAGCAAGGTAAAGGAGGAAGCATGGAGGTGCAGACAAATATAAGTTTACTGACTTGAACAGCAGAACTACTATGGGAAGCTGTAAAATCTGAGACAGAGAGAAAATAAAAACTATAAAAATAAACCTTACATTAATGTGTGAAGTATCAGCATGACGCTATACATCAGCCACACCAGCACATGTAGCTTCTTTGCTAGGAACAAGTTCCCTCTCACCCTGAACTAGACAATGCTGCATGGGGAGGGGCATGTGTGCACTCACTTATTCTTCCCACTGACACCTTTCTACATTGCACTATTCCCCTAACAAACTTCAGTTAGTTGATCTTAGGGCCACAGCAGAAAGAGCAGGGCTAAGGGGACCAGTAGACATGATGCTGTCTGTCCAAGGCTGCATGGATACAGTGTGAGATGAGTCAAACAGCCTCAAGACTGAAGAGAGCAGTGTATGCAGCTGCACAGATTGACTGTGACAGTATTAGGGCTGAATGTGTGTGTTCCCCATGTCACATCAGCAGTCTGGTATGAATCATTAAAAAAAAAAAAATTTTTTTTTTTTTTTTTTTTTAGGACTCTTGGGCCCCTCAACAGAGACTGGGCCCAGGGCAGCTGCCCCTTTTGCCCTGTGTTAAAGACGGTCCTGAAAATAACAAGCAAATTATTTTTCACAAGGTGACGTTTCCACCTCTTATCCAATAGTTGTGCCTGTCGTATGGCAGTGACTTTAATTTATTCTTTAGATAATGTTTCAAAAACGCTAAGATTGACAATCACTTTAAGGCCTATGTTTCTGGTCAGAGGTCTAATGTGGACATATAGGGTCAGATTATGAGTGCCACACTAACGTTTACATGAAAGTGAAAAAGCATTTTACCGCAGTTGTTTGCGCACGCCAGATGTAGCCCTTGTATTACAAGTTGAAAATAAACGTGATCGCTTGTGTGCATTTGTAGTTAACGCGCGTCAGGATATCGTGTCCTCAGAGCTCTGGTTAACTGTGTTTTGCAAAACAAAAAAAGTGTCACAAAACACATTATACATTGAAAAGTACAGATACACTTATAATAACACTAATAAAAATATTTTACAAAAAAGTTATAAGGGTTCAAAGATATAAGGTCCCAGGTTTAGAAAGAAAGCCATGCAAAGGGTTTTAACATTGAGATACATACATATACATGTCTAAATATGTATATGAATGAATGTATATTTATATATATATATATGTGTGTGTGTACATGTATTTATGTATTTATATGTATATATGAAGTGGCGAACCGCAATCAACCCAACCAGATACGATCAGGATGATTGACACCCCCTGATTGGCAAATTTGCAGTAGAAATGCTTGTGCAATGATAGATGCCGACAGCGCATGCTGACGGCATTTAGCGATGTCAGGCGAACATGATTCGCTACATTTTCAAAAAACACCTGCTAATTATTCTCAGGCTAATCTTTGGTCTGAATACATTATGTCTAGTATTTATTATGGTTTTTTTATTCTGGTCCAAATTTAAATGCACATAGATGAATTTGATTTTTTAATAGAATCATATTTGCAACATACATGTATTGGCAAAACTGCTTCTGGTAAAAGTTATTACTGTTTTTGTATTAACATTTTTCTCTGCACGTGCATGTGACACAGCTAGATATTCCCAGTGCACCAGCATTTTAAATACTGCAGCTGCTCAGAGAACCAGTGGGGCTTGTATCATGTCATCAATTAACAAATTGAGTAATTACCAGACATTACAAGCACCTTAGGCTATCTGAGCAAGTATTTAAATACACATGAAACAGCTGTAGCTTTTATTAGAGGCATTTTTTCTAATGCATGTATATTACAAAAAATGCTTCTATTCAATGAAATGCATCCATGTGAATTCCAATTTTGGCTGGAATGTCCCTTTAATGCCAGATAAGAAGATTGCAGATGATTATATTCCCAATCATTTGCACTTTATAAAATCTATGAGGTTGATTTACTAAGCTGCGGCAGACAGGGTGGCAAAAATGGCGGAATTCAGCATTGCACACAAGCGCTATTTTGCGCTTGAGTGCAATCCCGCCCCTTGCCCACACAGTCAATCACTCGTGGGAGCTATCAATTTGCCACCCAAGAGGTGGGGAAAGGGTACAGAAGCAGCGGTCCGATGACTGCTGCTTGTTAAATACGGCGTGCAGGTTCTCTTGTGAGATCCTGCAGTCGTAGGCAGCCGATAAGCCTGCCAAAGAGCTTTATAAATTGACCCCTATGTTTGCTGCCCAGAGTTAAGTTTTCTCCCCCATAACTTATTACTATACGAGTCTGGCAGTGATTTAAGTACTGATGAGTGGCGCTAGGGTCTGTTTCAGGTGGAGGATGTACACATTGCTAAGCGGACATGTATTTAGCTCTGATGGGGACTCTGGGTCACAATGTGACATTGTCTGACAAAAGCTGCTACCTGTCCCAATAACCTCCTTCTTCCTGCCCGGAAAGTAAGGTCTCTACCGCACCTATGGCCCTTCCTGGATAACTGGACATCTGTACAAGGTGACAGTCACCAGAGCAAACAAGGAAATATCCATCTAACCATATATATATATATATATATATATATATATGTCTCATCATTACTCCACAACAATAAAGTTACTTAAAGGGACAGTGTACTATAAAATTGTTTTACCCTGCTGAGTATAAAATGTATGAGAAATTAGTCCTTGAAAATTAATTAGAAGGATTTGCTCTTTTAAAAAACAACCCATCAAAACAGGCTAAGCTTGTAGAGAGATCAGACATCCTCATCGTATCACTCAAATGCTTCTATTTATGTCTATACAAAACATAGAAAGAACTGATAAAATGAACATTTTAGAACATTATCTCTCCTACACCCCACTGGGAGTGTAATTTCTTCTGCTGGCTCTGTTTTCATAGCTTGTTTATAGTCAATACTTATTTAAAAAACCCCAAAAAATATTTTATGAATCAGATAGAGCATGTGATTTTAAACAACCTTTTAATTTACTTCCTTTTTCAATTTTCTTAATTGTATTAGTATCCTTTGTTTAAAAGCAGGGACATAAACTCAGGAGCCTGCCCATTTCTGGAGCACTATATAGCAGCAGATTTGCAAGCATGTTATCCATATGCAAGAGCACTAGAGGGCAGCACTATTTCCTGCCATATAGTGCTCCAGACATCTACCTAGGTATTTCTTCAAAAAAGATTACCATGGGAACAAAGAACATTTTATAATGAACTGGAAACGTTTTTAAAATCGTATGCTCTGCCTGAAGCACAAAATAACATTTTTGGGGTTTTATATCCCTTTAATTATTGAAATATTCAGTATAGGTGGGGATACAACAGGTAAAATGAGCTATTTCAAATGACAAAATAAAGTTAAAGGGGGCATTTCTAAACAATTTAATACACTCCAGCGGGTAAAATGGATCATTAGGAACAAATTAAAGGCAAGAACATTTTTCATACACTGTCCCTTTAAGTTTGTAAAAAGAATATATCCAAAGATGAGAGTATCATTTTCAGTATTTTACTTTGCATGTTATTTATATTAAATGACTGTTTTCCTATCAATGGAAGCAGGACCCACAGCTAACATTAATGAAGATAGGAGGATATCATTGCACACAACACATGTATTAAATCTGTGTATTTTTATGTGCAGTAATATGCATCTATTGAGGCTTAAAAAGTCTGGAATGTTTAATACTAAATCACTGGACTCCTCTACAACAGCCAAACTTACTTGACAATATGAATATTTAACTTATTAATACAGAGGACTGGAAACCTATTAGAAAATTCTCTGACTTTCTAAAGGTCATTCATATAGAGGAAAGTCAAGGAGTTGAACCAATCAATACTTTACTTATGAATGGAAGGAACAAAGAGATTGAAGCAGGAATCGTCAGGATCCAGGGAACATAGGACAGGAATAGAATAAGCAGAAACAATTAAACATGATGGATGAATAATTGAGCCACAATATTTTTAAGACAAGTATATGACTCAAGTAATTTAATACAGCAATATATGAAACATTAGGGGCTTAATTACAAGAGGAGCACTAATTTATTGGGCGAACACTGGTTAATTTTTTAAATATCCCCCAATTGCCCCCAAAATAAATTGTGTAGTGGCTATAATAAATTAACAAACATTAGCATCTTTTTTTTTTTTTTTCTCTCAGCAGTTTTTAGGGGTTACAAGAGGCGAGTGTGGGGTGTTAGAAAAAAAAACAAAAGTGCCTTTATATTGCAGTCTATGTGGACTGTGTTATCCCTGTAAATATATATATGTAAATGTAAATATGTGTATACAATGGGAAAAGAGAGAGAAAGATATCGTCTTGCATATAAAGGTTAAAATTGTATTCGATCAAGGAAAAACGGGTAATGCAACACAAAGGTTCACACACACACAGCGTATCACAAACTGGCTTACGTGTTTCGGCTACAGAGCCGTAGTCATAGCCTACAGTGCTAATTCACAGTCAAGTTTAAAAAGCCTACAAAGCTTGGTGATAGGTTAAAAACATCAACGTCTACATGTGAAGAAACCAATCAACTATATACAATTTGAAAGGAAATTATGTTACAGCATTTAGAAATACATTGAATTACATGATGTGAATTCGGTCAGACAGGCAATAGTTGGCAATTGAAACAATGTTACCATAGGCAGCAAAATATACGCTTTTAAGATAAGTATATAATAAAGTTTATATGGGGGCAAAAACTACAGATATTCATAAATACTTGCACAAAGTGGCAAAATACATGGTATAGAAATATATATATATGTGCACGGAAACTCTGCTAAACATTTCCAAGAGACAATATCTACAGGGATACATATAGAATCAAGATAACTAGCATATTTATGTTCCCAGATAAACAGTCTAACTATACAAAACTAGTTGACTCATTACGAATAAGATATACAGTATATGTGTTGGATTACCTGTGCATATCTTATCATGTTGGTATTGAGTGATTCGTTCACAGCGTTATGTTATATACTAATATACAGCTGTTTTAATATTGGCAAAACATTCAAACTGTTTTTGCCAGGATTAAATAATCTTGGGCTAAGAGAATTCATTTCCAATCATTCATCACACCATACCTAGAATTAAGGTCTGTTGGCACCCTGGTACCCAGTGTAAAGATCTAAAATGCCTCTCTTTTTGCTAGAATATGATCAAGGCCCCTCCCCCCCCCCCCCTGTTTTGGGTTTCAAGGCTTTTTTCGATGGCACACTATGCTTAGATTACCATTGTGGTAAATGCCAAAGTGTTGCACCA
Source organism: Bombina bombina (assembly GCF_027579735.1). Classification (NCBI taxonomy): domain Eukaryota; kingdom Metazoa; phylum Chordata; class Amphibia; order Anura; family Bombinatoridae; genus Bombina; species Bombina bombina. The sequence goes on along the minus strand of NC_069505.1, from coordinate 106,808,521 downwards.
AAGGGGTGGATGATCGATTTGTCTTAAACAAAGAGAAATGTTCTCTAATTCTAGTGTTAACGTCCCTTCACGTGAGTCTAACATATCCTACACTGGGTACATTCTGGGATCAGTATGTGTTTTAAGTAAAGTGGGTGACAAAATGGATCCTAAAATAGGGCTTTTCCTGTAGGAACATCTCAGACCCATTTTGACAGTATCTACTAGTTTGTCATCTGCGGTTAGGATTGAAAAGTGTTTGCACAATATCTGACAGATTTGAGGGTATTGGGCACTGTGTTCAGTCACATAAGTGACACCTCCAAACACATCTCTTTGGGATTCTTTTGACTCTAAAAGGCTCTCTCTGGATTTTGATTGCACTATCCACTTCACATTTTTTATGGCCTTTTTGGGGTATTTTCTAGCTCTTAGTCTATGCTCTAAGTCTACTGCTTGTTTCGAGTAGTCTGCTGGGTCAGAACAGTTTCTCTTTAATCTGGTAAATTCTCTTTTGCTATAGCGAATGGTACATGTTTTGGGTGGCAGCTGGTACCATATAAGAGAGAATTGCCTGAGATTGGCTTGCGGTATACTGTGGAATTGCTTGTCCCATTTTCCTGTCCTACCAATGTAAGGTCTAGGAAATTGATTTGCATCATATTGTGTTCATAAGTAAACCTCAAGCCAATCTCATTACTGCTCAAATAATCAATGAAAGGCTGTATACATTCTTCAGGACCTATCCAAATGAAAAGCAGGTCATTAATATACCGCTTATAAAGAGAAACATAGGACCTGAAGGGGTTATTATCTCCAAAGATGTGGAGAAACTCCCACCAGCCGAGAAACAGGTTTGGAAAGATGGAGCTAATTTGCTCCCATGGCTGTTCCACATCTCTGGAGATAATAAATCCCATTGAATTGAAAAAAGTTATGAGTCAACAAAAATCCCAACACCTTAATGATAAACAGATTAAAGTCTTCAGTATGTTCTGTGAAATGATCCAAAAAGAAACAGATAACTTCCATACCTTTGTTGTGAGGGATGCTAGAGTATAGAGATACTGCATCTACCGTGAGCCATCTGGATCCTTTGTTCCATTTCACTTAACTCATCACTTTGGGTACATGTTTTGTGTCTCTAAAGTGGGAAGGGACAGATATAACTAAAGGTTGAAGAATAGAATCCAGCCATTGTGATAAGTTGCCCAAGAGAGAGTCAATACCGCTTACTATAGGGCCCCCCTGGATGTTTTGAAGGGATTTATGGACTTTTGGAAAATGGTGGAACAGGGGGATTCTGGGATGTTCAACCAAATGATCTACTATTGCAAAGTATAAAAACCCCTGTTAAAACCCATTGTCCAAAATCTGTTCCAATTCTGCTTGGAAAATGAAAGTAGGATCCCATTTCAATATTGAATAGTCATCTTGTTTGCTAAGCTGGCGTATTCCCTCAGTGATGTAATGGTCACGATCCATAACTACAACCATACCTCTCTTATCTGCTTTTCTGATCACCACTTTGGGGTTTTCTTGCAATGCTTTTAGAGCTTTCCTTTCTGTTACTGTCAGGTTATGTTTCGTATGTTTGGTGTGTTTTTTTTAGTGTCACTAAATCCTTTTCTACTCTGTTATAGAAAGTTTCTACTATATTTCCTCTATTATGGATGGGATAGAAGCTGGACTTCCTTTTAAAAGTTGGTCCTTTTCTCCAGGGTTCATTTCTCCAGATTCTGTTGAAGCCTCTATTGGAGTTGCTGCAAAGAGACATTATCACACGTCTCATTAAAACTACTAGAATCTGTTTGAGCAGAGTGTAAATTAGTAGTAATGATAGGTGTATTGTCTAAAAAAAAACTTTCTCAGAGTGATGTTTCTTACTAGCCTGTTTATGTCAACAAGTGTTTGAAAAACACTAAAATCCTTTGATGGTACAAAACTGAGACCCAAGCTGAGAACTTTCATTTGTTCAGTAGTAAGGGAGAAGGAGGAAATGTTGATCACATTATTATTTACTTGTACCTTGTCAGGGGTCATGACCCCCTCAGTTGGTATCTCTCCTGGCTGATATTTGCATTGGAGCTTGTGTTCATACTGATTCCCGTACCTCCCCTGCCTGGTATATACTGATCCTGGGGAAAAACCTGGTCCAGAGTAACTTGTTCTGCTTTATTAGGACCTGGAACTAAGGTAGCCTGTATTAAAGGACTAGTATTGGATTTGTATTTGGATCTCACTATTTCAGATTGTAGAATGGCCTATATTAGTGTTTTTTAGGATACCTTGGGGACCAATGTTGGTCTGCTCATTATCTGACTGTTTATCGTCAGTGGAGCAGTCTGTGTCACTACTAGAGAATGTCACATTCTTAGATTTGTTACCCTTTTTGTTTTGATTCCCCCTTCTTCTCCTCCCAAACCTGGGTGATTCTGTCTAAAGTTCCCTCTTTGTTTTTTATTCCAGATATAAACTGCATTAGAAGTGTAATCGTATGTATCTCTTATAAACTTAGTGTGTTTATTTTCCATAATGGAAGACCTGCTTTTTGCAACTTATTCTTTCAAAATAACATCAAACCTAGCAAATTCGGTACTTGCATTTCTTCTGTTCATTTCTCCATGCAAATCATCTATTTATTTTCTAATCTGGTCTAACATTTTACTTTTGTATTGTATAAGTAACAATAATAAACGTAATGAGCCAACCTCAGGCAATTCTCTCTTATACGGTACCAGCTTCCACCCAAAACATGTACCGTTCGCTATAGATTAAATAGAAACTGTTCTGACCCAGCAGACTACTCGAAACAAGCAGTAGACTTAGAGCACAGAGATAGGGCTCGATTTATCAAAGCCCCTACGGCTGCAAGTCTCACAAGAACCTGCTCGCCATATTTAAAAAGCGCTTTACTAACCTCTTCGCCACCTCTAAGGTGGCGAAATTCAATCTCCACGGTCTAGTCCGTCCAAGGAGATTGATAGCTCCTGCCCACGCCCCTGTCCCCCTCAGCTTTGATAAATTGACCCCTAAGAGCTAGAAAATACCCCCAAAAGGTCATAAAAAATGGACGTTACAATCAAAATCCAGAGAGAGCCTTCTAGGGTCAAAAGAATCCAAAAGAGATGTGTTTGGAGGTGTCACTTTTGTGACCGGACACAGTGCCCAATACCCTCAAATCTGTCAGATAGTGCGCAAAAACTTTTCGATCCTAACCGTAGATGACAAACTAGTAGATACTGTCAAAATGGGTCTGAGATGTTCTTACAGGAAAAGCCCTACATAAGGATCCATTTTGTCATCCACTTTACTTAAAACACAGACACCTAGATTATGAGTTTTGTGTTATGATGGGTGCGGTGCTAACGAGCAGTTTATGCTCACCGCTCACTTACATGCAGCGCTGGTATTATGGGTTTTTACAAATCCGCCGTTAAAAGATAAAAAGTGAGCGTTGAGCAAAATTTTGCTCCAAATCTCACTTCAATACCAGCGCTGCTTAACTCAGCGGTGAGCTGGTGTAACGTGATCGTGCACGATTTCCCCATAGGAATCAACGGGGAGAGCCGGCTGAAAAAAAGTCTAACACCTGCAAAAAAGCAGCGTAAAACTAAGTAACGCAGCCCCATTGATTCCTATGGGGAAATAAAATTTATGTCTACACCTAACACCCTAACTATGAACCCCGAGTTTAAACACCCCTAATCCTACACTTATTAACCCCTAATCTGCCGCCCCCGACACCTACATTATACTTATTAACCCCTAATCTGCCGCTCCGGACACCGCCGCCACTATTATAAACATATTAACCCCTAAATCACCGCACTCCCACATCGCAAACACTAGTTAAATATCATTAACCCCTAATCTTCTGTCCCTAACATCTCCCCCACCTACCTACATTTATTAACCCCTAATCTGCCACCCCCAACGTCGCCGCCACTATATTAAAGTTATTAACCCCTAAATCTAAGTCTAACCCTAACACCCCTTAACTTAAATATAATTTAAATAAATCTAAATAAAATTACTATTATTACCTAAATTATTCCTATTTAAAAATAAATACTTACCTATAAAATAAACCCTAAGATAGCTACAATATAACTAATAGTTACATTGTATCTAGTTTAGGGTTTATTTTTATTTTACAGGCAAGTTTATATTTATTTTAACTAGGTAGAATAGTTACTAAATAGTTATTAACTATTTAATAACTTCCTAGTTAAAATAAATACAAAAGTACCTGTAAAATAAAACCTAACCTAAGTTACAATTACACCTAACACTACGCTATAACTAAAGGGACACTGAACCCAAATTTTTTCTTTCATGATTCAGATAGAGCATGCGTTTTTAAGCAACTTTCTAATTTACTCCTAGTATCAATTTTTCTTTGTTCTCTTGCTATCTTTATTTGAAAAAGAAGGCATCTAAGCTTTTTTTTGGTTCAGTACTCTAGACAGCAGATTTCATTGGTGGATGAATTTATCCACCAATCAACAAGATCAACCCAGGTTGTTCACCAAAAATGGGCCGGTCAAGGCTTACATTTTTGCATTTCAAATAAAGATACCAAGAGAATGAAGAAAAGGTGATAATAGGAGTAAATTAGAAAGTTGCTTAAAATTTCATGCTCTATCTGAATCACAAAATAAAAAATTTGGGTTCAGTGTCCCTTTAAATAAATTAAATACAATTAAATACAATTAAATAAAATTATCTAAAGTACAAAAACAAACAAATACTAAATTACAGAAAATAATAAACAAATTACAAGATTTTTTTAAACTAATTACACCTAATCTAATCCCCTAACAAAATAAAAAAGCCCCCCCCCCAAATTAAAAAAAAGCCCTACCCTACACTAAATTACAAATAGCCCTTAAAAAGGCCTTTTGCAGGGCATTGTCCAAAAGTAATCAGCTCTTTTATCTGTAAAAAAAAAGTACAAATCCCCCCCAACATTAAAACCCACCACCCACACAACCAACCCTACTCTAAAACCCACCCAATACCCCCTTAAAGAAACCTAACACTAACCCCTTGAAGATCACCTTACCGGGAGAAGTCTTCACCCAACTGGGCCGAAGTCCTCAACGAAGCCGGGAGAAGTCTTCATCCAAGCCGGGCGAAGTGGTCCTCCAGATGGGCAGAAGTCTTCATCCAGATGGCATCTTCTATCTTCATCCATGCGGCGTGGAACGGGTCCATCTTCAAGACATCCGGTGCGGAGCATCCTCTTCCATCTAAGTCTTCTTACTAAATGACGGTTCCTTTAAGTGATGTCATCCAAGATGGCGTCCCTTCAATTCTGATTGGCTGATAGAATTATATCAGCCAATCGGAATTAAGGTAGAAAAAAATCATATTGGCTGATGCAATCAGCCAATAGGATTGAAGTTAAATCCTATTGGCTGATCCAAAAGCTTTATAAACAACAATAACCTCCCACCAGTTAAATCTCTAATCTTTATTAACAACAACGCAATAACCCCCAACAAGTAAAACTCCTAACCTTTATTAACAACGCAATAACCCCCTTCACTAGTTAAACCTCTAACCTTTGTTAACAACACAATAACCCCATCAATGAAACCCCTAACCTTTATTAACAACAACACAATAACCCCCCACTAGTTAAACCTCTAAGCTTTATTAACAACACAATAACCCCCCCACCAGTGAAACCCCTAACCTTTATTACCAAAAACACAATAACCCCCCCACCAGTGAAAACCCTAACCTTTATTACCAACAACACAATAACCCCCCACCAGTGAAACCCCTAACCTTTATTAACAACAACACAATAACCCCCCACCAGTGAAACCCCTAACCTTTATTACCAACAACACAATAACCCCCATCAGTGAAACCCCTAACCTTTATTAACAACAATACAATAACCCCCACTAGTTAAACCTCTAAGCTTTATTAAAAACACAATAACCCCCCACCAGTGAAACCCCTAACCTTTATTACCAACAACACAATAACCCCCCACCAGTGAAACCCCTAACCTTTTATTACCAACAACACAATAGCCCCCCACCAGTGAAACCCCTAACCTTTATTACCAACAACACAATAACCCCCCACCAGTGAAACCCCTAACCTTTATTACCAACAACACAATAACCCCCCACCAGTGAAACCCCTAACCTTTATTACAAACAACACAATAACCCCCCACCACTTAAACCTCTAACCTTTATAAACCTCGCAATAACCCCCCACCAGTGAAAACCCTAACCTTTATTACCAACAACACAATAACCCCCCACCAGTGAAACCCCTAACCTTTATTACCAACAACACAATAACTCCCCAACAAATGAAACACCTAACCTTTATTACCAACAACTCAATAACCCCCCACCAGTGAAACCCCTAACCTTTATTACCAACAAATCAATAACCCCCCCACCAGTGAAAACCCTAACCTTTATTACCAACAACGCAATATCCCCCCACCAGTGAAACCCCTAACCTTTATTACCAACAACACAATAACCCCCCACCAGTTAAACCTCTAACCTTTATAAACCTTGCAATAACCCCCCCACCAGTGAAAACCTTAACCTTTATTACCAACAACTCAATAACCCCCCACCAGTGAAACCCCTAACCTTTATTACCAACAAATCAATAACCCCCCCACCAGTGAAAACCCTAACCTTTATTACCAACAGCACAATAACTCCCCAACAAGTGAAACACCTAACCTTTATTACCAACAACTCAATAACCCCCCACCAGTGAAACCCCTAACCTTTATTACCAACAAATCAATAACCCCCCACCAGTGAAAACCCTAACCTTTATTACCAACAACACAATAACTCCCCAACAAGTGAAACACCTAACCTTTATTACCAACAACACAATAACCCCCACCAGTTAAGCCTCTAACCTTTATTACCAACAACGCAATAACCCCCCCACCAGTGAAACCCCTAACCTTTATTGCCAACAATGCAATATCCCCCCACCAGTGAAACCCCTAACCTTTATTACCAACAACACAATAACCCCCACCAGTTAAACCTCTAACCTTTATAAACCTCGCAATAACCCCCCCACCAGTGAAAACCCTAACCTTTATTACCAACAACACAATAACCCCCCACCAGTGAAAGCCCTAACCTTTATTACCAACAACTAGCGATGTCGCGAACCTAAAAAATTGGGTTCATGAACGTTGAACGCGAACTTACGCAAAAGTTTGCGAACGGGCGAACCCCCATAGACTTCAATAGGCAGGCGAATTTTAAAACCCACAGGGACTCTTTCTGGCCACAATAGTGATGGAAAAGTTGGACTGTGGCATGCCGGAGGGGGATTCATGGCAAAACTCCCATGGAAAATTACATAGTTGATGCAGAGTCTGGTTTTAATCCATAAAGGGCATAAATCACCTAACATTCCTAAATTGTTTGGAATAACGTGCTTTAAAACATCAGGTAGTGTAAGGGTTACGCACGCTTCACAGTGCGCAGTGTAGGTAATATACCTGCCCTGACCATGCTTTGCAGACCAGGTATCAGTGGTCATATGGACCCTTGCCCCAACACTGTGTGCCAGACATACCATTATAGCAGACTTATATGGCTTTGGTGTTGCTTTTTGGTAATTAGAAGGCTGCTAAATGCCACTGCGCACCACACGTGTTTTATGCCCAGCAGTGAAGGGGTTAATTAGGGAGCATGTAGGGAGCTTGTAGAGTTAATTTTAGCTTAAGTGTAGTGTAGTAGACAACCCAAAGTATTGATCTAGGCCCATTTTGGTATATTTCATGCCACCATTTCACTGCCAAATGCGATCAAATAACAAAAAAATTGTTCACTTTTTCACAAACTAGGTTTCTCACAGAAATTATTTACAAACAACTTATGCAACTATGGCATAAATGGTTGTAAATGCTTCTCTGGGATCCCCTTTGTTCAGAAATAGCAGACTTATATGGCTTTGGCGTTGCTTTTTGGTAATTAGAAGGCTGCTAAATGCCACTGCGCACCACATGTGTTTTATGCCCAGCAGTGAAGGGGTTAATTAGGGAGCATGTAGGCAGCTTGTAGAGTTAATTTTAGCTTAAGTGTAGTGTAGTGTAGTAGACAACCCAAAGTATTGATCTTGGCTCATTTTGGTATATTTCATGCCACCATTTCACCGCCAAATGCGATCAAATTTAAAAAAAACTTAAATTTTTTCGCAATTTTAGGTTTCTCACTGAAATTATTTATAAACAGCTTGTGCAATTATGGCACAAATGGTTGTAAATGCTTCTCTGGGATCCCCTTTGTTCAGAAATAGCAGACATATATGACTTTGGCGTTGCTTTCTGGTAATTAGAAGGCCGCTAAATGCTGCTGCGCATCACATGTGTATTATGGCTAGCAGTGAAGGGGTTAATTAGGTAGTTTGTAGGGAGCTTGCAGGGTTAATTTTAGCTTTAGTGTAGAGATCAGCCTCCCACCTGACACATCAGACCCCCTGATCCCTCCCAAATAGCTCCCTTCCCTCCCCCACCCCACAACTGTCCCCGCCATCTTAAGTACTGGCAGAAAGTCTGCCAATACTAAAATAAAAGGTTTTTAAATGTTTTAAATTTTTTAAGCATATTTACATATGCTGTGGTGTAGCATGCCCCCAACCTCCCTGATTCCCCCAAAACAGCTCTCTAACCCTCCCCATCTGCCTTATTGGCGGCCATCTTGGGTACTGGCAGCTGTCACACAGCACAGTCTAAAAAGTGTTGTTGTTTTTAAAATGTACATTACTGCTACACCAGATATGAGTGGTGGCACTGGGCAAGTGGGCACAGTATACGCTGTGAGCCTGACACACACGCTGGCAGGCAGGCAGGCAGGCAGGCAGGCAACTGCAATTAGATTACACAGGAAAAAAACAAAACAGACTGATGTTCTAGCCCTAAAAAGGGCTTTTTGGGGTGCTGTCCTTACAGCAGAGATCAGATGAGTCCTTCAGGACTGTAGTGGACACTGAATACACTAGCCTAGCTATCGATTTCCCTATTAAATCAGCAGCAGCTACACTGTCCCTCCTCTCACTAAGAATGCAGCTTCCAAATGAATCTAAAATGGATGCTGTCCAGGAGGTGGGAGGGTCTGGGAGGGAGGGTCTGCTGCTGATTGGCTGTAATGTGTATTCTGACTGTGAGGTACAGGGTCAAAGTTTACTCAATGATGACGACTAGGGGGCGGATCGAACATCACATATGTTCGCCCGCCGAGGCGAACGCGAACATGCTATGTTCGCCGGGAACTATTCGCCGGCGAACTATTCGCGACATCACTACCAACAACACAATAACCCCCACCAGTTAAACCTCTAACCTTTATTACCAACAACGCAATAACCCCCCACCAGTGAAACCCCTAACCTTTATTACCAACAACACAATAACCCCCACCAGTTAAGCCTCTAACCTTTATTACCAACAACACAATAACCCCCACCAGTTAAACCTCTAACCTTTATTACCAACAACGCAATAACCCCCACCAGTGAAACCCCTAACCTTTATTACCAACAACACAATAACCCCCACCAGTTAAGCCTCTAACCTTTATTACCAACAACACAATAACCCCCACCAGTTAAACCTCTAACCTTTATTACCAACAACACAATAACCCCCACCAGTGAAACCCCTAACCTTTATTACCAACAACACAATAACCCCCACCAGTTAAACCTCTAACCTTTATTAACAACAAAACAATAACCCCCATTAGTGAAACCCCTAACCTCTATTAACAATAACACAATAACCCCCACCAGTAAAACCCCTAACCTTTATTAACAACAAAACAATAACCCCCATTAGTGAAACCCCTAACCTCTATTAACAACAACTCAATAACCCCCACCAGTTAAACCTCTAACCTTTATTACCAACAACACAATAACCCCCCACCAATGAAACCCCTAACCTTTATTACCAACTACACAATAACCCCCACCAGTTAAACCTCTAACCTTTATTACCAACAACTCAATAACCCCCCCACCAGTGAAACCCCTTACCTTTATTACCAACTACACAATAACCCTCACCAGTGAAACCCCTAACCTTTATTAACAACTACACAATAACCCTCACCAGTGAAACCCCTAACCTTTATTAGCAACTACACAATAACCCTCACCAGTGAAACCCTTAACCTTTATTACCAACTAAACAATAACCCTCACCAGTGAAACCCCTAACCTTTATTAGCAACTACACAATAACCCTCACCAGTGAAACCCTTAACCTTTATTACCAACTACACAATAACCCTCACCAGTGAAACCCCTAACCTTTATTACCAACTACACAATAACCAGTAAAACCCCTAACCTTTATTACCAACTACACAATAACCAGTGAAACCCCTAACCTTTATTACCAACTACACAATAACCAGTAAAACCCCTAACCTTTATTACCAACTACACAATAACCAGTGAAACCCCTAACCTTTATTACCAACTACACAATAACCAGTAAAACCCCTAACCTTTATTACCAACTACACAATAACCAGTGAAACCCCTAACCTTTATTACCAACTACACAATAACCCTCACCAGTGAAACCCCTAACCTTTATTAACAAGAATGCAATAACCCCGCACCAGTAAAACCCCTAACCTCTATTAACAACAACACAATAACCCCCACCAGTGAAACCCCTAACCTCTATTACCAACTACACAATAACCCTCACCAGTGAAACCCCTAACCTCTATTACCAACTACACAATAACCCTCACCAGTGAAACCCCTAACCTTTATTAGCAACTACACAATAACCCTCACCAGTGAAACCCTTAACCTTTATTACCAACTACACAATAACCCTCACCAGTGAAACCCCTAACCTTTATTACCAACTACACAATAACCAGTAAAACCCCTAACCTTTATTACCAACTACACAATAACCAGTGAAACCCCTAACCTTTATTACCAACTACACAATAACCAGTGAAACCCCTAACCTTTATTACCAACTACACAATAATCCTCACCAGTGAAACCCCTAACCTTTATTAACAAGAATGCAATAACCCCCCACCAGTAAAACCCCTAACCTTTATTAACACTTTAACCGGCTCAAACCCAAAGCAAAAAGGCCCTCACATTATGTACATGATAAATAAGAATTTACTAATTGTAAGAACGTATTTATATTTTAGTGTGCACAACAGTATTCGAGATTTGTTGTGATTTTCATATGTTAGTTTTAGAGAGAGTACTTTAGTCAGGGCTATGGCTCTCACTTTAACTTGTATATGATTAGTGATGATGGAAACTGAGAGGCTGTGACCATAAGGTCTGTATGTCAAGCGTCAGGAGACAGTGGAAAAGAGGGTTTTGTGAATTAAGTTTCTGGTTTTAAATTTCATCCTTTCTAAGGGAACTGGGGAGAGGAATGACAAAGGACATTGGAAATGATGAAAGATGGGTTCATTTAATAAGTTTAACAGACATTTTGATAACAAGGTTAACTATGTATAATGGAAACAAAAAAAATGCTGCAATGCACTTTCGTGATGTATTTTGGCTGCTTTTTCTGGTATTTTGGCTGCTTTTTCTGTTTTTTAAATTTTTAGTTTTCCACTGCCCCAGAGGTTGATGGGAATTCTGAAGTCTGACGCTCCCACAAGATGCACAGTGATTGCTTGATATACATATGAAGAAAATAATTTATATTTATCCCAACTTTCCACAGCAAATACAATAGGATACAACAACACTCAACAGGCTTTTCAAGGGGCATGTCATGGACTGTCTGGGAACAACGCCAATATTGCTAACAAAATGACAGTTGGCTAAAATGCAAGTCTGTCAAAAGAACTAAAATAAGGGGGCAGTCTGCAGAGGCTTAGATACAAGGTAATCACAGAGGTAAAAAAATATACTTATATAACAGTTATGGAAAACTGGGGAATGGGTAATAAAGTTTTTTTTTTTAATCTTTTTAAACAATAACAATTCTGGAGTAGACTGACCCTTTAAGCGATATTGGCACACAACATTGCTAATATTTTTGGCCACACTACTCTAGCACAAGAATGAGAATTAACATACCCAAATAGACTGGAGTTGAGGAGACTGTAGTAGAGAAGGAGATACTGAGCTAAATTTGTCACAGCTGCAATTAGCAAGCTTTATAATAATAGGAGCAGTATATATCCACTCACCACTGAGTTCTCGCAAAGAACATGTTCCGCTGTCAAGGATATCAGCATCACAAACCCGTAAGGGATATTAAATAGTATAAGATTGTAATATACAATGTTTAACTGGGTGGAGTTAAAAAAAACTTTGCAATATACTTTAAAATATTTATTTTGCCCCCCTCTGTAATTTAACACTGAAATGTGTTGGTTTTCTCAAACCCACTGAGTGTCTATAAAGTAATGGGTGCCATAATGTTTGAATTTAAAGGGACTCTAAAAAATGTTAATTTTAAAAACATAGATACCCCCTTCCCCAACCAACATTGTTATACCAATATACTTTATAACCTTTAAACCTCTATATGTCTGCCTGTTTCTAAGCCACTAAAGACAGCCTCTTATTTCAGAGCATCTGTTTAGCTTTTCACAGCAAGACACTGTTAGTTCATGTGTGACATATAGATAACATTGTGCTCACTCCCGTGGAGTTATGCATGAACCAGCACTAATTGCACAAATGTCTGTAAATAGCACTGAGATACTAATAATGTAACAATGTTGGTTATGCAAAACTGGGGAATAAAGGGATTATCTATCTTTTTAAACAATAAAAATGTTGGTTTAGATTTCCCTTTATGTTGCCCCTTATCTGTTTTCCCTGCTGAAGACAATTAAAGGGACATGATCCCAAAATGTTTTCTTTTATGATTCAGATAGAGCATACCATTTTAAACAACTTTCCTTTGTTGAAAAGCATACCTAGGTAGGCTTAGAAGCTGGGAGCTTTCTTCTGATTGGTGGCTACACATATATGTCTCTAGTGATTAGCTTACTGGTGTGTTCAGCTAGCTCCCAGTAGTGCATTGCTGCTCCTACAAAAAAGGATACCAAATGAATGATGCCAAATTGATAATAGAAGTCAATTGGAAAGATGCTTAAATGTATATGCTCTATCTGAATCATGAAAGAAAATGTTTGGGTTTCATGAATATAAAACAGCAATAAAAGAGTCCAAACAAGGTTGTGTGGTAAAAGGGTCGTTAAGGGTTTGCCTGCAAGACTGCGCTATTAGACCCTCCCTCCTGCAGGCTTGTTAGAATAGCGCGGCCTCACCGCTGGTGGCGAGACCGTGCTATTAAACAACACACTTTCATAGAAAGACCAGCAACGTACTCTGGTCTTTAAGGGGTTAAAGGGACATGAAACCTAACATTTTTATTCCATGATTCAGATAGAGCATGCAATTTTAAGCAACTTTCTAATTTACTTCTATTATTAATTTTTCTTTTCTTGATATCTTTTGTTGAAGAGCGAGGACATAAGATTAGGAGCCGGTTTGTTTCTGGAGCACTATATGGCAGCAGTTTTGCAAATGCACTAGATGTCATCACTATTTCCTGCCATATAGTGCTCAAGATGCCTACCTGGGTATCTCTTCAACACAGAATATCATGAGAACAAAGCAAATTTGATAATAAAAGTAAATTGGAAACTTTTTTAAACATTTTTGGGTTTCATATCCCTTTAACACCTTAAACGAGAAATGTAAACCGCAAAAATGAACCTTCCATATAACAGCACACTCTAATTTATACACACAAGGTTCGAAAAACTTAAAGGGACAGGAAGCCCCAAAATTTTCTTTCATGATTCAGATAGAACATACAATGTTAAACAACTTTCCAGTTTACTTCTATTATGAAATTGTCTTCATTCTCTTGTTATCCTTTGTTGAGGGAACAGCATTGCACTACTGGCAGCTAGCTGAACATATCTAGTTAACCAATCACAAGAGACAAATGTGTGCAGCCACCAATCAGCAGTTAGCTCCCAGTAGAATAGAATTTGTGAGTATTCTTTTTCAACAAGGGATAACAAGAGAACAAAGCACATTTGAAAATAGAAGTGTCTTAAAATGACTTGCTCTATCTGAATCATGCAAATTGAATTTTGACTTTTCTATCCCTTTAAGAATATTGATATAAATGGAACAACCTTGTCAGCTTCAAAATAGCGAGATATGAGCGAGAGGCACTTTATAGGAGCTCATTTGGCTGAGGATTAGGTTAAAATCCCAATCACACCCCTGGTTAGGCCCCTGTTCTGTCTGTGAGGTTTCCGAGATAACTCTTATTCTATACAACAAGACTACTTTCTTCTAACAAATTTGACATGAGAATATTCTTCCCTTACATTTACACTAAGGGCCAGATTATAAGTGGAGCGCTAAATATCGCTTGTGAGCAAGAGATATTATTGCTCCACTTTGTAATACCAGTGCACGATAATTTGCGCTGGTATTACAAGTTAATCGCAATGCAAACGCAAGCTCACGTTCGCATTGCGAGGAAGCATTGCTCTCACGAGTGCGCACTTTCATAGGCTCCTATGGGAGCCTTGTTCTGATGCCTTCACAGACAGCATCAGAACTTTGTGCAGCGAAGGGGGTAAGTAGCGCAACATTTTTAAATATATATGTATAAACACATATTAACACATAAATATATCTAATCATATACATATATATTTACATTGTGGCCTATGGGAACCCCACTCCCACCAAACTGAAAAACTGCCTAATGCAGTTGTTTTACATTTTTAAAAAATACTACTTTTTTTTTTTTTAATAAAAAAATATAATGCCCTCTATTTTGAGGGCATTTGGGGCACTTTTAGAAAATGAACCAGAGATCTAATCTCTGGTAAATTTTTCAAGCGCTAATTGCTACCGTGAGCTCACGCCACCAATAACCAGCTACTTGTAATGGCTGGTTAATTATAGCGCTCCCACAAACGGGCAAATTTGTCCGTTTGCAGGAATGCAATAATTTAGCGCTCTACTTGTAATCTAGGCCTAAGTGTGTTTGCAAAGTTTTTGTAATTGTTTTAACTGCTTAGCATGTCTGTGTCTGATTTCATGTGCGACACTGAACACAATGCAGCTATAACTGTTAGGAACGCCCGCTAATGATGCGCTCATGAAGATAGTTGAAGAGAGGCTCAATGAGATCATTGTCTCATCTTTACAACAAGGTCTCTAGATAACCTCACAAGCTTCTATGCAGGGCCACTCTTAAAATCTACAGAGCCTTGGGCAAGGCAATTTTATGGGGCCCTAAGCTCAACCCAACCTTTGTTTTCCCCTCCCTCTGTAAGACCACCCCACTGTCCCAAAAAACAGTATATCCTGATACCATAAACACTTCTTAATAACCTAAACATAAGATTAGCATTGCACATTCTCATACCCTCACCCCCGATGGCAGTGCAGGGCTCCCCAAAGTGTGCTCCTCTCGCCCTGCCCAAAGGGCAGGCCTCCTTCTATGAATCTAGCCCAATTCTTTTCTAGTCTGACAAAATTCTAACAGCTAGCCAACAAATATACAAAGGATGATACCCTGCATTTTATTCTCCATATTTGAAGCAGGGTAACTCTTTTTTTGCCAGCTTAGCATTATATGACAATGATGTGTTTATAAATATCCTTAGTGTCACACCTCTATCCTGGCTGTTTGCAGATGCAGCTATTTGTCCGCATCATGTCAGGTGTAGTTATTTCCAGTTGGTTTCAGACTCTTTAGTTCTTGTAGCCTCCGGCGGCATTTTCTGTGCTGCCTGAATGTTAGATATGAGATTGTCCTATATAGGGTTCTCTGCCTCAGCCTTTTACAGCTGCTGAATAAAGGGACACAAATTAGTTCTGTGATCGCCTTATCTCACAAAATTGTTTTTTATTTCTTATACTTTTTTGTTATAATGAGACATTAAAGTTGTTTTTGATATATGCATCAGAAATAAATTACTGTCCAAATTCTTGTTATCTGTGCAAAATTGTTTTCATCCAGTAGCAGGGTAACCGTTTTATCAACTCTTAAAATTCTCCTCCAGAATGTGTATGTGAATAGAGAGGGGTTTTTTTAATTCCCGTTTTCAGATTTAATTCAAATCATTAAATAGAAATGATCATTCATCCTATTAGTTCATATAAAAATTCAAATCAGAATAGAATAGAAATAACTAGCATGCTATAGGTTGGTTTAACCAACCAATAGGAATGAGCATTAAGCCTTTTGGTTGATTTAAAATTTTCACTTTGGTAGCTGTTTGGGCACATTAATGGATACACTGATTATAACCATTAATTTAATTATTTTCTCCCTTAATGTTACAGTACTATTTTTTTCTATGAATCTCTAAGACTCTCCCTGTGTCTCTTCTCATTTCACCCTCTCATTATCTCTGTGTCCCCTTCTCTGGCTGTCTCTCTCGGTCCCCTCTCCATCTCTCCTTTTCTCTCTGTCTCTTGTTCTCTCTCCCTCTGTCTTTCTCTCTCTCTCTCTCCTTCTCTCCCTCCCTCCCTCTCTGTCTCTTCCTATATGTCTCGTTCTTTCTATCTTTATCTCAGTGTCTCTCTACACTTCTCATTTTCTCTCATTTTGTTTTGTACTCTCTTTCTGTCTCTCTTAAACCTGTCAGGCTCATTCACCTAAACGCTAACTAAAACTACTACTGATTTTCCTGGAGAATAAGCCTGATTCATGATGGGTTAAGGCAATGGATTCATATTCTTAATTAAATAACAAACTGATCTATCTCTGCCTATTTATATATATATATGTGTTGCCTATTTTATCTATTTGACTCTTCCTTCTCTTTGTTTCTTCTTCTTTCCCCCTTGGCTCATTAATAGCCAACATCTGACGGGAACAGCTTGGGTCTAGTACACAAGAAACTAAATAGTCAAGACTTCAGATCTCGGCTTGTTTATGGTTTGGCTCCAGATTTTGGCTCAGCCAGTTATGGAACCGTAGAGCCCCAGAAGGCAAGAAAACCTCATGCACAATAACATTCGCTAGCCTAAGGAGAGATCAGGTGTTACTTGCCAGACTGACTAATTCACTGTAAATTTTATCTGAATCCAAATTCTCAGCAAAAGTTGTTGCTTTAAAAAAACATAAGTGTTAAATTTGTGTGTGTGTGTATATATATATATATATTTTTTTTTTTTTTTAACTCTTTTATAAAATATTATTTTCTACAGGACCTTGGTGAGAGGCATGCACATACATACATGCACTAAACACAAGCGTGTGCACACACATGAACACATAGACATTTGGGGGCACCTCCAGGAGTCCCACCTGAGATTTGTGGGGTGAGTTTGGGCCCAAAGGGCAGAACTGGCGGAACATGTGCTGGGTTAGGGAGTGCTACAACATGACCAATGTGAAGTTGGGTGGAGCTGCGGCAGACCTGGTCAGAGAGGTGGTGGAAATGTGCAGACATGGGGTTCAACCATAATGCCTATGGGTCTATTGCCCCCCCCCCGTACCTCCCCAGCAACACCACTGGTAATGCGTCTGCTCTGAAGTCTTAAATGGCCAAAGATATCTGATCTGAGGTCTCATGCAGACTGTGGTTGACAGTAACTGCAGGTAGTGGGGGTTAGGCAAATAGGGTTGCCACCTCAGCCATGTTTTCCTGGACACTTATGAGTTACACATGCTGCAGGGTGAGCAGGGAGGAACATGTATTGTGTTTCTGGACAGCACCATGTGTAACTTATAAGTGTTCTGTATTTTAAGGGACAGGTGGCAACCCTAGGGGCAAACACCCTGACTGATTCACAGAGACATATAGGCAGAGTTGTGGGTGTTTCATGTAGGTATGGGGGGGAGTTCAGTGAGCAGAGCTGGCTTTGGGAAAGGTGTGACTAGGTGCTTTGAGCTGTGGCAAGTCAGTCCAGACATGCCTAGGGGGGAAGAGCCAGCTGCAGAAGGGGGTGCAGCTTAAAAGAATCATGTGCACCCCATAAAACCTCCTCTGGCTGCATTGTCATAGGTTTCAACTGAGGTCTGATTATCACCCCACCAACTGCTTTCCCTCAATCACCCATTGGTTATCAATCCAAGTAAAATATTTGCAACTAAAATCAATAATAATAATTTGTGTTTAGAATTTGAACCTCTGTGTAATACATTTTATAAAGACCTCAGCAAGGGCTTCGAAATCACTTTATAACCTAAATGCTGAATTAAACTGTGACAATTGCTCATAGAAACAAATTGTGTTTGTCGATTTGTGCATCAGATTGCATTCCATGTTTGCATTTTGTTCTGAAGTTCTATGATATGTAAAGTGTGCTGGAATATATATATATATTTTTACAGTACTTGATTTATTTCCCCTTTGGTTCCTGAAGTTAAGTGGTTAAATGCTTTATGTATTAGAGTTTGTGTCAGTATTGGGAGGACTGTCTCCTCCTAGTGGTGAGCTGAGATAATTGTGTTCGCCATCACCTGTAGCTGATACACTCACACCCTCAGGAGATTGTTGCTAGAGAGCAAGGATTGAGTTGACCAGGTGCAGCAGTTTACTTCTAGTAATTATAGTCCCATCACCAGTAATGTTCTCAATTAGTAGCAATGTGTGTGCTAAAGAGACAGAGGACACATTTGCTTTACTGCTGAATCACAAGTGTCCTCATTCTTCCCTGGCATGCAGAGGGGGTTGTGTCTGAGCTAGAGCAGACTGATACCTGTCCTATCACTCTTCCTATTCCCAGGGAGTAGAAATCAGGACTTGCTGATACATTTTGACAATTGGCATTTCTTGTCCATTTGCATGTTTATTTTTCAGATCTAAAGGAAAATTATAAAATCAAACTTTCATGATTCAGCTAAAACATTTAAGTTTAAAGGGACAGTCTACTTGATTGTTGAATTGTTTTAAAAGATAGATAATACTTTTACTACCCATTCCCCAGCTTTGCATAAGCAACATTGTTATAATAATATACTTTTTAACTTCTAAGTTTGCCAGTTTCTAATACCCAGCAGGCTGTCCCTTCCCTTATCTCAGTGCTTTTTAAATCTTGCACAGCAGCCAGACAGTGCTAGTTCATGTGTGCCATATAGATAACAGATGCAAGTAATCACATAGGTAAATTGTGTATTAATATAACAGTGTTGGTTATGCAAAACTGGGGAATGTGTAATAAAGGGTTTATCTATCTTTTTAAACATTAACAATTTTCACGTAGACTGTCCCTTTAAACAACTTTCCAATGTAACCTCTATATCAAATTTGGTCTTTGTATACTTTATTAAAGAGAATACCTAGATAGGCTCATGAGCATGCATGTGTCCTGGACACTATATGGCAGCAGTGTTTGTAGCAATGTTTTTCTTTTGTTCTTTTTTTACAATTTTTATCTTAGTGAGCAAGTTTCCAAATATTACAGCAAATACTGCTTCTATAACGTGCGTCAGACATGTACACTCTTCAGTAATGGATACAAAATAATTAATTAACCTCTTAATGACTGAAGTACCTTGTACCTTGCGCGGTCGTTAAGGAGTTTACTTGTGCAGCTTAGCCGACAGCTGCGCTAGTACAGCACGCCTCACTTCCATAGGCATCAGCAAGACCTGCGCTATAAACAAGGCCGGATAAGAGGGCATGTGTACAATGGCTGATGTACGTTAAAGGGGTTGAATCTGATAATAGAAATAAATTGGAAAGTAGTTTAAAATAGTACGCTGTATGTGAATCATGACAGATTTATTTTGATTTTTATGCTCAATTCACATTTTTTTTTTTTTTACTTAAAGGGATATGAAACCCAAACATTTTCTTTTGTGATTCAGACAGAGAATACAATTTAAAAAAACAAACAAATTTACTTATATTATTAAATGTGTTTCGTTCTTATGATATTCTGTGTTGAAGAGATACCTAGGTAGACATCTGGATCACTACATGGCAGGAAAAAGTAATGCCATGTAGTGGTCCAGAAATGGGCCGGCTCCTAAGCATACGTCTTTGCTTTATCATGTAAGATAAAAAGATAACAAAGAAAATTTGATACTAAATTAGAAAGGTGCTTAAAATTGCTCTATCTGAATCATGAGAGAAAAAATTTGGATTTCATATCCCTTTAATAAAAAGTATAAAACGAAACAGTTCAAATCACATTGTGAATGAAATGTGTACACCAATTAAATAGGATCATTTAATTTATGGTTACAATAAAGTGTTTGGGGGTTAAAATATTAAATATAAAACGAATCATAAGGATTTGAAACGAATGCCTCAAAAATTCATTTTACTGGTTAATTTAAAAAAAATTGCAATCAAACATATTAGTCACAACCAATAGGGAATTAAATGAGTTACGCTTTACTTTTATTTTAGTTTAGAATCTTTTAATTCCATTAGGATCTCTGAATACCCTTGAAACTCAATACAAAACCCCAGTTTCCTATTGGTATCCATTTGCTTTGTGTGTGTTTACTTACTTGGCATCAAAACGATAACGAAAATACCCAAAAATATTCAAACTTAACTTGAACTTGAGTCTTTCTTCTAATTCATTTGGCGGCTTCATCAAATGACTGGAACATAGCTGTAAACATGAATTATTCAGAATCGTCTCTTTGAATATGTTGCAAATGTCGCCCTCCCCCCCCCCAATCCCAGCTTTTATACGTCTGGAATCCTGGGAATATTCAGTAGAAGAGCTTAAAGGGCCATAATACTCAAATGTTTAAACACTTGAAAGTGATGCAGTATAGCTGTAAAAAGCTGACTAGAAAATATCACCTGAACATCTCTATGTAAAAAAGAAAGATATTTTACCTCTAAAGTTCCTCAGTAGCCACATCCCATTGTAAAGGACTTCTAAGCAGCAAATTAGTATGTCTGTCCCGGGACAGCAGAAGGGATGAGCATCGTGCACTCTCATGTTATTTCCCTATTCAGTGTAAGGAAGTTTACAATTAAATCTCATGAGAGTTAAGTCAAATCTCAAGAGATCACATTAAAAGAGTTCATGACCTCAGCACTTTTAATTTTTTTTTACCTGCAGCTGAGCAGCAGCTGAAGTATAACTTTTTACACAGAACTTGCTCTGCTGAGCTGAGGAAATTGTGAGGTAAAATATCTTCCTTTTTTACATAGAGATGCTCAGGTGATATTTTCCTGTCATCTTTTTACAGTTATACTGCATTAGTTTCAAGGGATTTAGCATATGAGTATTATCTCCCTTTAAAGGAACATAAAACTGCAAAAAGAAAACGCGTCATTAAGTTACACCATATTATTATTGCACTATTGCTTACATGTAACACTAGAGTCCATCTCAATATTGAACTTGTTTTCAGTAGATAAATATTTCTGGATATTAGTCAGAATTGTAGGTGCGTTTTTACAAAGATCACAATAATAAAAAGCTGCTGCCGTTAATACCCCTGAAGCTCAAACTTGATACCTCCCAAAAACAACACAACATTGTTATTTGTGTTGTTAATCTCAGGATTTTGTTATCCAAAAATCAGACGTGCAGGATTAAGAAAAACCAAAATGGTAATTTTGGGGGTTTAGCGATTACATTGCAGGTTGAACGTCAGGTATAGAAATACATGCAAAAGGAGAAGCAGTCTGACTGGAACGAACAACAGCTCAGTAGCTTGTTCTATGGCCGGTTATCACCTGGGAGAAGTTTCTTTTAGCCCAATTGTGCTTTTCACAGAGGAGACCTTTCATGAAGTATATCAGTCTGATGCTGCGACTTGCCTAATAAAGTCTGCCAAGGCACAAAATACCCGGCAATTCTCCTCTGACCAATGCAAACAATTGGAAAAAATAAATATTTACATTGTGTTAACCTCTTATAGAGTTATCATAAGCTGTAATATTGAATAGAAGCTTTATATGCAGGGATTAGTGTAACAAGGAAGAAAGAAACTGAAGACATCCCAAAATGTCTGTGTTTGATTTGTTGGCGTATGACTCTGGCACAAGTCTCTGAACGCCAGCTGTCCATCCCAGCTAAGTGTTTCTTCCATAATACATATAGACAAGGGGACTTGCCATGTAATCTCTCTGTTCTTTTAATTAAAGGGACAGTCTAGGCCAAAATAAACTTTAATGATTCAGATAGGGCATGTAATTTTAAATAATTTTCCAATTTACTTTTATCACCAATTTTGCTTTGTTCTCTTGGTATTTTTAGTTGAAAGCTTAACCTAGGAGGTTAATATGCTAATTTCTTAGACCTTGAAGGCCACCTCTTTTCAGAATGCATTTTAACAGTTTTTCACCACTAGAGGGAGTTAGTTCACGTATTTCATATAGATAATACTGTGCTCGTGCACGTGAAGTTATCTGGGAGCAGGCACTGATTGGCTAAAATGCAAGTCTGTTGAAAGAACTGAAATAAAGGGGCAGTTTGCAGAGGCTTAGATACAAGATAATCACAGAGGTTAAAAGTATATTATTATAACTGTGTTGGTTATGCAAAACTGGGAATGGGTAATAAAGGGATTATCTATCTTTTAAAACAATAACATTTCTGGTGTAGACTGTCCCTTTAAGTTTAAGTCTTTTAACTACACTCATGTTTCTGACAAAGATGGGCATCGGGGGGGGGGGGCAGGTAGGGGGTAAAAAAAACAACCAAATTTTGCTTTTTATAGGAAAACATAAGAAACTACTTTTTTAAATGATGTGTACTTCATATTAACATGTGTGTGCATATATATAAATAAATATATATATATATATATATATATATATATATATATATATATATATTTGAAATTTGGAAGAAAAAATAAAAAGAAATTTGGATCAAGCAAACTGGGGACATTTTAAATTACAATCATTATGAATGCTATCATCTCTTAAAGGGACAGTCAAGGCCAAAATAAACTTTCATTATTCAAATAGGGCATGTGATTTTAAACAACTTTCCAATTTACTTTTATCACCAATTTTGCTTTGTTCTCTTGGTATTCTTAGTTGAAAGCTAAACCTAGGTAGGCACATAATGTATGCTAATTTCTTAGACCTTGAATGCCACCTCTAATATGAATGCATTTTGACAGTTTTTCACCACTAGAGGGCATTAGTTACTGTGTGTCACATAGATAGCATTGAGCTCATACACGTGAAGTTACCTAGGAGTCAGCACTAATTGTCTAAAATGCAAATCCGTCAAAAGAACTGAAATAAGGGGCAGTTTGCAGATGCTTAGATACAAGGTAATCACAGAGGTAAAATGTGTATTATTATAACTGTGTTGGTTATGGAAAACTGGGGAATAGGTAATACAGGGATTAGCTATCTTTTTAAACAACAAACATTCTGGTGTTGACTGTCCCTTTAAAGCTAAATAGCTAAAAAGCAAATTTCACATGAACATCTCTATGGAAAAAACAGCAGCCAATCAGTTTAATCGGTGCTGTGTCCACACATTGCTTTACTGTGATCTCATGGGATTTAACAGAAATCACGCTAGATTTTATAGTAAACTTCCTTAAACTGAGATGGGAAATAAAGTGCATGCACATGCCAGATGCACACTCCCTTGTAATGCCCAGGACTAGCATCCTGATTGGCTGCTTAAACCCCCTTTACAATGGGATGTGGCTACTGAGGAATATGTGAGGTCAAATATCTTCCTTTTTTTACATAGAGATGTTCAGGTGATATTTCCTACTCAGCACTTTCAAGTGATTCAACATCTGGGTATCTTCACTCATTACTCACATTTGGTGCCAGATCTTTTCAAGTGAAACCACAGATATTACTTACCTACTATAGAAGAGTAACACCCATATTCCCTGTTTACAACACCTGCCTTTGATGGTTTATAAAAGGATGAATATTGTTGATTTCTTTTTTAATTTGAAATAGACTTAAAGGGACACTGAACCCAAATGTTTTCTTTCGTGATTCAGATAGAGCATGCGATTTAAACAACTTTCTAATTTACTCCTATTATCAATTTTTCTTCATTCTTTTGCATTCCTTATTTGAAAAACAAGCATCTAAGCTATTTTTTTGTTCAGAACCATGGAAAGCACTTGTTTATTGGTAGGTGAATTTACCCACCAATCAGCAAGAACAACACAGTGTGTTCACCAAAAATGGGCCGGCATCTAAACTTACATTCTTGTATTTCAAATAAAGATACCAAGAGAATGAAAAGAATTTGATCATAGGAGTAAATTAGAAAGTTGCTTAAAATTGCATGCTCTATCTGAATCACGATAGAAAAAAAATTGGGTTCACTGTCCCTTTAAGAAGTGAAAAAGCAATGAATACTAATTATATAACTGCAAACAAATGGGTTGCTTTCCTTGTCTTAACAGGACATAAAACCCCAATTTATTTATTTCATGATTCAGATAGAGCATGTGATTTTAAACAACTTTCTCATGTACTTCTATTATCTAATTTGTTTAGTTGTCTTGGTATCCCGTGCTGAAAAGGATACCTAGGTAGGCTCAGGAGCTGCTGATTGGTGGCTGCATATATATCATGTTATTGGCTCACCCAATGTGTTAACTAGCTCCCAGTAGTATATTGCTGTTTTTTCAACAAAGAATACCAAGAGAATGAAGCAGATTAGATAATAGAAGTAAATTGGAAAGTTGTTTAAAATTGTATTCTCTATCTGAATCATGAGAGAAAGAAACAAAAAATAGGTTTCATGTCCCTTTAACTGCACCTATTTTATTAAGGATACAATATTTGTATCACCTTGAACTAATTTTAAACATAAGATAAATGTATATTATACTTGTGATTTGTCCTTTGTATTGTACCTCATGTGCCACAAATATCCAGCATTCCATAATACAAACGAACCTTCCATACATGTTTTGGACTTCCCTGTGCCTTGCACACTGTCAGTCACCCCCTTCCCTCATAGCAAAGCCTGGCACTAAATGTACTCTCCATGTATTGCACACACACATAAACCCCAAAATTAAAAAATTGAAAGAAATATAGCTCCGGATAAGTCTGTGACATTGAGTGGATTCAGATTTTTTTTTTTCACTTGACAATTAAACTATAGTGATATTTTCCTACCCTTTCATGTGGATAGAGGATAGACAGAGATAGATAGAAATATTCAATAGCAACATCTGATGTTAAAAAAACATGTAAGTAATGGAAATTCCAAAATCAAATTCCCCCATCAAAGAATATATTATATTTCATTATTGAATTCTGAGGGTTTGGGGAGTTTAATTGCAGAATTTTAAACATTTGAAACTTAAAGCTCACATTAGCATAATGTCACTGAGCTTTCTAGGTTCTTTACTATAAATAATGTATGTGCGCTTGTTTGTCTATTGTGTGTAGTTCATATAATGTGTGCTGTGTGTAGTATGTGTTCTATAACTTGTCACATGGTTGGGACCGTGGCCGGACTGTTATCCGATGGAAATTTGTCCGATGGATAATATTCCGACAGACAAGTGGCCGCCGAATACCAGGCCGGCCACAAGATAGATAGATTCGATAGATAGATTAGATAGATAGATAGTTAGGTACGTAGGTAGGTAGAGAGAGAGATAGATTCAATAGATAGATAGATATATAATTTCACAGACAGCGAAGAACTACAAGATGTGCAGGCTGGGAACCATGGTTAGGTTCCCAGAGGCGGTTGCAGTGCCTGAGGCTCTGATTAGAACAGAGCACTCTGGAGCGTATCTACCCTTGGCCGAACTCGGAACATGCTTCGGCAATCTATCAGAGCACCAGTTGGGACCAGGGATAGGCAAGGTGTCCGTACATGGACACTGGTGTCCGTGACTGGCCCTTGCAGTGTCCGCCGCCCATTTTGCTGTGGGGAGGGAGGAGTAAGACAGATGAATACTGGTCCTGACTCCTCCTTAACATATGCAGTGCCACGTTTTGCAGGGTTGTGGCCACTCCCACATGATGCCTCTTAGTACCAGAAAATGACTCTGAGTGAGACAGAGAGAGAGGGAAGATTCAAGAAGCAAGCTGCCACTGTGTCCCTGGAGCTTTATATGCAAAGGTAAAGCACTTTAACCAGCACCTGAGGTTTATTATAAGTAGTATTTAAATAGAAAGAAAAGATATAGTAAAGTTGTGAATCATAACCTTAGTATATCTTTTCTTTCTGATTAAATAATAGGAAAGGGAAAATATTTAGTGTGAATAAAATTAGTGGCTTGTCAAGAGACTGCTAGCGATATTGGGTGATAAGTTATGGAATAAATAAAGCCTGAGTGAAATACTGGATGTGTATCTTCTGCATCTGTATAATAACACCCAGCTCTATACAAAGACACAGACGTGACACTGGCACATGGGTATAGCCAGCCAAGGGCTGGTTATAGGGTCAGTGGTATCTGCATCAGTATAATAACACCCAGCTCTATACAAAGACACAGAAGTGACACTGGCACATGGGTATAGCCAGAGGAGGGCTGGTTATAGGATCAGTGGTATCTGCATCAGTATAATAACACCCAGTGCTATATAATGACACAGAAGTGACACTGGCACATGTGTATAGCCAGACAAGGGCTGGTTATAGGATCAGTGGTATTTGCATCAGTATAATAACACCCAGCGCTATATAATGACACAGTAGTGACACTGGCACATGTGTATAGCCAGAGGAGGGCTGGATATAGGGTCAGTGGTATCTGCATCAGTATAATAACAACCAACACTATATAATGACACAGTAGTGACACTGGCACATGGGTATAGCCAGAGGAGGGCTGGATATAGGGTCAGTGGTATCTGCATCAGTATAACAACCAGCACTATATAATGACACAGTAGTGACACTGGCACATGGGTATAGCCAGACAAGGGCTGGTTATAGGATCAGTGGTATCTGCATCAGTATAATAATACCCAACGCTATATAATGACACAGTAGTGACACTGGCACATGTGTATAGCCAGACAAGGGCTGGTTATAGGATCAGTGGTATCTGCATCAGTATAATAACACCCAGCGCTATATAATGACACAGTAGTGACACTGGCACATGGGTATATTCAGAGGAGGGCTGGTTATAGGATCAGTGGTGTCTGCATCAGTATAACAACACCCAGCACTATATAATGACACAGTAGTGAAACTGGCACATGGGTATAGCCAGACAAGGGCTGGTTATAGGATCAGTGGTATCTGCATCAGTATAATAATACCCAACACTATATAATGACACAGTAGTGACACTGGCACATGTGTATAGCCAGAGGAGGGCTGGTTATAGGATCAATGGTATCTGCATCTGTATAATAACACCCAGCTCTATACAAAGACACAGAAGTGACACTGGCACATGTGTATAGCCAGACAAGGGCTGGTTATAGGATCAGTGGTATCTGCATCTGTATAATAACACCCAGCTCTATACAAAGACACAGAAGTGACACTGGCACATGTGTATAGCCAGACAAGAGCTGGTTATAGGATCAGTGGTATCTGCATCAGTATAATACAATTCAGCACTATAAAATAATAGTTTTAATTGTAAATTTACCTTGGTGTCCTTCACTAAAAGTCTTTACTTTAGAAAATGTCTGCCACAGCCTTGGCTCGTGCCTATCCCTGGTTGGGACTGCAGCTTCCACGAACCTCTTTCCCAAATTTCAACTGTGCATGTCTTTATTTTATTTTTTTAAAGATATCACAATAAAGGATTTACATCTTTACATCTTTATATCTCAGCAATCACTGTTCATCTTTTTTCAGCAAACAAAAAAGCACCTATTAGACAATAAATCTATCTGCATGTCACATTTTATAAAGAGGAGTGCAGCACTTTTTGCTGTAAGATCAGCTAATCATTTTTTAAAGATAAGAAATATGGAAAAGTAACTTTTTTCAACACATAATGACTCCAAAATTAGTTTATTTTCTTCAGATGTTCAGCATTTCCAGACCTCAAGGGTTCCCACAAAACTGACAAACTTGCTATGTAGCAATCATGAGTAGCTACCATAGATATTGTCCACATAAAAATGTAGTAATCCCAAAATGGTTTGTTTAATAGTTTCTGGAATTCAGAAAGATCTGGGAGTTTGGGAAATGGTAACAGTTCAAGACACACCCTGACATCTCACCCTATAGCCATGAAAACTCATGAGTCACAAGATACATATACAGTATACAAATCATTTCCAGATACTCAGCTCTGTATCATGTTGTACAGGACTGGTTAATATCAAATAAATGTATTGAAAAAGTCTAGAATAATTGTAACTTTTTAAGCGCTGAGATTTGTAAATGATAATCAAATACAAACATGCAGTAAATACGGAAAAAGGTTATTGTTTAAAGATATAGATAATTCTTTTATTTAGCATTACCCAGTTTTGCATAACCAACACTATTATAGATATATAATTTTTACCTCTGTGATTAAGCTTCTGCAGACTGCCCCTTATTTCAGATCTTTTGACAGCCTTGTATATTAGGCAATTAGTGCTGCCTCTCTTAAATAACTCCACGTGCGTGAGCATAATGTTATTTATATGGCACGCATGAACTAACACCCTCTAGCTGTGAAAAACTGCCAAATGCATTCAGATAAGAGGCGGCCTTCAAGGGCTTAGAAATTAGCATATGAGCCTACCTAGGTAACTTTCAACTAAAAATACCAAAAGAACAAAGCAAATTTGATGATAAAAGTAAATTAGAAAGTTGTTTAAAATTACATACCCTATCTGAATCATGATAGTTTAATTTGGACTTTACTATCCCTTTAACTAAAGCAAAACATTTAGTCCAGAGTATTAAGGTTGTAATGATTACTTTTCATTGTTACTAGCAGTTCTTATTTGCTGTGTGAGATATTATGTATCGGGCCCATAACACAATGTTGTATGTAAATGGAAGAAACCCCAAAAAAATGAAACGCTAGAAATGATTAGTCAAATGAACCTCAAAGAATTTCGAACCAGGTGTCTATGAATCGAGCCCATTGATTCAACATTTTTGGATCTAACTAGGAGAATACAAAAAACTTTAGTCTAAATGGTTGAACTGAAATTCATTGAATATCATTATTGCTTGCCCATACTTAGGTGGTTAATGCCTGTTAAGGGGTTAAATACAAAAATAAAGGGACATGAAACCCAAAATGTTTCCTTTGTTATTCCGAAAGAGCATACAATTTTAAACAACATTCTAGTTTACTTATTTATCTAATTTGCTTTGTTCTTTTGGTATTCTTTGTTGAAATGTATACCTAGGTAGGCTCTGAAGGCTCAGGAACTGGGAGCTAGCTTGGTGGTTGCACATATAGGTCTCGTGATTGGCTTCCTGATGTGCTCAGCTAACGCTCAGTAGTGTATTGTTGGATATCAAGAGAATGAAGCAAAATTGATAACAGAAGTAAATTGGAAAGTTGTTTATAAATATATGGTTTTTCTGAATAGTGAAATAATATTTTGGGGGGTTTCATGTCCCTTTAAAGTCATCTCTGAGCAGAAAAATAAAAGTCTAAAAACATATGTTTCTCACTAAAAATGTGACAAAGTAATGAAGCAGGATTTTGCCATTTATGATGGTGCAGATATTTGTGATGAAGATGAATAAAAATTGAGGGAATCTTTGTTTGAAACAAACTTTAGATGCAAAAAGGTCACTGAAGGTCATTTGCATATTACCCAGAATCCCCTACACCAGTGGAAACGCTGTTACATGAGACATTCTGTGGAGAAATTCACATAAAATTAAGACACAATGGATTGTTTTATTTGTATTAAACTGATGTTTTTGGTTTTGTTTTGTTTTTTCTAATTGTGAAATGACTTCTTACCTTTCCTTTACAGTTTTATGCTTTCTTCTTCCTTGTTACTAGTGATAAAATGCGAACTAATGAGGCATGCTAGCTCTGTCAGTAATGTTTAGTACCTGAGAAATCTTTATTTCCATTAAGATATCGCTGGTTTGTAGCTGTAACATTTGCTGGTTTGTAGCTGTAACATTATGATGGACCAACTTCCATAACAGTAATTATCTTATTCCTATGGTGCCCTCTGGTGGCCAGAATCTAAACTAACAAGAGCAGCTTTGCATCTGGAGAGCTACCTTCTTCCTGATGGATTTGGGATTCTGCTTCTGATGAGTTGCTCTGCAGAGGATCGTGCGAGTCAGAGATGGCTCTGAGAATCACTGTGGGAAAGTGTAGGGGGAATAACTGGGCCCCTGGAGGGAGTAGAGATGGAAGGAATGTGGGGGAGCTGCAAGGGAGTGGAGCAGATTAACCTCTTCCTTTCACTGCCCAATTATTATAATAGAAAGGAGATACAGTTTATTATTCAACTGGAACATAAGCAGAACACGAGAATTTGCCTGCATAGGCACCTGTCAAACAAATTCCTATGAGTCACGTCTGGATAAGGGTTTGCAATTTGCTAATCATTTTTAATTGAGTGTGTGTGTATATGTATAAATTATTAATGTTTTATTCTATTAACTACTGAAAACATTAGTCCTAAACTCCAAATAAAAAATATTGTCATTTAGAGTACTTATTTGAAGAAAATGACAATAAGCAGTGTTTTCAGACCTCAAATAGAAAGCAAGTTTATATTAATTTTTAAACAACATGCGTCTTTGCATGCTCACCACCAGTCTTTCACATTGCTGTTGGGTGTCTTTATGCCACTCCTAGCGCAAAAATTCAATCAACTCATCCTCCATCCATCTTCCTCTTGATCACACTCCAGAGGATTTCAAAGGAGTTTTATATATATATATATATAATGAATAAATTATACAGTCTAAATTGCAAATGACTAGCGAGTGTGTGCATTTGATTTTTAAAAGAGTGACTTCATACTGCAAAACAAAACTGAAAAGAGTGGCTGCACTCTAAAGTGGCACATTTAATAAAACAATTTATGCTTACCTGATAAATTAATTTCTTTCATGGGGGTGAGAGTCCACACTTCATTACTCCTGGGAATTACCTTTCCTGACCACTAGGAGGAGACAAAGATTTTAAAAAATATTAAGCTGATACCACTGTCTAAAGGACTTTCCTACCAAAGGCTGCCCCAGAAGAAGCAAAAACATCAAAATGGTAAAATTTAGTAAAAATATTGCAAAAAAAAGACTAAGCAGCCACTTTTGCAAATTTGATTAACCGAGGCATAATTATTGAAAGCCCATGAAGAAACCCCGGGCCAGGTAGAATGGGCCGTAATCCTTTTCGGTGGAGACTGTCCCACAGCATTTTCTGCCCTCGTCTGGAACCTGAAAAATGAACAAACTAGAAGTTTGTCTAAAATCCTTAGAACTTTGAAGTAATTATGTTGATGCTACTAACAACGTCCAAATTATGTGCAGATGATTCAGATACTCTTCTAACAGAAGAAATAGCCAAAATGAACAAAACTTTACAAGAAAGAAGCTTGATATCTACTTTATGCATAGGCTCAAATGGAGGAGCTTGCAAAACCTTTAACACCAAGTTAAGATTCCAAGGAGAATACATTTGTTTGATCACAGGTTTAATCCGTGCCAAAGCCTTAACAAAACCATGAATCTCAAGAAGATTAGCAATCTTCCAATGAAACAAAACTGAAAGAGAAGAAATCTGCCCTTTCAAAGAACTGGCATATAGACCCTTATCCAATCCATCCTGCAAGCACTGCAAAATCCAAGGAATTCTAAAAGAATGCCAGGAAAAGTCATGATCCATACACCAAGAAATACAACTTTCAGATCTTATGATGAATCTTCCTTGCCAAACATCTATGCTTTAACCCCTTAACGACCAAGAACCTACAGGGTACGTCCTACAAAAAATGTCAGTTAACGGCCAACGACGTACCCTGTATGTCCTTAGGGGTTTGAAGCGGTGGAAGTGATCCTGATCGCTTCCAGCCCCTTTCATGGTATTGCAGTGATGCCTCGATATTGAGGCATACTGCAATACCATTTTTTTACACACCGATGCAAAGAGAGCCACTCTGTCTACACTATCTACACTACAGAAAAATTAATATTTAATAAAAAAAAAAAGAACATTTTTTTGGGGGGGCAAACTGGGTACTGGCAGACACCTGCCAGTACTCAAGATGGCTGCAAATAGATAGTGGGGGGAAGGTTAGAGAGCTGTTATGGGGGGATCAGGGAGGTTGGGGGCTAAGGGGGGATCCATCACAGCTGAATAGATATTTGAAAAAATAATAATAATAATAAAAAAAAAAAAAAAAAGCCTTTTATTTTAGACTTTCTGCCAGTACTTAAGATGGCGGGGACAATTGTGGGGTGTGGGAGGAAAGAGAGCTGTTTGGGAGGGATCAGGGGGTGGGATGTGTCAGGTGGGAGACTGATCTCTACAATAAAGCTAAAATTAACCCTACAAGCTACCTAATTAACCCCTTCACTGCTGGGCATAATACAAGTGTGGTGCGCAGAGGCATTTAGCGGCCTTCTAATTTAAAACATTTTTTAGTGTGAAACCTAAAGTTTGTGAAAAAGTGAATTTTTATTTTATTTGATCGCATTTGGTGGTGAAATGGTGGCATGAATTATACCAAAATGGGCCTAGATCAATACTTGGGGTTGTCTACTACACTACACTACACTAAAGCTATAATTAACCCTACCCGCTCCCTAATTAACCCATTCACTGCTGGGCATAATACACGTGTGGTGCGCAGAAGCATTAACGGTCTTCTAATTGCCAAAAAGCAATGCCAAAGCCATATATGTCTGCTATTTTTGAACAAAGGGGATCCCAGAGAAGCATTTACAACCATTTGTGCCATAATTGCACAAGCTGTTTGTAAATAATTTCAGTGAGAAACCTAAAGTTTGTAAAAAAGTGAACAATTTTTTTTTATTTGATTGCATTTGGTGGTGAAAGGGTGGCATGAAATATACCAAAATGGGCCTAGATCAATACTTTGGGTTGTCTACTAAAAAACAAATATTTACATGTCAAGGGATATTCAGGGACTCCTGACAGATATCAGTGTTCCAATGTAACTAGCGCTAATTTTGATTAAAAAAAAAAAATGGTCTGGAAATAGCAAAGTGCTACTTGTATTTATTGCCCTATAACTTGCAAAAAAAAAGCAAAGAACATGTAAACATTGGGTATTTATAAACTCAGGACAAATTTTAGAAACTATTTAGCATGGGTAAAGTATTTTATAAATAAAAATACGACGCTTACCAATATACACTCATCTACTAGTAAACGGTAGAAAGCCAAACCAGTACTGCAACATTTCAGCAGAGGTTATGGAATAGGAGTATATTGTAGATCCATAAGAGGCAGCAAAGGACAAGTCCCTGCAACTAATATGGTGACAACATTTCCCATGAGGAGAAAAAAAATAGCCACTAACCATATACATCCCTCTGACAAATGCTGTACTCTGCGGGGAAAATGGGCCTCAACATAGATTGCACATCTTTATACTTAACCTTCCTCCAACGGAGGCAAAGACAAGACTAGATTCTGGGAGGTCAGATGTTTTATAGAGATTTTTGCCTCCTCCTAGTGGATTCTGAGTAATGGATTGTGGACTCTCACCACCTCTATGAAAGAAAAGATGACAAGAAAATATCACATGAACATCTCTATGTAAAAAAGAAAGATATTTTACTTTAAAATGTATTCAGCTCACAACAGTAAGTGCTCTGTGCACAGTTTTCCTTCAGCTATTGTCCAGCAGCAAGATAAAAAAAAAAAAAACAGCAGCAAATCAGCATCAGCAGTGCTGAGGTGATGCTTTGCTTTACTGTTATCTCATGAGATTTCACTAAAATCTTGTGAGATTTCATAGTAAACTCCCTTAAACTGAGTAGGAAAATAACATGACTGTGTCTGCACATGCCTGCACGTTCTCTTGCAAGTACTGGGACTAGCAAATTGATTGGCTGCTTAAAATCCCTTTACAATGGGATGTGACTACTGAGGAAATGTTGAGGTAAAATATAGATATTCAGGTGTTATTTTCTAGTCAGCTTCTTACAACTATGCTGCATCACTTTCATGTGCTTCAACATTTGGGTATCATGCCCCTTTACAGTACTCGATGGTGCTACTGCTACAAACCAGCAGCAGCACATTTTTTTAAGAGCAAAACTGAAGCTTACATACTTATTGGCTGACACCAGAATCAATAAACTGACAAGCAGCATGACGAAACGGCGTTAAATGCTGAGAAACGCGTTGCTGTTTTTATCTTTGAATAAAATGTTTTTGTTTTTTTTTAATATCGCTCTGTCAGCATTTTCCATGAACTGGTGTTAGACACCATCACTCCTGTGCATTGTCATACAAGCTTCCACGGATACTCAGACCTCTGAGGGTTTATGCTGGCCTCATACAGAACGCACCTACCTATAGGAAGCCAAAGTGAGCCTTGACGTATGACTGTTGGAACAGAGTCCACCAGTACCTATCCTATGAGTGGAGCTAGCCGAGAGGATCGGACGTCCCGGCTTGCCTGTTAAGCACATTTTATTATGCTTCACATTAGTGAGTTGATATCTCCTTGTTAGATTTCCCTGTGTTTGATGATACTTACACAATGGAGGTGCTCTGTTTGTTCTTCTATTTGTAGATATGCAGATTCGATTGTTGGAAATTCAAGAGTGCAGCCTCGACGGACAGTGGAATTTGGTCTATATTGGGACTATTCATATATCCTCTTTTTTTTTTGGCCAGCGCCTTCCTTCTTTTGGAGATAGTGAATTACTGGTGTATTTTCACCAATCTCCTCTACTACAACTGACAATCACAACGTTAAATTGTTACTGAATAGTGTAAATGGAAACTTCAAAACCATTTCCAAACTAAATAGTGCAAATTTGAACTTGTTAAAACTTTCCAGCTTACAAAAAAAAGCCTTGTTTGTTTTGTAACCCATTGAAAAGCATTGCGAGTATGCGTATCTTATAAATGGACTCTTGCACTGATTAAGTAATCACAATATAACATGTTTCATAAGCAACTTACTATTTTCAGAATTAAATGACATGAAAACTGGGTAAAATCAATACTGAAAGTACACTGACATTTTTTTGGTGCATTTTTAAACAACTGATGGGGAATTTTATTTTTGAACTTAAAGTGAAGGTAAACTTTGATGAATGAAAGCCCGATATTTAAAAAACAGAATTTATGCTTACCTGATAAATTACTTTCTCTTGTGATGTATCGAGTCCACGGATTCATCCTTTACTTGTGGGATATTCTCCTTCCCAACAGGAAGTGGCAAAGAGAGCACAAAGCAGAGCTGTCCATATAGCTCCCCCTCTAGCTCCACCCCCCAGTCATTCGACCGAAGGTTAGGAAGAAAAAGGAGAAACCATAGGGTGCAGTGGTGACTGTAGTTTAAACAAAAAACTACCTGACTTAATAGCCAGGGCGGGCCGTGGACTCGATACATCACAAGAGAAAGTAATTTATCAGGTAAGCATAAATTCTGTTTTCTCTTGTAAGATGTATCGAGTCCACGGATTCATCCTTTACTTGTGGGATACCAATACCAAAGCTTTAGGACACGGATGAAGGGAGGGAACAAGACAGGTACTTTAAACGGAAGGCACCACTGCTTGTAAAACCTTTCTCCCAAAAATAGCCTCCGAAGAAGCAAAAGTATCGAATTTGTAAAATTTGGAAAAAGTATGCAGCGAAGACCAAGTTGCTGCCTTACAAATCTGTTCAACAGAAGCCTCATTTTTAAAAGCCCATGTGGAAGCCACTGCTCTTGTAGAATGAGCAGTAATTGTTTCGGGAGGCTGCTGGCCAGCAGTCTCATAGGCCAAACGGATGATGCTTTTCAGCCAAAAGGAAAGAGAGGTAGCAGTCGCCTTCTGACCTCTCCTCTTACCAGAATAGATAACAAACAATGAAGTTGTTTGTCTGAAATCCTTAGTTGCTTGTAAATAGAACTTTAAAGCACGAACCACATCAAGATTGTGTAACAGACGTTCCTTCTTCGAAGAAGGATTAGGACACAGAGAAGGAACAACAATTTCCTGGTTAATATTCTTATTAGACACAACCTTAGGAAGAAAACCGGGTTTGGTACGCAAAACTACCTTATCTGCATGGAAAACCAGGTAAGGTGAATCACACTGTAAAGCAGATAACTCTGAAACTCTTCGAGCAGAAGAGATAGCTACCAAAAACAAAACTTTCCAAGATAAAAGCTTAATATCTATGGAATGTAAAGGTTCAAACGGAACCCCTTGCAGAACTGAAAGAACTAAATTCAGACTCCATGGCGGAGCCACAGGTCTATAAACAGGCTTGATTCTGACTAAAGCCTGACTAAACGCTTGAACGTCTGGTACCTCTGCCAGACGTTTGTGTAAAAGAATAGACAAAGCAGATATCTGTCCTTTTAAGGAACTAGCTGATAATCCTTTCTCCAATCCTTCTTGGAGAAAGGACAATATCCTGGGAATCCTAATCTTACTCCATGAGTAACCCTTGGATTCGCACCAAAAAAGATATTTTCGCCAAATCTTATGATAGATTTTCCTGGTGACAGGCTTTCTAGCCTGAATCAGGGTATCAATAACCGACTCAGAGAAACCACGCTTTGATAGAATTAGGCGTTCAATCTCCAAACAGTCAGACGCAGAGAAATTAGATTTGGATGCTTGAAAGGACCTTGTATTAGAAGGTCCTGCCTCATTGGTAGTGTCCATGGTGGAACAGATGACATGTCCACTAGGTCTGCATACCAGGTCCTGCGTGGCCACACAGGCGCTATTAGAATTACCGAAGCCCTCTCCTGCTTGATTCTGGCAACCAGACGAGGGAGAAGAGGAAACGGTGGAAAAACATAGGCCAGATTGAAGGACCAAGGCGCTGCTAGAGCATCTATCAGCACCGCCTGGGGATCCGGGACCTGGACCCGTAAAGAGGAAGCTTGGTGTTCTGACGGGACGCCATCAGATCCAATTCTGGAGTATCCCATAGCTGAGTGAGCTGGGCAAATACCTCCGGGTGGAGTTTCCACTCCCCCGGGTGAAAAGTCTGACGACTTAGAAAATCCGCCTCCCAGTTGTCTACTCCTGGGATGTGAATTGCTGAGAGATGGCAAGAGTGATCCTCCGCCCACCTGATTATTTTGGTTACTTCCATCATTGCTAGGGAACTCCTTGTTCCCCCTTGATGCTTGACGTAAGCTACAGTCGTGATGTTGTCCGACTGAAATCTGATGAATTTGGCCGCAGCTAGCTGAGGCCATGCCTGAAGCGCGTTGAATATCGCCCTCAGTTCCAGAATGTTTATCGGGAGAAGAGCTTCTTCCCGAGACCATAAGCCCTGAGCTTTCAGGGAGTCCCAGACTGGCGTCGGTCGTTACGATGATCCACTCTGGTCTGAGGAAACAGATTCCCTGAGACAGGTGATCCTGAGACAACCACCAGAGAAGAGAATCTCTGGTCCCCTGGTCCAGCTGTATTTGAGGAGACAAATCTGCATAATCCCCATTCCACTGTTTGAGCATGCATAGTTGCAGTGGTCTGAGGTGTATCCGTGCAAAAGGGACTATGTCCATTGCCGCTACCATTAGTCCGATTGTCTCCATGCACTGAGCTACAGATGGCCGAGGAATGGAATGAAGGGCTCGGCAAGTGGTTAAAAGTTTTAACTTTCTGACCTCCGTCAGAAATATTTTAATTTCTACCGAGTCTATTAGAGTTCCTAGGAAGGAAACTCTTGTGAGGGGGGAGAGAGAACTCTTTTTGATGTTCACCTTCCACCCGTGAGACCTCAGAAAGGCCAATACAATTTCCGTGTGAGACTTGGCTCTTTGGAAAGTCGACGCCTGAATTAAGATGTCGTCTAGATAAGGCGCCACTGCTATGCCCCGCGGTCTTAGAACCGCCAGGAGGGACCCTAGCACCTTTGTAAAAATTCTGGGAGCAGTGGCCAACACGAAAGGAAGAGCCACAAACTGGTAATGCTTGTCCAGAAAGGCGAACCTGAGAAACTGGTGATGATCTTTGTGGATAGGAATGTGCAGATACGCATCCTTTAGATCCACGGTGGTCATATATTGACCCTCCTGGATCATTGGTAAGATTGTCCGAATGGTCTCCATCTTGAATGATGGGACTCTGAGGAATTTGTTTAGAATTTTGAGATCCAGGATTGGTCTGAAAGTTCCTTCTTTCTTGGGAACCACAAACAGGTTTGAGTAAAAACCCAGCCCTTGTTCCGCAATTGGAACTGGGTGGATCACTCCCATTGTATGTAGGTCTTCTACACAGCGTAAGAACGCCTCTTTCTTTGTCTGGTCTGTAGACAGACGAGAAATGTGGAACCTTCCCCTTGGAGGGGAGTCCTTGAATTCTAGAAGATATCCCTGGGATACAATCTCTAAGGCCCAGGGATCGTGTACATCTCTTGCCCAGGCCTGAGCGAAGAGAGAGAGTCTGCCCCCTACTAGATCCGGTCCCGGATCTGGGGCTACCCCATCATGCTGTCTTGGAGGCAGCTGCAGGCTTCTTGGCCTGTTTACCCTTGTTCCAGCCCTGGTAAGGTTTTCAGGCTGCCCTGGGTTGTGAAGCATTACCCTCTTGCTTTGCAGCAGGGGAGGATGAAGCGAGACCGCTCCTGAAATTCCGAAAGGAACGAAAATTATTTTGTTTGTTCTTTATCTTGAAGGACTTGTCCTGGGGGAGAGCATGGCCTTTTCCCCCAGTGATTTCTGAAATAATCTCTTTCAATTCAGGCCCGAAGAGGGTCTTTCCTTTGAAAGGGATGTTCAATAGTTTGGATTTTGACGACACATCGGCCGACCAGGACTTTAGCCATAGCGCCCTGCGCGCTAAAATGGCGAAACCTGAATTCTTTGCCGCTAACTTAGCTAGTTGGAAAGCGGCATCTGTGATAAAAGAATTAGCCAGCTTAAGAGCCTTAATTCTGTCCATAATGTCCTCATATGAGGTCTCCGTCTGGAGCGCATCTTCCAGCGCCTCGAACCAGAAAGCAGCTGCAGTACTTACAGGAACAATGCACGCAATAGGTTGGAGAAGAAAACCTTGTTGAACAAAAATTTTCTTAAGTAAACCCTCTAATTTTTTATCCATAGGGTCTTTAAAAGCACAACTGTCTTCAATTGGTATGTGTCATGAGATGCAGGACATATGCAGGACACAGCAATGATGGTACAACTCTATTTTATTACAGAGCATAGCAATACACATCCAGACAGGTTGATTGTACTAAACTAACTGCGACACAGACACCGGACCTAAGCCCCGCCCACCAGCTAGTGACATCACATCCTGCTATCATCACATCTTCCCCTTTTTCAAAGGCAAAGCATACATTAAATAACAAGGTACACCAACAGGGTATACAACAACATTTTGTTTTAGAACATTATAAGAACAGATGGATTAGAAAACATGAACAAATAAATTACATCCTGACTTGGACATCGGGGTAGACTACCCTAGTCCACAGTGACCATGGGATTATTCTGCCCATACTTCCGGTCACTGTTCTAGCTAAAGTCAGTCCCTGTATCGGGCCGGAAGCCTCACCACTCTTCCGCTTGATGTAACTTTACATGAACTGTCCTCTGATACAGAAGATGGTGAACAAGAGTCTGCTGGAGGCAAAGATATATCCCCGCTATGATCTTGCTGAGGGGAAGGCACCTCTCTTAGAACAGGAGATCCCACCGGCGGTGGTACTGAGGTATCCGGTTCCAGACTCTCAGGTACAGGCTGAAGATGTCTTCGGTTACGGCGTGTAACCGTCCCTCCCTCTGTAAGGACTGTGTAAGACCTTGGTTCTGGAGAGCGGCCCACTACCGTAGCAGGCGTCTTCCATTTCTTCTCATCATCCAGTTTAATTCTGACACTTTGGCCCGCTTTCAGTTCCTGTAAAGGCCTGACAGAATGTCTCCTGTCGTAGAAGAAACGATAACCCTTTTTGGCCTCTTCATCCCTCCTAAGGACTTCGTCCCGAGGAACAGGGCCAGGCGGCTTGAAGACACCCACTGAGGGTAAAGTGGTGCGAATCTGGCGTCCTAGCATCAGCTGTGCCGGGCTAAACCCGGTGGCTTGAATGGGCGTCGCCCTGTATGACAAGAGGGCTAGGTACGGTTCAGATTGCTTTAGGATGAATTTTGTTGTTTGAACTGCCCTTTCAGCCATTCCGTTGGCCTGCGGATAATGTGGACTTGACGTGGAATGTACAAAATCATATTCCCTGCTGAAAGCACTGAACTCTGTAGAAGCGAACTGCATGCCATTATCACTCACCAGCTCCATTGGAATGCCCCAGCGGGCGAACAAGCTCTTCAGGCGAATGATAACGGCCTGACTTGTGATATCATTCAGGGGTGCTATTTCCAAATACCTGGAATAGTAGTCGATAACAACAAGAAACTTTTTCCCGTGCAGTTCGCACAAATCAGCAGCTATTTTCTGCCACGGCCCCGCAGGCAGCGGAGTAGAGATTAAGGGCTCCCTTCTCTGAGTAGGCCGGCGTTCCCGGCAAAAGGCACATTTAGACACGTGATTTGCAATGTCGGAGCTGATCCCAGGCCACCACACAGCTGTAGCTGCTCTTTCTCTGCACTTTGTAATGCCTAAGTGGCCATCGTGAATCCTGTTTAACATCTCCTTCCTCATGCTGACAGGAATTACAATACGGTCTTGGAACAGTACCAACCCCTCCAGCTCCGTGAGCTGTGACCTCTCTGGCTGGTAAGCATTTAAAGACATCCAGGCTGCCCGGCTCTCGGGCCAGCCATCTCTTATGTACCTTATAACTTCTTGCAGATCTGTGTCCAAATATGTCTCTTTCTTTATCTCTTCCAAAATTGCATGCTCTATCTGAATCACGATAGAAAAAAAATTGGGTTCACTGTCCCTTTAAGAAGTGAAAAAGCAATGAATACTAATTATATAACTGCAAACAAATGGGTTGCTTTCCTTGTCTTAACAGGACATAAAACCCCAATTTATTTATTTCATGATTCAGATAGAGCATGTGATTTTAAACAACTTTCTCATGTACTTCTATTATCTAATTTGTTTAGTTGTCTTGGTATCCCGTGCTGAAAAGGATACCTAGGTAGGCTCAGGAGCTGCTGATTGGTGGCTGCATATATATCATGTTATTGGCTCACCCAATGTGTTAACTAGCTCCCAGTAGTATATTGCTGTTTTTTCAACAAAGAATACCAAGAGAATGAAGCAGATTAGATAATAGAAGTAAATTGGAAAGTTGTTTAAAATTGTATTCTCTATCTGAATCATGAGAGAAAGAAACAAAAAATAGGTTTCATGTCCCTTTAACTGCACCTATTTTATTAAGGATACAATATTTGTATCACCTTGAACTAATTTTAAACATAAGATAAATGTATATTATACTTGTGATTTGTCCTTTGTATTGTACCTCATGTGCCACAAATATCCAGCATTCCATAATACAAACGAACCTTCCATACATGTTTTGGACTTCCCTGTGCCTTGCACACTGTCAGTCACCCCCTTCCCTCATAGCAAAGCCTGGCACTAAATGTACTCTCCATGTATTGCACACACACATAAACCCCAAAATTAAAAAATTGAAAGAAATATAGCTCCGGATAAGTCTGTGACATTGAGTGGATTCAGATTTTTTTTTTTCACTTGACAATTAAACTATAGTGATATTTTCCTACCCTTTCATGTGGATAGAGGATAGACAGAGATAGATAGAAATATTCAATAGCAACATCTGATGTTAAAAAAACATGTAAGTAATGGAAATTCCAAAATCAAATTCCCCCATCAAAGAATATATTATATTTCATTATTGAATTCTGAGGGTTTGGGGAGTTTAATTGCAGAATTTTAAACATTTGAAACTTAAAGCTCACATTAGCATAATGTCACTGAGCTTTCTAGGTTCTTTACTATAAATAATGTATGTGCGCTTGTTTGTCTATTGTGTGTAGTTCATATAATGTGTGCTGTGTGTAGTATGTGTTCTATAACTTGTCACATGGTTGGGACCGTGGCCGGACTGTTATCCGATGGAAATTTGTCCGATGGATAATATTCCGACAGACAAGTGGCCGCCGAATACCAGGCCGGCCACAAGATAGATAGATTCGATAGATAGATTAGATAGATAGATAGTTAGGTACGTAGGTAGGTAGAGAGAGAGATAGATTCAATAGATAGATAGATATATAATTTCACAGACAGCGAAGAACTACAAGATGTGCAGGCTGGGAACCATGGTTAGGTTCCCAGAGGCGGTTGCAGTGCCTGAGGCTCTGATTAGAACAGAGCACTCTGGAGCGTATCTACCCTTGGCCGAACTCGGAACATGCTTCGGCAATCTATCAGAGCACCAGTTGGGACCAGGGATAGGCAAGGTGTCCGTACATGGACACTGGTGTCCGTGACTGGCCCTTGCAGTGTCCGCCGCCCATTTTGCTGTGGGGAGGGAGGAGTAAGACAGATGAATACTGGTCCTGACTCCTCCTTAACATATGCAGTGCCACGTTTTGCAGGGTTGTGGCCACTCCCACATGATGCCTCTTAGTACCAGAAAATGACTCTGAGTGAGACAGAGAGAGAGGGAAGATTCAAGAAGCAAGCTGCCACTGTGTCCCTGGAGCTTTATATGCAAAGGTAAAGCACTTTAACCAGCACCTGAGGTTTATTATAAGTAGTATTTAAATAGAAAGAAAAGATATAGTAAAGTTGTGAATCATAACCTTAGTATATCTTTTCTTTCTGATTAAATAATAGGAAAGGGAAAATATTTAGTGTGAATAAAATTAGTGGCTTGTCAAGAGACTGCTAGCGATATTGGGTGATAAGTTATGGAATAAATAAAGCCTGAGTGAAATACTGGATGTGTATCTTCTGCATCTGTATAATAACACCCAGCTCTATACAAAGACACAGACGTGACACTGGCACATGGGTATAGCCAGCCAAGGGCTGGTTATAGGGTCAGTGGTATCTGCATCAGTATAATAACACCCAGCTCTATACAAAGACA
The DNA here is from genome assembly GCF_027579735.1 of Bombina bombina. Classification (NCBI taxonomy): domain Eukaryota; kingdom Metazoa; phylum Chordata; class Amphibia; order Anura; family Bombinatoridae; genus Bombina; species Bombina bombina. The sequence continues at coordinate 106,765,521 of NC_069505.1, read as the reverse complement.
CAGAAGTGACACTGGCACATGGGTATAGCCAGAGGAGGGCTGGTTATAGGATCAGTGGTATCTGCATCAGTATAATAACACCCAGTGCTATATAATGACACAGAAGTGACACTGGCACATGTGTATAGCCAGACAAGGGCTGGTTATAGGATCAGTGGTATTTGCATCAGTATAATAACACCCAGCGCTATATAATGACACAGTAGTGACACTGGCACATGTGTATAGCCAGAGGAGGGCTGGATATAGGGTCAGTGGTATCTGCATCAGTATAATAACAACCAACACTATATAATGACACAGTAGTGACACTGGCACATGGGTATAGCCAGAGGAGGGCTGGATATAGGGTCAGTGGTATCTGCATCAGTATAACAACCAGCACTATATAATGACACAGTAGTGACACTGGCACATGGGTATAGCCAGACAAGGGCTGGTTATAGGATCAGTGGTATCTGCATCAGTATAATAATACCCAACGCTATATAATGACACAGTAGTGACACTGGCACATGTGTATAGCCAGACAAGGGCTGGTTATAGGATCAGTGGTATCTGCATCAGTATAATAACACCCAGCGCTATATAATGACACAGTAGTGACACTGGCACATGGGTATATTCAGAGGAGGGCTGGTTATAGGATCAGTGGTGTCTGCATCAGTATAACAACACCCAGCACTATATAATGACACAGTAGTGAAACTGGCACATGGGTATAGCCAGACAAGGGCTGGTTATAGGATCAGTGGTATCTGCATCAGTATAATAATACCCAACACTATATAATGACACAGTAGTGACACTGGCACATGTGTATAGCCAGAGGAGGGCTGGTTATAGGATCAATGGTATCTGCATCTGTATAATAACACCCAGCTCTATACAAAGACACAGAAGTGACACTGGCACATGTGTATAGCCAGACAAGGGCTGGTTATAGGATCAGTGGTATCTGCATCTGTATAATAACACCCAGCTCTATACAAAGACACAGAAGTGACACTGGCACATGTGTATAGCCAGACAAGAGCTGGTTATAGGATCAGTGGTATCTGCATCAGTATAATACAATTCAGCACTATAAAATAATAGTTTTAATTGTAAATTTACCTTGGTGTCCTTCACTAAAAGTCTTTACTTTAGAAAATGTCTGCCACAGCCTTGGCTCGTGCCTATCCCTGGTTGGGACTGCAGCTTCCACGAACCTCTTTCCCAAATTTCAACTGTGCATGTCTTTATTTTATTTTTTTAAAGATATCACAATAAAGGATTTACATCTTTACATCTTTATATCTCAGCAATCACTGTTCATCTTTTTTCAGCAAACAAAAAAGCACCTATTAGACAATAAATCTATCTGCATGTCACATTTTATAAAGAGGAGTGCAGCACTTTTTGCTGTAAGATCAGCTAATCATTTTTTAAAGATAAGAAATATGGAAAAGTAACTTTTTTCAACACATAATGACTCCAAAATTAGTTTATTTTCTTCAGATGTTCAGCATTTCCAGACCTCAAGGGTTCCCACAAAACTGACAAACTTGCTATGTAGCAATCATGAGTAGCTACCATAGATATTGTCCACATAAAAATGTAGTAATCCCAAAATGGTTTGTTTAATAGTTTCTGGAATTCAGAAAGATCTGGGAGTTTGGGAAATGGTAACAGTTCAAGACACACCCTGACATCTCACCCTATAGCCATGAAAACTCATGAGTCACAAGATACATATACAGTATACAAATCATTTCCAGATACTCAGCTCTGTATCATGTTGTACAGGACTGGTTAATATCAAATAAATGTATTGAAAAAGTCTAGAATAATTGTAACTTTTTAAGCGCTGAGATTTGTAAATGATAATCAAATACAAACATGCAGTAAATACGGAAAAAGGTTATTGTTTAAAGATATAGATAATTCTTTTATTTAGCATTACCCAGTTTTGCATAACCAACACTATTATAGATATATAATTTTTACCTCTGTGATTAAGCTTCTGCAGACTGCCCCTTATTTCAGATCTTTTGACAGCCTTGTATATTAGGCAATTAGTGCTGCCTCTCTTAAATAACTCCACGTGCGTGAGCATAATGTTATTTATATGGCACGCATGAACTAACACCCTCTAGCTGTGAAAAACTGCCAAATGCATTCAGATAAGAGGCGGCCTTCAAGGGCTTAGAAATTAGCATATGAGCCTACCTAGGTAACTTTCAACTAAAAATACCAAAAGAACAAAGCAAATTTGATGATAAAAGTAAATTAGAAAGTTGTTTAAAATTACATACCCTATCTGAATCATGATAGTTTAATTTGGACTTTACTATCCCTTTAACTAAAGCAAAACATTTAGTCCAGAGTATTAAGGTTGTAATGATTACTTTTCATTGTTACTAGCAGTTCTTATTTGCTGTGTGAGATATTATGTATCGGGCCCATAACACAATGTTGTATGTAAATGGAAGAAACCCCAAAAAAATGAAACGCTAGAAATGATTAGTCAAATGAACCTCAAAGAATTTCGAACCAGGTGTCTATGAATCGAGCCCATTGATTCAACATTTTTGGATCTAACTAGGAGAATACAAAAAACTTTAGTCTAAATGGTTGAACTGAAATTCATTGAATATCATTATTGCTTGCCCATACTTAGGTGGTTAATGCCTGTTAAGGGGTTAAATACAAAAATAAAGGGACATGAAACCCAAAATGTTTCCTTTGTTATTCCGAAAGAGCATACAATTTTAAACAACATTCTAGTTTACTTATTTATCTAATTTGCTTTGTTCTTTTGGTATTCTTTGTTGAAATGTATACCTAGGTAGGCTCTGAAGGCTCAGGAACTGGGAGCTAGCTTGGTGGTTGCACATATAGGTCTCGTGATTGGCTTCCTGATGTGCTCAGCTAACGCTCAGTAGTGTATTGTTGGATATCAAGAGAATGAAGCAAAATTGATAACAGAAGTAAATTGGAAAGTTGTTTATAAATATATGGTTTTTCTGAATAGTGAAATAATATTTTGGGGGGTTTCATGTCCCTTTAAAGTCATCTCTGAGCAGAAAAATAAAAGTCTAAAAACATATGTTTCTCACTAAAAATGTGACAAAGTAATGAAGCAGGATTTTGCCATTTATGATGGTGCAGATATTTGTGATGAAGATGAATAAAAATTGAGGGAATCTTTGTTTGAAACAAACTTTAGATGCAAAAAGGTCACTGAAGGTCATTTGCATATTACCCAGAATCCCCTACACCAGTGGAAACGCTGTTACATGAGACATTCTGTGGAGAAATTCACATAAAATTAAGACACAATGGATTGTTTTATTTGTATTAAACTGATGTTTTTGGTTTTGTTTTGTTTTTTCTAATTGTGAAATGACTTCTTACCTTTCCTTTACAGTTTTATGCTTTCTTCTTCCTTGTTACTAGTGATAAAATGCGAACTAATGAGGCATGCTAGCTCTGTCAGTAATGTTTAGTACCTGAGAAATCTTTATTTCCATTAAGATATCGCTGGTTTGTAGCTGTAACATTTGCTGGTTTGTAGCTGTAACATTATGATGGACCAACTTCCATAACAGTAATTATCTTATTCCTATGGTGCCCTCTGGTGGCCAGAATCTAAACTAACAAGAGCAGCTTTGCATCTGGAGAGCTACCTTCTTCCTGATGGATTTGGGATTCTGCTTCTGATGAGTTGCTCTGCAGAGGATCGTGCGAGTCAGAGATGGCTCTGAGAATCACTGTGGGAAAGTGTAGGGGGAATAACTGGGCCCCTGGAGGGAGTAGAGATGGAAGGAATGTGGGGGAGCTGCAAGGGAGTGGAGCAGATTAACCTCTTCCTTTCACTGCCCAATTATTATAATAGAAAGGAGATACAGTTTATTATTCAACTGGAACATAAGCAGAACACGAGAATTTGCCTGCATAGGCACCTGTCAAACAAATTCCTATGAGTCACGTCTGGATAAGGGTTTGCAATTTGCTAATCATTTTTAATTGAGTGTGTGTGTATATGTATAAATTATTAATGTTTTATTCTATTAACTACTGAAAACATTAGTCCTAAACTCCAAATAAAAAATATTGTCATTTAGAGTACTTATTTGAAGAAAATGACAATAAGCAGTGTTTTCAGACCTCAAATAGAAAGCAAGTTTATATTAATTTTTAAACAACATGCGTCTTTGCATGCTCACCACCAGTCTTTCACATTGCTGTTGGGTGTCTTTATGCCACTCCTAGCGCAAAAATTCAATCAACTCATCCTCCATCCATCTTCCTCTTGATCACACTCCAGAGGATTTCAAAGGAGTTTTATATATATATATATATAATGAATAAATTATACAGTCTAAATTGCAAATGACTAGCGAGTGTGTGCATTTGATTTTTAAAAGAGTGACTTCATACTGCAAAACAAAACTGAAAAGAGTGGCTGCACTCTAAAGTGGCACATTTAATAAAACAATTTATGCTTACCTGATAAATTAATTTCTTTCATGGGGGTGAGAGTCCACACTTCATTACTCCTGGGAATTACCTTTCCTGACCACTAGGAGGAGACAAAGATTTTAAAAAATATTAAGCTGATACCACTGTCTAAAGGACTTTCCTACCAAAGGCTGCCCCAGAAGAAGCAAAAACATCAAAATGGTAAAATTTAGTAAAAATATTGCAAAAAAAAGACTAAGCAGCCACTTTTGCAAATTTGATTAACCGAGGCATAATTATTGAAAGCCCATGAAGAAACCCCGGGCCAGGTAGAATGGGCCGTAATCCTTTTCGGTGGAGACTGTCCCACAGCATTTTCTGCCCTCGTCTGGAACCTGAAAAATGAACAAACTAGAAGTTTGTCTAAAATCCTTAGAACTTTGAAGTAATTATGTTGATGCTACTAACAACGTCCAAATTATGTGCAGATGATTCAGATACTCTTCTAACAGAAGAAATAGCCAAAATGAACAAAACTTTACAAGAAAGAAGCTTGATATCTACTTTATGCATAGGCTCAAATGGAGGAGCTTGCAAAACCTTTAACACCAAGTTAAGATTCCAAGGAGAATACATTTGTTTGATCACAGGTTTAATCCGTGCCAAAGCCTTAACAAAACCATGAATCTCAAGAAGATTAGCAATCTTCCAATGAAACAAAACTGAAAGAGAAGAAATCTGCCCTTTCAAAGAACTGGCATATAGACCCTTATCCAATCCATCCTGCAAGCACTGCAAAATCCAAGGAATTCTAAAAGAATGCCAGGAAAAGTCATGATCCATACACCAAGAAATACAACTTTCAGATCTTATGATGAATCTTCCTTGCCAAACATCTATGCTTTAACCCCTTAACGACCAAGAACCTACAGGGTACGTCCTACAAAAAATGTCAGTTAACGGCCAACGACGTACCCTGTATGTCCTTAGGGGTTTGAAGCGGTGGAAGTGATCCTGATCGCTTCCAGCCCCTTTCATGGTATTGCAGTGATGCCTCGATATTGAGGCATACTGCAATACCATTTTTTTACACACCGATGCAAAGAGAGCCACTCTGTCTACACTATCTACACTACAGAAAAATTAATATTTAATAAAAAAAAAAAGAACATTTTTTTGGGGGGGCAAACTGGGTACTGGCAGACACCTGCCAGTACTCAAGATGGCTGCAAATAGATAGTGGGGGGAAGGTTAGAGAGCTGTTATGGGGGGATCAGGGAGGTTGGGGGCTAAGGGGGGATCCATCACAGCTGAATAGATATTTGAAAAAATAATAATAATAATAAAAAAAAAAAAAAAAAGCCTTTTATTTTAGACTTTCTGCCAGTACTTAAGATGGCGGGGACAATTGTGGGGTGTGGGAGGAAAGAGAGCTGTTTGGGAGGGATCAGGGGGTGGGATGTGTCAGGTGGGAGACTGATCTCTACAATAAAGCTAAAATTAACCCTACAAGCTACCTAATTAACCCCTTCACTGCTGGGCATAATACAAGTGTGGTGCGCAGAGGCATTTAGCGGCCTTCTAATTTAAAACATTTTTTAGTGTGAAACCTAAAGTTTGTGAAAAAGTGAATTTTTATTTTATTTGATCGCATTTGGTGGTGAAATGGTGGCATGAATTATACCAAAATGGGCCTAGATCAATACTTGGGGTTGTCTACTACACTACACTACACTAAAGCTATAATTAACCCTACCCGCTCCCTAATTAACCCATTCACTGCTGGGCATAATACACGTGTGGTGCGCAGAAGCATTAACGGTCTTCTAATTGCCAAAAAGCAATGCCAAAGCCATATATGTCTGCTATTTTTGAACAAAGGGGATCCCAGAGAAGCATTTACAACCATTTGTGCCATAATTGCACAAGCTGTTTGTAAATAATTTCAGTGAGAAACCTAAAGTTTGTAAAAAAGTGAACAATTTTTTTTTATTTGATTGCATTTGGTGGTGAAAGGGTGGCATGAAATATACCAAAATGGGCCTAGATCAATACTTTGGGTTGTCTACTAAAAAACAAATATTTACATGTCAAGGGATATTCAGGGACTCCTGACAGATATCAGTGTTCCAATGTAACTAGCGCTAATTTTGATTAAAAAAAAAAAATGGTCTGGAAATAGCAAAGTGCTACTTGTATTTATTGCCCTATAACTTGCAAAAAAAAAGCAAAGAACATGTAAACATTGGGTATTTATAAACTCAGGACAAATTTTAGAAACTATTTAGCATGGGTAAAGTATTTTATAAATAAAAATACGACGCTTACCAATATACACTCATCTACTAGTAAACGGTAGAAAGCCAAACCAGTACTGCAACATTTCAGCAGAGGTTATGGAATAGGAGTATATTGTAGATCCATAAGAGGCAGCAAAGGACAAGTCCCTGCAACTAATATGGTGACAACATTTCCCATGAGGAGAAAAAAAATAGCCACTAACCATATACATCCCTCTGACAAATGCTGTACTCTGCGGGGAAAATGGGCCTCAACATAGATTGCACATCTTTATACTTAACCTTCCTCCAACGGAGGCAAAGACAAGACTAGATTCTGGGAGGTCAGATGTTTTATAGAGATTTTTGCCTCCTCCTAGTGGATTCTGAGTAATGGATTGTGGACTCTCACCACCTCTATGAAAGAAAAGATGACAAGAAAATATCACATGAACATCTCTATGTAAAAAAGAAAGATATTTTACTTTAAAATGTATTCAGCTCACAACAGTAAGTGCTCTGTGCACAGTTTTCCTTCAGCTATTGTCCAGCAGCAAGATAAAAAAAAAAAAAACAGCAGCAAATCAGCATCAGCAGTGCTGAGGTGATGCTTTGCTTTACTGTTATCTCATGAGATTTCACTAAAATCTTGTGAGATTTCATAGTAAACTCCCTTAAACTGAGTAGGAAAATAACATGACTGTGTCTGCACATGCCTGCACGTTCTCTTGCAAGTACTGGGACTAGCAAATTGATTGGCTGCTTAAAATCCCTTTACAATGGGATGTGACTACTGAGGAAATGTTGAGGTAAAATATAGATATTCAGGTGTTATTTTCTAGTCAGCTTCTTACAACTATGCTGCATCACTTTCATGTGCTTCAACATTTGGGTATCATGCCCCTTTACAGTACTCGATGGTGCTACTGCTACAAACCAGCAGCAGCACATTTTTTTAAGAGCAAAACTGAAGCTTACATACTTATTGGCTGACACCAGAATCAATAAACTGACAAGCAGCATGACGAAACGGCGTTAAATGCTGAGAAACGCGTTGCTGTTTTTATCTTTGAATAAAATGTTTTTGTTTTTTTTTAATATCGCTCTGTCAGCATTTTCCATGAACTGGTGTTAGACACCATCACTCCTGTGCATTGTCATACAAGCTTCCACGGATACTCAGACCTCTGAGGGTTTATGCTGGCCTCATACAGAACGCACCTACCTATAGGAAGCCAAAGTGAGCCTTGACGTATGACTGTTGGAACAGAGTCCACCAGTACCTATCCTATGAGTGGAGCTAGCCGAGAGGATCGGACGTCCCGGCTTGCCTGTTAAGCACATTTTATTATGCTTCACATTAGTGAGTTGATATCTCCTTGTTAGATTTCCCTGTGTTTGATGATACTTACACAATGGAGGTGCTCTGTTTGTTCTTCTATTTGTAGATATGCAGATTCGATTGTTGGAAATTCAAGAGTGCAGCCTCGACGGACAGTGGAATTTGGTCTATATTGGGACTATTCATATATCCTCTTTTTTTTTTGGCCAGCGCCTTCCTTCTTTTGGAGATAGTGAATTACTGGTGTATTTTCACCAATCTCCTCTACTACAACTGACAATCACAACGTTAAATTGTTACTGAATAGTGTAAATGGAAACTTCAAAACCATTTCCAAACTAAATAGTGCAAATTTGAACTTGTTAAAACTTTCCAGCTTACAAAAAAAAGCCTTGTTTGTTTTGTAACCCATTGAAAAGCATTGCGAGTATGCGTATCTTATAAATGGACTCTTGCACTGATTAAGTAATCACAATATAACATGTTTCATAAGCAACTTACTATTTTCAGAATTAAATGACATGAAAACTGGGTAAAATCAATACTGAAAGTACACTGACATTTTTTTGGTGCATTTTTAAACAACTGATGGGGAATTTTATTTTTGAACTTAAAGTGAAGGTAAACTTTGATGAATGAAAGCCCGATATTTAAAAAACAGAATTTATGCTTACCTGATAAATTACTTTCTCTTGTGATGTATCGAGTCCACGGATTCATCCTTTACTTGTGGGATATTCTCCTTCCCAACAGGAAGTGGCAAAGAGAGCACAAAGCAGAGCTGTCCATATAGCTCCCCCTCTAGCTCCACCCCCCAGTCATTCGACCGAAGGTTAGGAAGAAAAAGGAGAAACCATAGGGTGCAGTGGTGACTGTAGTTTAAACAAAAAACTACCTGACTTAATAGCCAGGGCGGGCCGTGGACTCGATACATCACAAGAGAAAGTAATTTATCAGGTAAGCATAAATTCTGTTTTCTCTTGTAAGATGTATCGAGTCCACGGATTCATCCTTTACTTGTGGGATACCAATACCAAAGCTTTAGGACACGGATGAAGGGAGGGAACAAGACAGGTACTTTAAACGGAAGGCACCACTGCTTGTAAAACCTTTCTCCCAAAAATAGCCTCCGAAGAAGCAAAAGTATCGAATTTGTAAAATTTGGAAAAAGTATGCAGCGAAGACCAAGTTGCTGCCTTACAAATCTGTTCAACAGAAGCCTCATTTTTAAAAGCCCATGTGGAAGCCACTGCTCTTGTAGAATGAGCAGTAATTGTTTCGGGAGGCTGCTGGCCAGCAGTCTCATAGGCCAAACGGATGATGCTTTTCAGCCAAAAGGAAAGAGAGGTAGCAGTCGCCTTCTGACCTCTCCTCTTACCAGAATAGATAACAAACAATGAAGTTGTTTGTCTGAAATCCTTAGTTGCTTGTAAATAGAACTTTAAAGCACGAACCACATCAAGATTGTGTAACAGACGTTCCTTCTTCGAAGAAGGATTAGGACACAGAGAAGGAACAACAATTTCCTGGTTAATATTCTTATTAGACACAACCTTAGGAAGAAAACCGGGTTTGGTACGCAAAACTACCTTATCTGCATGGAAAACCAGGTAAGGTGAATCACACTGTAAAGCAGATAACTCTGAAACTCTTCGAGCAGAAGAGATAGCTACCAAAAACAAAACTTTCCAAGATAAAAGCTTAATATCTATGGAATGTAAAGGTTCAAACGGAACCCCTTGCAGAACTGAAAGAACTAAATTCAGACTCCATGGCGGAGCCACAGGTCTATAAACAGGCTTGATTCTGACTAAAGCCTGACTAAACGCTTGAACGTCTGGTACCTCTGCCAGACGTTTGTGTAAAAGAATAGACAAAGCAGATATCTGTCCTTTTAAGGAACTAGCTGATAATCCTTTCTCCAATCCTTCTTGGAGAAAGGACAATATCCTGGGAATCCTAATCTTACTCCATGAGTAACCCTTGGATTCGCACCAAAAAAGATATTTTCGCCAAATCTTATGATAGATTTTCCTGGTGACAGGCTTTCTAGCCTGAATCAGGGTATCAATAACCGACTCAGAGAAACCACGCTTTGATAGAATTAGGCGTTCAATCTCCAAACAGTCAGACGCAGAGAAATTAGATTTGGATGCTTGAAAGGACCTTGTATTAGAAGGTCCTGCCTCATTGGTAGTGTCCATGGTGGAACAGATGACATGTCCACTAGGTCTGCATACCAGGTCCTGCGTGGCCACACAGGCGCTATTAGAATTACCGAAGCCCTCTCCTGCTTGATTCTGGCAACCAGACGAGGGAGAAGAGGAAACGGTGGAAAAACATAGGCCAGATTGAAGGACCAAGGCGCTGCTAGAGCATCTATCAGCACCGCCTGGGGATCCGGGACCTGGACCCGTAAAGAGGAAGCTTGGTGTTCTGACGGGACGCCATCAGATCCAATTCTGGAGTATCCCATAGCTGAGTGAGCTGGGCAAATACCTCCGGGTGGAGTTTCCACTCCCCCGGGTGAAAAGTCTGACGACTTAGAAAATCCGCCTCCCAGTTGTCTACTCCTGGGATGTGAATTGCTGAGAGATGGCAAGAGTGATCCTCCGCCCACCTGATTATTTTGGTTACTTCCATCATTGCTAGGGAACTCCTTGTTCCCCCTTGATGCTTGACGTAAGCTACAGTCGTGATGTTGTCCGACTGAAATCTGATGAATTTGGCCGCAGCTAGCTGAGGCCATGCCTGAAGCGCGTTGAATATCGCCCTCAGTTCCAGAATGTTTATCGGGAGAAGAGCTTCTTCCCGAGACCATAAGCCCTGAGCTTTCAGGGAGTCCCAGACTGGCGTCGGTCGTTACGATGATCCACTCTGGTCTGAGGAAACAGATTCCCTGAGACAGGTGATCCTGAGACAACCACCAGAGAAGAGAATCTCTGGTCCCCTGGTCCAGCTGTATTTGAGGAGACAAATCTGCATAATCCCCATTCCACTGTTTGAGCATGCATAGTTGCAGTGGTCTGAGGTGTATCCGTGCAAAAGGGACTATGTCCATTGCCGCTACCATTAGTCCGATTGTCTCCATGCACTGAGCTACAGATGGCCGAGGAATGGAATGAAGGGCTCGGCAAGTGGTTAAAAGTTTTAACTTTCTGACCTCCGTCAGAAATATTTTAATTTCTACCGAGTCTATTAGAGTTCCTAGGAAGGAAACTCTTGTGAGGGGGGAGAGAGAACTCTTTTTGATGTTCACCTTCCACCCGTGAGACCTCAGAAAGGCCAATACAATTTCCGTGTGAGACTTGGCTCTTTGGAAAGTCGACGCCTGAATTAAGATGTCGTCTAGATAAGGCGCCACTGCTATGCCCCGCGGTCTTAGAACCGCCAGGAGGGACCCTAGCACCTTTGTAAAAATTCTGGGAGCAGTGGCCAACACGAAAGGAAGAGCCACAAACTGGTAATGCTTGTCCAGAAAGGCGAACCTGAGAAACTGGTGATGATCTTTGTGGATAGGAATGTGCAGATACGCATCCTTTAGATCCACGGTGGTCATATATTGACCCTCCTGGATCATTGGTAAGATTGTCCGAATGGTCTCCATCTTGAATGATGGGACTCTGAGGAATTTGTTTAGAATTTTGAGATCCAGGATTGGTCTGAAAGTTCCTTCTTTCTTGGGAACCACAAACAGGTTTGAGTAAAAACCCAGCCCTTGTTCCGCAATTGGAACTGGGTGGATCACTCCCATTGTATGTAGGTCTTCTACACAGCGTAAGAACGCCTCTTTCTTTGTCTGGTCTGTAGACAGACGAGAAATGTGGAACCTTCCCCTTGGAGGGGAGTCCTTGAATTCTAGAAGATATCCCTGGGATACAATCTCTAAGGCCCAGGGATCGTGTACATCTCTTGCCCAGGCCTGAGCGAAGAGAGAGAGTCTGCCACCTACTAGATCCGGTCCCGGATCTGGGGCTACCCCATCATGCTGTCTTGGAGGCAGCTGCAGGCTTCTTGGCCTGTTTACCCTTGTTCCAGCCCTGGTAAGGTTTTCAGGCTGCCCTGGGTTGTGAAGCATTACCCTCTTGCTTTGCAGCAGGGGAGGATGAAGCGAGACCGCTCCTGAAATTCCGAAAGGAACGAAAATTATTTTGTTTGTTCTTTATCTTGAAGGACTTGTCCTGGGGGAGAGCATGGCCTTTTCCCCCAGTGATCTCTGAAATAATCTCTTTCAATTCAGGCCCGAAGAGGGTCTTTCCTTTGAAAGGGATGTTCAATAGTTTGGATTTTGACGACAAATCGGCTGACCAGGACTTTAGCCATAGCGCCCTACGTTCTAAAATGGCGAAACCTGAATTCTTAGCCGCTAACTTAGCTAGTTGAAAAGCGGCATCTGTGATAAAAGAATTAGCCAGCTTAAGAGCCTTAATTCTGTCCATAATGTCCTCATATGAGGTCTCCGTCTGGAGCGCATCTTCCAGCGCCTCGAACCAGAAAGCAGCTGCAGTACTTACAGGAACAATGCACGCAATAGGTTGGAGAAGAAAACCTTGTTGAACAAAAATTTTCTTAAGTAAACCCTCTAATTTTTTATCCATAGGGTCTTTAAAAGCACAACTGTCTTCAATTGGTATGTGTCATGAGATGCAGGACATATGCAGGACACAGCAATGATGGTACAACTCTATTTTATTACAGAGCATAGCAATACACATCCAGACAGGTTGATTGTACTAAACTAACTGCGACACAGACACCGGACCTAAGCCCCGCCCACCAGCTAGTGACATCACATCCTGCTATCATCACATCTTCCCCTTTTTCAAAGGCAAAGCATACATTAAATAACAAGGTACACCAACAGGGTATACAACAACATTTTGTTTTAGAACATTATAAGAACAGATGGATTAGAAAACATGAACAAATAAATTACATCCTGACTTGGACATCGGGGTAGACTACCCTAGTCCACAGTGACCATGGGATTATTCTGCCCATACTTCCGGTCACTGTTCTAGCTAAAGTCAGTCCCTGTATCGGGCCGGAAGCCTCACCACTCTTCCGCTTGATGTAACTTTACATGAACTGTCCTCTGATACAGAAGATGGTGAACAAGAGTCTGCTGGAGGCAAAGATATATCCCCGCTATGATCTTGCTGAGGGGAAGGCACCTCTCTTAGAACAGGAGATCCCACCGGCGGTGGTACTGAGGTATCCGGTTCCAGACTCTCAGGTACAGGCTGAAGATGTCTTCGGTTACGGCGTGTAACCGTCCCTCCCTCTGTAAGGACTGTGTAAGACCTTGGTTCTGGAGAGCGGCCCACTACCGTAGCAGGCGTCTTCCATTTCTTCTCATCATCCAGTTTAATTCTGACACTTTGGCCCGCTTTCAGTTCCTGTAAAGGCCTGACAGAATGTCTCCTGTCGTAGAAGAAACGATAACCCTTTTTGGCCTCTTCATCCCTCCTAAGGACTTCGTCCCGAGGAACAGGGCCAGGCGGCTTGAAGACACCCACTGAGGGTAAAGTGGTGCGAATCTGGCGTCCTAGCATCAGCTGTGCCGGGCTAAACCCGGTGGCTTGAATGGGCGTCGCCCTGTATGACAAGAGGGCTAGGTACGGTTCAGATTGCTTTAGGATGAATTTTGTTGTTTGAACTGCCCTTTCAGCCATTCCGTTGGCCTGCGGATAATGTGGACTTGACGTGGAATGTACAAAATCATATTCCCTGCTGAAAGCACTGAACTCTGTAGAAGCGAACTGCATGCCATTATCACTCACCAGCTCCATTGGAATGCCCCAGCGGGCGAACAAGCTCTTCAGGCGAATGATAACGGCCTGACTTGTGATATCATTCAGGGGTGCTATTTCCAAATACCTGGAATAGTAGTCGATAACAACAAGAAACTTTTTCCCGTGCAGTTCGCACAAATCAGCAGCTATTTTCTGCCACGGCCCCGCAGGCAGCGGAGTAGACATTAAGGGCTCCCTTCTCTGAGTAGGCCGGCGTTCCCGGCAAAAGGCACATTTAGACACGTGATTTGCAATGTCGGAGCTGATCCCAGGCCACCACACAGCTGTAGCTGCTCTTTCTCTGCACTTTGTAATGCCTAAGTGGCCATCGTGAATCCTGTTTAACATCTCCTTCCTCATGCTGACAGGAATTACAATACGGTCTTGGAACAGTACCAACCCCTCCAGCTCCGTGAGCTGTGACCTCTCTGGCTGGTAAGCATTTAAAGACATCCAGGCTGCCCGGCTCTCGGGCCAGCCATCTCTTATGTACCTTATAACTTCTTGCAGATCTGTGTCCAAATATGTCTCTTTCTTTATCTCTTCCAGTTTCCTTGAAGAAATGGACTTAGAGGCCAGAACTGAATCAACATACACTTTTACATCCGACTCTGTGGAGGATTCTTCAGCAGCAGCCAGCGGGAGCCTGGACAGTGTATCTGCCACAACCAGCTGCTTCCCCGGCACATGCACTGCCTGAACATTGAACCTGAGTAGTCTCATTAAAAGTCTCTGGCATCTCAAAGGTGTTTTGTCGATGTCATAAGAATTGATAAGAGGGACTAGCGGTTTGTGGTCAGTTTCCAGACTAAATTTCTCCAAACCCACTAGATAACGCTGAAAGCGCTCACAGGCCCAAACTGCAGCCAGGCACTCTTTCTCAATTTGAGCGTATTTTGACTCCGCAGCCGTCAGTGTGCGGGAACAGTAGGCGATGGGCTGTAGTTTGCTGTCATTCAGTTGCAGGAGTGCAGCCCCCAACCCATAACTGCTTGCATCAGCACTAACCACAGTCTTTTTTGAAGGGTCGTAGAACCCCAGCACTGGGGCAGACCCCAGCAGGGACTTAGCATGCAGGAACGCTTTTTCTTGTGAGGGTCCCCAGACCCAGGCAACATCTTTCTTAAGCAACTCTGTGATAGGGTGCAAAACTGTAGATAAATCTGGAAGAAACTTGCCCACATAATTTACAAGGCCCAATATCTGTCTCAGCTCATGTACATCCGAAGGGCTTTTCATCTGTTCGATAGCCCGAATTTTCTCGGGGTCCGGCTTGATGCCATCCCCGTTGATGATATGCCCAAAGTAGCATAATTCAGTTTTCCTAAAATGACATTTTTCTTTATTCAGCTTCAGCCCAGACTCTTTGATAGCCTGCAGCACACAACTCAAACGCTGATCATGCTCTTCCACTGTAGACCCATACACTAGAATGTCGTCCATGACGACTGCTGTGCCCACGTGGCCACTCAGGAGAGAACTCATTTCCCTCTGAAAGATCTCAGGAGCGGAGGATATCCCAAAGGGAAGTCTGCAGAAACAGAACCGACCTACCGGAGTGATAAAGGTAGTCAGTTTGCGGCACTTTGGATCCAGGGGGATCTGCCAAAAGCCGCTAGAAGCGTCTAATGTGGAAAAGAACTTCGCCCCAGCCAACTTCGGGGCTATATCTTCCAGTGTCGGCAGCACAAATCTCTCCCTCTTCACTGCCTCATTCAACCTTTTCAGGTCCACACAGATGCGCACCTTTCCGTTTTTCTTTGCAACTGGAACAATGGGGGCACACCAATCAGTTGCTTCAACAACCTCTTCAATAACCCCCATAGACTTCATGCGCATGAGCTCTTTCTCCACTTGAGGCATGAGCGGGAACGGAATTCTACGAGGAGTAGAAATACTGTACGGGACTGCGTCACTTTTAAGTGCTATACGGACAGGTTTGCAGCTCAGTAGGCCCAACTCGCCAAACATATCTTCAGAGATCTCATTCACTCTGGCCACGAGGCCCAAGTCACAGGCTGCTTTTCTGCTCAATAAACTGTTAACACACTGACCTCGGATCACATGCACCCACATGGTGAACTTCCTTTGTTTGTACTCACAGCTGGCAAGAAATTTCCCCACACAATCAATGCGGCCACCAGGACTATGAACATTTGTAGTAACCTTCGCCAGCTGGGGCTGTCGAGGCAGTCTCATAAATTCAGCAAAAGACATTACAGTGATATCTGCTCCTGTGTCAATCTTAAAATCAACATTGGCTCCCATTACAGTAAAGGTAACTTTCCAATCTTCCTCTGAGCTTGTCCGTTCCACAACAGACCCCACAAAAGACACTTCCTGACCCTCCTGGTCACTGTCCACCTGCATCTCCTTAATGTATTCAGTTTTACACACCACTTCAAAATGGCCTATTCTGTTACATTTTCTGCATCTTTTATCTCTGGCCGGGCATATAGCACTCTGATCATGAGCCCGGTAGCACCGTGTGCATCGGCCATGTTGCGCCCATCCACTTCTAGGCCTTTCCAGTACTTTAGATCTACCGCTCACACTGTGCCTTTCACTAGCAATTTTCCTAGACTGTTGTACTTCATCCACAATACTCTCAGACCTCAGATCAGCACTTTGCTTTTTCACCAGTTCACTCTGGCGGGCCATCCTAATAGCCCCGTCTAATGTTAAATCAGGCTCTAACTGCAGCTTCAGGGAGACTTCAGCATCTGCAATTCCAATAACTATTCTGTCTCTGATTTGCTCTTCTTTAGCAACACCAAACTCACAGAATTCAGCTAATTCATACAGGCTGCGCAAAAATGACTCCACAGATTCTCCCACACGCTGATTACGTTTGTGAAAACAAGCTCTCTCATGAATCACATTTCTTTTGGGCACAAAGTGGGCACTGAGTTTATCCATAACTATATCAAAGTTAACTTCTTCCCCTTCTTGGAAAGTAAAAGCATTGAACACTGGCTCTACATCTTTCCCCATAGAGTATAAAAGAGAATTAACTTGTACTTCACCACTCTCCTTGTTCAGTTTGGATGCAATCCTGAAGCGCTGAAACCGCTGACGCCATGTGGGCCAAGCTGCAGGCTGAGAAAAGTCAAAAGGCTCAGGTGGGGTAAACTTTGACATCGTCATCATCAGAAACAGAAGCGTAGTCCAGAACTTCTGACACCATGTCATGAGATGCAGGACATATGCAGGACACAGCAATGATGGTACAACTCTATTTTATTACAGAGCATAGCAATACACATCCAGACAGGTTGATTGTACTAAACTAACTGCGACACAGACACCGGACCTAAGCCCCGCCCACCAGCTAGTGACATCACATCCTGCTATCATCACAGTATGGTTGTGCATTTAGCAAGTGAAGAAACCTTAGGGACTGTCTGCCACGAGTCCCGCATGGGGTCAGATATGGGGAACATTTTCTTAAAAACAGGAGGGGGAACGAAGGGAATACCTGGTCTATCCCACTCCCTAGTAACGATATCCGCAATCCTCTTAGGGACTGGGAACACATCAGTGTAAACAGGAACTTCTAGGTACTTGTCCATTTTACACAATTTCTCTGGAACCACCATAGGGTCGCAGTCATCCAGAGTAACTAATACCTCCCTGAGCAATAAGCGGAGGTGTTCTAGTTTAAATTTAAAAGCCAACGTATCTGAATCTGTCTGAGGAGAAACCTTTCCTGAATCGGAAATTTCTCCCTCAGACAGCCCATCCCTCGCCCCCACTTCAGAGTGTTGTGAGGGTATATCGGATACGGCTACTAAAGCGTAAGAATGCTCAGTATCTGTTCCTAAAACAGAGCTATCACGCTTTGCAGGTAACACAGGCAGTTTAGATAAGAACACTGAGAGGGTATTATTCATAACTGCCGCCAAGTCTTGCAAGGTAAAAGAGTTAGACGCACTAGAGGTACTAGGCGTCGCTTGAGCGGGAGTAACTGGTTGTGACACTTGGGGAGAGGTTGAAGGGCTAACCTCGTTACCTTCTGTCTGACAATCATCTTGGGCCACATTTTTAAAGTGAAGGTAAAGTTTAGCGCAAGTGAAAGCAGTAGTTTGTTAATTAGTTGATATATACCAAGATCGCTAATTTTTTAACTCATTTTTGTATACATATCAATATAAAATAAATACTTTTTTTCTCCTTGTTCGGCTGCTTATAGCTCCTCCCTCCATCTAGTTCCTGGTTTTTCTTCTGTATTACGTATAGAGCGTTCCCACCCGCTCTATACGTACTGTCTTTGCGCGTTCTCGATTCTCTGAATGTTTGCGCATGCGCACTGTTGCCAAATGTGTGTAAACACACTGCGTTCAGGCGAGTAGCTTGATTGACTGTGATATGCGCTAAGCTGGAACGAGCACGGCTCACAAGACATAAGTGAAACTAACGCATGCGCACAATTTATACTAATGCAGTGACGTCAAATGACGGCCGCCTAACGGCCAGACATATTATTGGGTACTAGAAAAACGTGACCTGGCTCCGAAAAAAAAACAAAAAAACGGGCAGATTACACAACGAATATTTTCAAGATTAGAAAAGCGGATAAATAGGTAAATATTGAGAAATACGAAAATTGATGACTTAAACTACCATTATTTTTAATGCTATTTACATTTGCAAGCATCAACACAAGCTAAGTTTACCTTCACTTTAAGTGCAACAATATGTTCTTTAAAGTGTATAGACATATCAGTACAAGTGGCCTCAGGCAATGACTCCCCTGGGGGGAAAGCCGTGATTGGAGAAAGCTGGATTAGTCATTGATGACGTGTGAAGAGAGGATCTCCGGGTGGGGGAAGCTGCTCCGGCTGCCAGGAGAAGAAAGGTAAGTTTATAAACAAAATGGCTGCTTTCTAAACTTTGATGAATGAAAGTGCCCCTGTTTTTAATAGTACTTTTAAAAACCGGGCTTTCATTCATCAAAGTTTACTTTCACTTTAATGTCACCTAAACTGTTAGCTAAGGCAATTTGCTTATATATTAGAGTGACCCTGCACTACTGGAGCAGGAGCATAACTAAACCTCACTGGGCCCAGGGCTCCCCATTTCAAAAGCGTCCTTTTTGGCTGCTTTAAATCAGCAGAAGATGAAAACAAAAAATCAAAATCAGTGCGCCAAAGGTCGTATTACTAGTGTAAACATAACATAAAAAAGATAAGTGATAATAGTGATCACATAAAATAAATGCTCAAACTGCAGGATCTATAGAATACAATCCTACATAGGATAATACCAGTTGTGAAAGGGTTAAGCACTCATCCCGGAGTTAGCTACAAACACAATACTGACAGTGTACACATAATTGTAATACAAGATATTATTGATACTTAGTATCCGGAATGTCCTTTCAAAAGTTCAAATCTTAGTGAAAGTGTCCAACTATCAAAAGGCAAGCTGCTTCTTCAACCGAATCCTGTTGGTGACCCAAGACGAAAATCTATATGTAAAGTGAGACAGAAGAAGGCGCCAACATAGTGCAAAAATCAGTAGGATAAGACACGCTAATGCTGCAAGTCGAAGTATACTCACAAGATGTCAGACACTTGAGAAGTGTCACAATGGCCTCCTGGACACTCAGAGTCGTCCAGCTAACTCCCACTCCAGTGTGGTATGATAGTTTATCCGATCCGTCCTCTTACTTCCAATCCGTTACAGCTGACAGGGCTGCAGTGAGCTCCGGACCCAAATGTAAGGTTAACGCTCACAGTCTAGAGCCGCTGGAATGGTGTATATTGGGCAATATTACCATAAAGGTAAAGATAGATAGAAATAAAAGTTTGTGGCAAAAGTCTAAAATTGAAATAAATAAGACTTTATTGAGCACAACGTTTCTCGGTCTGTACGTGACCGTTTCCTCAGGTGCAAAAGTGCATAATAAAAACACAATAGCCACGAGCTTATAAAACCCTAACCGGCGTCTTAAAAATCACACCGCGCTTGCGTGTAGGTGTGTCCGAAATCTGGAAGTTCAATAAAGGAACATGAAACCCCAAAAAAGTATTTCATGATTCAGATACAGGGGTCTATTTATCTAGCTCCGAACGGAGCTTGATGCCCCGTGTTTCTGGCAAGAATTCAGGTTCGCCAGAAACACAAGTTATGAAGCAGCGGTCTAAAGACTGCTGCTCCATAACCTGTCCGCCTGCTCTGAGGCGGCGAACAGACATTGCCACAAATCAACCCGATCAAATACGATCAGGTTGATTGACACCCCCTGCTAGTGGCCGATTGGCCGCAAATCTGCAGGGGCGGTATTGCACCAGCAGTGCAATGATAACATTTATCGGTGTGCAGCGGACATGGTTCACTATAGCGGATCATGTCCGTCCGCACAATGATAAATGGACCCCAGAGAATACAATTTTAAACAACTTTCCAATTTACTTCTATAATTTAATTTGCTTCCTTCTCTTGTTATCCTTTGCTGAAAGGTTTATCTAGGCAAGCTCAGAAGCAGCAGAGAACCTAGGTTCTAGCAGTTGATTTGTTGAGTTAGAAACCAGTAGTGCATTGCTGCTCCTTCAACAAATGATACCGAGAGAATGAAACAAATGAGATAACAGAAGTAAATTAGAAAGTTGTTTAGAATTGTATTCTTTATCTGAATCATGAAAGAAAAATTTTGGATTTGATGTCCCTTTAACCTTAAGGTTTGTTTATACAGCCTATGGTGACATCCAGATTTTTCCAGGACAGTCCAAAGTTTGGGAAGTCTTCCCCTAATATTTCAGGTGTACCAGATTGTCCCAAATTTGCTGTAGCGAATCATGTCTGCCCGACATCGCTAAATGCTGACAGCATACTCTGTCGGCATTTAACATTGCACAAGCATTTCTTGTGAAATGCTTGTGCAATGCCGCCCCCTGCACATTCGCTGCCAATCGGCCGCTAGCAGGGAATGTCAATCATCCCGATCGTATCTGATCAGGATGATTGCAGTCCACCCAGGGGCGTATTTAGGCCTAGGCCAACAAGGCCCGTGCCTAGTGCGGCAGATTTTGGGGGGCGGCACTTGTCCCTTGCCGCTGCACTGACTGTGTGGATTACTTAAAAAAAATAAAACTGATTTTGTCCGGGCGGCTTACCACCGAGGTCACGTGACCAGCAATGTATGTATAGAGTGAGTCACGCACGTGATCTCAGACGGCAACCGGGTTAGGCAAAGTATTCAAAATAGATGATTGGTCAGTGGCAGACTGGCAGTGAAAACGGAGTGGAGTCACTTAGAGCTCTCAGGTGGGTACCATACTACCGTGGGTCACTGGCACTGCACATGCACAAATAAATATATCAGCATTGACTGAGTCCTGACTGTTGCCTAGCGAATGGCGATGTAGATGTATTTTCAAATGAGGTGTGACGCATTATATATCACAATCTCTGAGAGTACCTGGAACTCTCAGTGATTGTGATATAGAATGTTTCAGACCTCATTTGAAAATACATCTGCATCGCCATTCACCCAAGATGTTCAACAGATTTATTCAGAGTCTGAGGTGTGTAAAAGCAAGGGACAATGGCAGGAAGGTAGCATATGTGTGCGTATTTGTTTACCAAGCTACAACTGAGCATATTAGAAATTGAATAGCCAGTTAAGTAATTTTGACATGATTTGAAAACTTTGGTAAGCATAGAGAAATACAAAATTAATGACAGAGCAAGCTAAACAACATATGTTTATATATAAATTCCTAAAAAGTTTGTGACCAGTCCCCCTAAAGGACCATTAAATACACATCAAGCTTAGGTGGTCTGATAATGATGTCTGATGATCAATACTAAAATTACTAATATCTTGACTTGAGTTGATTTAATTATGCAGTGGAAAAAAGGTCACATTACTCCCTGACCAAAAATGGTCAAATGGGGGGGAGGTGGTATTGGGGGGCAGCATGATTCTGAGTGCCTAGGGCAGCACAAAACCTAAATACGCCACTGAGTCCACCACCCAAATGGTGGCGTACAAGTTAAGGAGCAGCGGTCTTATGACCGCTGCTTCATAACTTCAGTTTCCGGATCGCCGAAAATTTCGGCCGAATTAAGCAGCATCTGCTGCTTATTAAATCTGCCCCATAGAGTGAGATGGCCCAAAAAGGGCACTACTTATTTAGCGCAATAAATCACTATTCCCCTCTAAGGTGTAGAAGCTTTCACGTTATATGGAAGAGTGATTTCTCGCATTAAATAAATAGCGCTTATTTTTGGCCATCTCTCACTAAATAACTACTGTAGCACTCATTTTTGGGCCATTTTGTGCTAAATAAGTAGCACTCATTTTGGGCCACCTCGAGGTCTTCATTTGTGCTCTTAGCTAGTAATACATTTTTACTACATCCTTTACATTTATGAGGTGTTCCGAATTTGGGTCTGGTAAATCTGGTCACCTTAGTACAGCCACAGTTTGACAGCCATCTTGGAAACCCTGCTACTATATTGTAAAAGCAAATCCATACACTTTCCCTACACTTTGAGCCCAGGTTTGCAGTGGGGCACTTAAATGGGCCAGGCACAATGCAGTTGTGTTACACACCACCTGGGTTGTGTTGGATTTAGCAAATTGCTAAACATGAACTGTGAACCTATCAGGTATCGACCATATGAGCATTAAACCTTTCACGAATAGTAACATAAGTAGTTTCATTTCACTATACATGAATAATTCTACTACCAGCCTGGGTTGTGCCAGACTTAGTCTATAGTGTTACTCTTATCTTCTAACTAGTACAGGTCTCAAAAACCCATTACCTCTATAACATTTACAACACATGTATAGAAGCTGTGCTAAATAGCTGTAAGATACCTATCGAATATGGCCTGGGTTGCGCCAAACTCAGCATAATTCCACAACGCTGGTTGTGATTG
Organism: Bombina bombina; assembly: GCF_027579735.1. Classification (NCBI taxonomy): domain Eukaryota; kingdom Metazoa; phylum Chordata; class Amphibia; order Anura; family Bombinatoridae; genus Bombina; species Bombina bombina. The sequence continues at coordinate 106,742,764 of NC_069505.1, read as the reverse complement.
AATCTAAAGGCCATACGAACTGAATATAGATTTAATTTTGGTTATAGTAAACTCTGTTACATTCGTGGCATCAACCATATAGATAAACCAGTCTAATTACCTTGTATATAGTCAAGGTTGATTTAAACATTTTTTCTATAAGTGGATTTAATCCTTGAATGGATGGTGAATTAATATTTTGATTCTATCAATATTTATAATTACAGTCACATACACTGCATTGAAAACTGCTTATCTTTGAGCTATTTTTATTGTAGCAGAAAATTGGGGTTCCTATTTATTTGCTTTAACACAGAATATATTCTACCACTTAATAAAGTGACTCTACTGCTACAAGCCTACACATATTTTGTATCCTTACTTATAAAAGAGCAGTTTTCTTACAAAGTGACTGAGTGATTACTACTGTTCAGTAGCATTTGATCACTGCTATAAGACTGGCACACTGAAAACTTTTTTGAATTAATAGATGCTTAGATACAGGCAGAAATATAAGCCTACTTGATATAATCCACAGCTCACCATTAATATGTATATTAACTAAAGTTACACTGGATACACTAATATCATTTAGTATCAATTCCTATAGACATATACGTATTATTCATAATCTTTGAGCTTTGTATCTAACTGTATAAGCTTATAACACTTTCTGATTCTCAGATCATAATTTATCCTGATTATAATTTTTGTTCTAGCTTGTTTGCTGCAAGCCTTTGAGTGAATTTAAACTAGCGATTATTTTGGGTTACATTTGAGATCACTTATAACTGTGATATTATACAGGCCTAAACGTAATATTTAGTGATCTTACATATTACCTACTACACTGATCTTGGTACTGGAGCGTATTTTAATTGTGTGTGTTACAAACCAACAACTTGGTTTTTTAAATTTCTATAATAAAGGTTATATTTTAAAATCCTGTTGGGATATTCCGTCCTTTAGTTCAGGGCCCAGAGTGCTGCAAGTGCATACTTTGGGAATCTTGGTATTCTGTATATCATTTTTCCTTTGTGTTTGGATTTATATTTATGCACAAGCACCATTTCCTCTAGAGATTTATAGGAGATTAATATAGACCTTTTAACGTATACACAACTATACTACCTGAGGAAAAGCCCGAGTAGTGCCACTGTTCATTTGGTGTGTTAGTACAATGCAGTTGGAGCCTGGGCCCCACTAGGACCCATGTAGCTAAACCTATATTAATGAGAGGGCCAGATGCCCCCCCCCCCCCCCCCCCCCTAGAGGTGAAGGCCTAATCTTAAGAGCCCTGAGTAACACCATTTCACTGGAGTGAGGTCACAAATCCTTTAGATTTCCCCAGGGCTTTAAAGGGACAGTCAACACCAGAATTATTTTTGTTTAAAAAGATAGATAATCCCTTTATTACTAATTCCACAGTTTTTTCATAACCAACACTGATATATTAATATACATTTTACCTCTGTGATTAACTTAGTATCTAAGCATCTTTTGGCATCCCCCTGATCACATGAAATTTTATTTATTATCTATTGACTTTCAATTTAGCCAATTAGTGCAGTGTCTGCCACAAGCCACGGGCGTGATCACAATGTTATCAATATGGCTAACATGAACTAGCTCTCCCCTGTTGTGAAAAGCAAATAAAAAAGCATGTGATAAGAGGCGGCCTTCAAGGGCTTAGAAATTATCATATGAGCCTTCCTAGGCTTAGCTTTCAACTAAGCATACCAAGAGAACAAAGCAAAATTGGTGATAAAAGTAAATTGGAACATTGTTTAAAATTACATGACCTATTTGAAACATGAAAGTCTTTTTTGGACTTAACTGTCCCTTTAAGTTTATAACAGTCCTAACTCAAACTTTCATGAGCCACCATTATCCAGCATAACAACAGGTTAGACAGCTACAGGTACTGAGCAGAGGATATATATATTGCCTATGCCCTGCATGAGGTACCCTCACTCTGGCTTGTCAGGGGGTTCTGAGCCCTGGAGTAGGGGACTCTGGTCTATATGATCTTGCTATACAATGACAAGCTTTCCTAGCTTGTATGAGATGATTGATCTTGTTGCACTATAATGTCAATTGTTTAGATCCATGGACGCTTGTTAAACTACCAAGAGGCTTTGTTGCTTATTGAGAAATAGTGCTTCTTTAGTAAAAACTTAAGTAAACATAAAAAGAAACAGATTGTGTTAAAAAAACAACAACAAACAAGCTACTTATTTCCCTGTAAAATGTGAACTTAGAATTTCTCAGTGTAGTCACTGCCCTCAGGGAGTCCTGACATATTTTGAACTTAAATTGCATTCTGCCTCCTCTGAGCATGAGCAAAACAGACTTACTGCTTCTCTTGTATTCACTCTAGAAGATTTATGACAGGCTAGATAAGCCTCCTTGTAGGGCACTGGATTAGCTATCTACTAGAAGCAGTTTTGCCGATTATGGTATGTATGTATGTATTGGGTACTTTTAAAGTGCGGCTAATCACCCGTAAGGGTCTCAAGGCGCTACTAATTTTATCGACCTCGGAAGGATGAAAGGCTGAGTGGACCTCGCCGGGAATCGAACCTGCAACCCTTGGGTTGCTACAGAGCTCAGCCACAGTGCCTTAGCATGCTGAGCTATCTGTCCGGCTATCTGTCTGGTAAGTACAGAAGTACAGTGTAGGCCTTTCAAGTAAGTGAGGGGGTTGTTTTGGTTAATATACAAAACTCTATTCCGTCTGTTTTACAAACGTTAAAAATCTTTAGCTCTTTCTCTGGCTATAGGATAAATCTAGAAAAGAGTGAATTCATGTGTTTAAACGATGTTCGAAATTCAGTACAGAACATGCTATTTAAACAAGTGGACGCTATTAAATATTTAGGTCTAGTTCTGCATAAAAATCCTAGCTTTTGGTACAAAGCCAACTATGGGCCACTATTTCAAAAAATTAGTTCAGATTTACAACTTTGGGCAGCGTTCCCACTCTCTTTGATAGCACGCGTTAATCTGATTAAATCCATTATTTTTCCGCGTTTGCTCTACCCATTGCAGAATCTTCCTTTATTTATTTTAAATAAGGATTTGAAATTAATTAATACGTCATTTTCCAAATTCATTTGGAATAATAAAAAGCCTCGAATTGCCCTTAGGAGATTAATGCAAAATACAGGAGTAGCAGGACTAGCCTTGCCTAATCTTAAACTCTATCATTTGGCTGCTATGGTTAAAATAGCGATAGATTGGCTCACTGGATCTAACATAGTATCCTCTGAAGAGATGGAAACCTTTTTGATTGCCCCGTTTTCTTTAAAAGCCATCCTACACTCGCAAATACAGAAACTACCGCAGAATGTTAGCTGTCTTATCTCTATTAAAAATGTTGTACATGCTTGGCAAAAACTTTGTACTATTTTAGATTTGGATTACTCCTTTTCCGAATTTCTACCCATTTTGGGCAACCCAAATTTCCTTCCTGGGTTATATCATAAAATATTTAAAGATTGGGCTGGAAAAGGATTACAATATGTAAAACAACTACTTGATAGAGACTATCAAATAGTACCAGCAGAAGATATTTTTAGTAAATTTGGAATACCCAGGTCAAGTTTATTTGCTTACTTCCAAATTCGTCACTTTATTTCAGCGCAGAAGTGGCGTGTCCATTCCATAACGGCCTGGGCGGATATTAAGCTTTGTATACAAAAATGTATTATAGGAGATTCGAAGATCTCTCTGATGTATGACATTATGCTCAATAAACAGAGTCAGCTCATTAGGGATAATCTATGTAAATCTTGGGTTTCAATAATTCCCTCAGTAGAATATGAAATAATCAATCACAGTTTTGATTCAATGAGTAAATGTAAAGTACCAGTGTCTTGGAATGAATCGCATATGAAATTGATTAATAATTTCTATTTTTCACCTTGGAAATTATCTAAGTTGTATCCTTCCTCGGTCAATCTATGTCCGCAATGTGCACATGGTAGTGCAGATATACTCCATATGTTCTGGAGATGCCCTAAGGTTAGACAACTCTGGCTGAAAACTATTTACTGGTTTAATAAATTATACAAAGTTACAATAGGTCTTTCTGCGGAAGATATCATTTTTCTTTTTCGGTCAACAGATGTCTTTAATAGTAATACCATGAATAGCTTAAATACAATTATATTAGCAGTTAGATACTGTATACTTTAAAACTGGAAAGCTAGGCATAAGCCAGGTTTAGCTATGGTTTTTAAAATACTGCAAGACCAAATTGTGTTTGAATCATATCATCTATATGATGCTGCTGAGGAAAAAATCAAGATGTTTCTCTGGAGATGGTCTCCTGTTATATTATCATTCCCAATTACGCTGCAAAAATGTATTCTCTACCCCTTCTTATCATCAGCAAGCTTTGCGGAATTGACCTTATTAAATGTCTTTCCACATAGCTGGATTGAGCGGCATGGAGGAGAGCGTGTGGGGGGGGGTGGAGGAGAGGAATTTTGGGCTTTTTTTTTTTTTCTTCCCTCTTATCAGTTTTATGTTATTTCCCAGTAATAGTAGAGAAAAGTGAACAGTATATTTTCAAGATATTTTATTTGAGCATGACTTAATGCAGGCTGATAAAGCATGTTTATTTTCTTTGTTAACGGTAATTTGCAAGGTAGTTGTATCTTGATTTTTCTTGTTTTTTGTGCTGCTGTCAAGATTTACTTTATATATATGAATATTGTTCTATTTGTGTTTTTCATTTTATTTTGTTAAAAATTTAATAAGAAGATATATATAAAAAAAAAATCATCTTCAACAATCATCACACACTGCTCCTCAGCTACCCTCTTACTTCCTAGCAGATTACCTCCACTGAAACCTGCTTCAATCCCCTCCCACATCTCTCTCTCGAACAGATCTAACACCTTTCAATCTTTTCCATGTGTCCCATTAACAGGGCTAGATTTGTTATGAAATAAAAGGCAGCTGCTTAGAGGTATCTTCTTTCACACTGGATGGTCATGTAATACAAATTTTTAATTCATCCATCATTGTACTATATTAAAAGGGACAGTCAAGTCCAAAAAAGACGTTCATGATTCAGATAGAGTATGTAATTTTAAACAACTTTCCAATTTACTTTTATCACCAATTTTGCTTTGTTCTCTTGGTATTCTTAGTTGAAAGCTAAACCTAGGAGGTTCATATGCCAATTTCTTAGACCTTGAAGGCCGCCTCTGCATTAGACAGTTTTTCACCACTAGAGGGTGTTAGTTCATGTGTTTCATATAGATAACATTGAGCTCATGCACGTGAATTTACCGAGGAGTGAGCACAGATTGGCTAAAATGCAAGTCTGTCAAAATAACTGAAAAAAGGAGGCAGTCTTCTGAGGCAAGTTACAAGTTAATCACATAAAAAGGTAGGGCTGCAGAAAATAATCGATTCAGTGATGCATCGCGATGCAGCCGTTAACGATGCTGCATCGATGCAGTGCAAGACCTGAATCGATTCAGGGGTCAGTGACATCATCGAGCAACGTCACGTGACCCCGCCTCTCGCTGACGGAACCAGGACAGGGAGCGGAGCTGTGCAGTGTGGAGCCCAGCTAAGGGGAGGGCTATGAAATCTCAGAATGTATGCGCACATGTATCCCAGCTTCCTCTGGGACAGTGTTAAGGATGATAAGATCGGGCAGACTACATCTCCCATCACGCAGTTCGAGGCCGGCCTCCAGTAGACAGTGCAAAGCCTTCCTGAGTTGGAGGATTCACTATTTCCTTCCTGGTTTCGGCTGAGTATATACAATATTCACACTTATTTGAGAAGGAACTGCCACTTTATGGGTTAAGGGGAGAAACGGATGACATGGGCCAGACATTATGAACTAGTCCTTTCTACCATAAGAATCTGCCAACACCTCTGTTAGTTTTCTAACAGAGTTAACCCTTTCTCTGCATGTGGAGTGTTCACTGGAGCATCTAAAGGGTTATTAGCAATTTATTAAGTGATGTAACACAAACTACACTGGTTGCAGATTGGGATGAATATTTAATTTTGTTAAATAAATAAAGATAATGTATGTTAGGAAAAATCTATAAATGATAGAAAACGGGGAAAAATAATTAAAAAACTGACAAAGGTACAGTGTATTATATGTAGGGAGTCATGACAGAACACCTAGTTAACAAGGCCTTGAAAGTTTCAGTTGCAACTTTCTTTGTGGTGAATCAAGTATTTTCCAGCCTCCAAGTTGACCATTACCTCTCATTATTTTTCATTGTGCATTTACACTTTCCTTTTTAAATACATCTACAGATAAATTTCTATCTGTGCATATTGTATTATGTTTATGAGTGATGTCCCATCTTTCACAGTTGTTTGAAAGATTATATATATATATAGTGTGTATGTGTGTATATATATATATATATTGTTTGTATGTATATGTATGTATATATATATATATATATAAAATATGGAATAGAATAAGTTCATGAAAATCATGGGAGGAATCGTGATGCATCGCAGAATCGAATCGTTACCATGATAATCGTAATTGAATCGAATCGTGAGACCAGTGAAGATGCGCACCCCTAGTAAGAGGTGTATTATTATAACTGTGTTGGTTATGCAAAACTGGGGAATGGGTAATTAAGGGATTATCTATCTTTTAACACAACAAAAATTCTGGTGTTGACTGTCCCTTTAAAGGGACAATAAACACTTAAAGGGACACTGAACCCAAATTTTTTCTTTCGTGATTCAGATAGAGCATGACATTTTAAGTAACTTTCTAATTTACTCCTATTATAACATTTTCTTCATTCTCTTGGTATCTTTATTTGAAATGCAAGAATGTAATTTTAGATGCCGGCCCATTTTTGGTGAAAAACCTGGGTTGTTATTGCTGATTGGTGGATAAATTCATCCACGAATAAAAAAGTGCTGTCCAGAGTACTGAACCAAACAAAAAACTTAGATGCCTTCTTTTTCAAATAAAGATAGCAAGAGAACGAAGAAAAATTGATAATAGGAGTAAATTAGAAAGTTGCTTAAAATTGCATGCTCTATCTGAATTACAAAAGAAAAAATTTGGGTTCAGTGTCCCTTTAAGAAATACTATATATAATGGTGTTTTTTAAATTATGTATAGGTATTGTTTACATATTGAATAAATAATTGTCAGTTTCTAATGTAATGGGTGGTACAATGCTTTCCCTTATCAAATATCTTCTGTTTGGGACAGTTAGAGACAAATATAAAATTAAATAAAGTGGCCACAACGTTATATACAGACTGAGGGGAATTGGAAAGCCGACAATTTTCAGAGTTAAATTACAGGAAAGGGGGAAAAAAATGATTGAAAGTATATTGCACAGTTTTTTTATATACACATTTAAACATTTTTAATACAATCTCAATATGTTTACTACGGCTAGACTACAAGTGGATCAGATCTCTGGTCCCCAAGGCAGAACATACAGTGATCTGAGATGTCATCGCAGAAAAACATAATTTATGCTTACCTGATAAATTCCTTTCTTCTGTGGTGTGATCAGTCCACGGGTCATCATTACTTCTGGGATATTACTCCTCCCCAACAGGAAGTGCAAGAGGATTCACCCAGCAGAGCTGCATATAGCTCCTCCCCTCTACGTCACTCCCAGTCATTCGACCAAGGACCAACGAGAAAGGAAAAGCCAAGGGTGAAGTGGTGACTGGAGTATAAATTAAAAAATATTTACCTGCCTTAAAAACAGGGCGGGCCGTGGACTGATCACACCACAGAAGAAAGGAATTTATCAGGTAAGCATAAATTATGTTTTCTTCTGTTAAGTGTGATCAGTCCACGGGTCATCATTACTTCTGGGATACCAATACCAAAGCAAAAGTACACGGATGACGGGAGGGATAGGCAGGCTCTTTATACAGAAGGAACCACTGCCTGAAGAACCTTTCTCCCAAAAATAGCCTCCGATGAAGCAAAAGTGTCAAATTTGTAAAATTTGGAAAAAGTATGAAGCGAAGACCAAGTTGCAGCCTTGCAAATCTGTTCAACAGAGGCCTCATTCTTGAAGGCCCAAGTGGAAGCCACAGCTCTAGTAGAATGAGCTGTAATTCTTTCAGGAGGCTGCTGTCCAGCAGTCTCATAAGCTAAATGAATTATGCTACGAAGCCAAAAAGAAAGAGAGGTAGCAGAAGCTTTTTGACCTCTCCTCTGCCCAGAGTAAACGACAAACAGAGAAGACGTTTGTCGAAATTCCTTAGTTGCCTGTAAGTAAAATTTTAGAGCACGGACTACATCCAGGTTGTGCAGTAGAACGTTCCTTCTTCGAAGAAGGATTTGGGCATAAAGAAGGAACAACAATCTCTTGATTGATATTCCTGTTAGTAACTACCTTAGGTAAGAACCCAGGTTTTAGTACGCAGAACTACCTTATCCGAATGAAAAATCAAATAAGGAGAATCACAATGTAAGGCTGATAATTCAGAGACTCTTCGAGCCGAGGAAATAGCCATTAAAAATAGAACTTTCCAAGATAACAACTTTATATCAATGGAATGAAGGGGTTCAAACGGAACGCCCTGTAAAACATTAAGAACAAGGTTTAAACTCCATGGTGGAGCAACAGTTTTAAACACAGGCTTAATCCTGGCCAAAGCCTGACAAAAAGCCTGGACGTCAGGAACTTCTGACAGACGTTTGTGTAACAGAATGGACAGAGCTGAGATCTGTCCCTTTAATGAACTAGCAGATAAACCCTTTTCTAAACCTTCTTGTAGAAAAGACAATATCCTAGGATCCTAACCTTACTCCAAGAGTAACCTTTGGATTCACACCAATATAGGTATTTACGCCATATCTTATGGTAAATCTTTCTGGTAACAGGTTTCCTAGCCTGTATTAAGGTATCAATAACTGACTCAGAAAACCCACGTCTTGATAAAATCAAGCGTTCAATTTCCAAGCAGTCAGCTTCAGAGAAGTTAGATTTTGATGTTTGAAGGGACCCTGTATCAGAAGGTCCTGTTTCAGAGGTAGAGACCAAGGTGGACAGGATGACATGTCCACCAGGTCTGCATACCAAGTCCTGCGTGGCCACGCAGGTGCTATTAGAATCACTGATGCTCTCTCTTGTTTGATTCTGGCAATCAATCGAGGAAGCAACGGGAAGGGTGGAAACACGTAAGCCATCCTGAAGTCCCAAGGTGCTGTCAGAGCATCTATCAGGACTGCTCCTGGATCCCTGGATCTGGACCCGTAACGAGGAAGCTTGGCGTTCTGTCGAGACGCCATGAGATCTATCTCTGGTTTGCCCCAACGTCGAAGTATTTGGGCAAAGACCTCCGGATGAAGTTCCCACTCCCCCAGATGAAAAGTCTGACGACTTAAGAAATCCGCCTCCCAGTTCTCCACTCCCGGGATGTGGATTGCTGACAGGTGGCAAGAGTGAGACTCTGCCCAGCGAATTATCTTTGATACTTCCATCATAGCTAGGGAGCTTCTTGTCCCTCCCTGATGGTTGATGTAAGCTACAGTCGTGATGTTGTCCGACTGAAACCTGATGAACCCCCGAGTTGTCAACTGGGGCCAAGCCAGGAGGGCATTGAGAACTGCTCTCAATTCCAGAATGTTTATTGGCAGGAGACTCTCCTCCTGACTCCATTGTCCCTGAGCCTTCAGAGAATTCCAGACGGCACCCCAACCTAGAAGGCTGGCGTCTGTTGTTACAATTGTCCAGTCTGGTCTGCTGAATGGCATCCCCCTGGACAGATGTGGCCGAGAAAGCCACCATAGAAGAGAATTTCTGGTCTCTTGATCCAGATTCAGAGAAGGGGATAAGTCTGAGTAATCCCCATTCCACTGACTTAGCATGCACAGTTGCAGTGGTCTGAGGTGTAAGCGTGCAAAGGGTACTATGTCCATTGCCGCTACCATTAAGCCGATTACCTCCATGCATTGAGCCACTGACGGGTGTTGAATGGAATGAAGGGTGCGGCAAGCACTTTGAAGTCTTGTTAGCCTGTCCTCTGTCAGGTAAATCTTCATTTCTACAGAATCTATAAGAGTCCCCAGGAAGGGAACTCTTGTGAGTGGAACGAGTGAACTTTTCTTTTCGTTCACCTTCCATCCATGTGACCTTAGAAATGCCAGTACTAACTCTGTATGAGACTTGGCAGTTTGAAAGCTTGAAGCTTGTATCAGAATGTCGTCTAGGTATGGAGCTACCGAGATTCCCCGCGGTCTTAGTACCGCCAGAAGAGCACCCAGAACCTTTGTGAAGATTCTTGGAGCTGTAGCCAATCCGAATGGAAGAGCCACAAACTGGTAATGCCTGTCTAGGAAGGCAAACCTTAGGTACCGGGTAATGATCTTTGTGAATCGGTATGTGAAGGTAAGCATCTTTTAAATCTACAGTGGTCATGTACTGACCCTCTTGGATCATAGGTAAAATTGTCCGAATAGTCTCCATCTTGAACGATGGAACTCTTAGGAATTTGTTTAGGATCTTTAAGTCCAGGATTGGTCTGAAAGTTCCCTCTTTTTTGGGAACCACAAACAGATTTGAGTAAAACCCCTGTCCCTGTTCCGATCGTGGAACTGGATGGATTACTCCCATTAACAAAAGCTCTTGTACGCAGCGTAGAAACGCCTCTTTCTTTGTCTGGATTGTTGACAACCTTGACAGATGAAATCTCTCTCTTGGAGGAGAGTATTTGAAGTCCAGAAGGTATCCTGAGATATTATCTCTAGCGCCCAGGGATCCTGGACATCTCTTGCCCAAGCCTGGGCGAAGAGAGAAAGTCTGCCCCCCACTAGATCCGATCCCGGATCGGGGGCCCTCAATTCATGCTGTTTTAGGGGCAGCAGCAGGTTTCCTGGTCTGCTTGCCCTTGTTCCAGGACTGGTTAGGTTTCCAGCCTTGTCTGTAGCGAGCAACAGCTCCTTCCTGTTTTGGAGCAGAGGAAGTTGATGCTGCTCCTGCTTTGAAATTACGAAAGGAACGAAAATTAGACTGTCTAGTCTTAGATTTGGCTTTGTCCTGAGGCAGGGCATGGCCTTTACCTCCTGTAATGTCAGCGATAATCTCTTTCAACCCGGGCCCGAATAAGGTCTGCCCTTTGAAAGGTATATTAAGCAATTTAGACTTAGAAGTAACATCAGCTGACCAGGATTTTAGCCACAGCGCCCTGCGTGCCTGAATGGCGAATCCTGAATTCTTCGCCGTAAGTTTAGTAAGATGTACTACGGCCTCCGAAATGAATGAATTAGCTAGTTTAAGGACTCTAAGCCTGTCCGTAATGTCGTCCAGAGTAGCTGAACTAATGTTCTCTTCCAGAGACTCAATCCAGAATGCCGCTGCAGCCGTGATCGGCGCAATGCATGCAAGGGGTTGCAATATAAAACCTTGTTGAACAAACATTTTCTTAAGGTAACCCTCTAATTTTTTATCCATTGGATCTGAAAAAGCACAGCTATCCTCCACCGGGATAGTGGTACGCTTAGCTAAAGTAGAAACTGCTCCCTCCACCTTAGGGACCGTTTGCCATAAGTCCCGTGTGGTGGCGTCTATTGGAAACATTTTTCTAAATATCGGAGGGGGTGAGAACGGCACACCGGGTCTATCCCACTCCTTAGTAACAATTTCAGTAAGTCTCTTAGGTATAGGAAAACCTCAGTACTCGCCGGTACCGCAAAATATTTATCCAACCTACACATTTTCTCTGGTATTGCAACTGTGTTACAATCATTCAGAGCCGCTAACACCTCCCCTAGTAATACACGGAGGTTTTCCAGTTTAAATTTAAAATTTGAAATATCTGAATCCAGTTTGTTTGGATCAGAACCGTCACCCACAGAATGAAGTTCTCCGTCCTCATGTTCTGCCACCTGTGACGCAGTGTCTGACATGGCCCTAATATTATCAGCGCACTCTGTTCTCACCCCAGAGTGATCACGCTTACCTCTTAGTTCTGGTAATTTAGCCAAAACTTCAGTCATAACAGTAGCCATATCCTGTAATGTGATTTGTAATGGCCGCCCAGATGTACTCGGCGCTACAATATCACGCACCTCCCGATCGGGAGATGCAGGTACTGACACGTGAGGCGAGTTAGTCGGCATAACTCTCCCCTCGTTGTTTGGTGAAATTTGTTCAATTTGTACAGATTGACTTTTATTTAAAGTAGCATCAATACAGTTAGTACATAAATTTCTATTGGGCTCCACTTTGGCATTGCAACAAATGACACAGGTATCATCCTCTGAATCAGACATGTTTAACACACTAGCAAATAAACTTGCAACTTGGAATACAATTCAATTAGAATAATATTAAAAACGTACTGTGCCTTTAAGAAGCACAGAAGATCTATGACAGTTGAAAATTAATAAATTGAAACAGTTAAAGCCTCAATCCCTGTAAACAACACAACTTTAGCAAAGGTTTAATCCCATTAGCAAAGATAACAAATTCTGAAAGCAGGAAACAGATTACAGAAAAAACGTTTTTTATCTCAGTCAACTATAATTCTCACAGCTCTGCTGAGAGAAATTACCTCCCTCAAAATAAGTTTTGAAGACCCCTGAGCTCTGTAGAGATGAACCGGATCATGCATGAAATACAATGAGCTGCTGACTGAAATATCTGATGCGTAGCAAAGGCGCCAAAAAACGGCCCCTCCCCCTCACACACAGCAGTGAGAGAGAACAGAAACTGTCAGAAAAAAGATTAAGCAACTGCCAAGTGGAAAAATAGTGCCCAAACATTTATTCACTCAGTACCTCAGCAAATGAAAACGATTTTACATTCCAGCAAAAACGTTAAACATAATTTCTAGTTATTGAACAGCTTTATGTACTTCTTACAGTGTAATTCTAGTGAAGTACCATTCCCCAGAATACTGAAGTGTAAAGTATACATACATGACATTATATCGGTATGGCAGGATTTTCTCATCAATTCCATTGTCAGAAAATAAAAGCTGCTACATACCTCTATGCAGATTCATCTGCCCGCTGTCCCCTGATCTGAAGTTTACCTCTCCTCAGATGGCCGAGAAACAGCAATATGATCTTAACTACTCCGGCTAAAATCATAGCAAAAACTCTGGTAGATTCTTCTTCAAACTCTGCCAGAGAGGTAATAACACACTCCGGTGCTATTTTAAAATAACAAACTTTTGATTGAAGATATAAAACTAAGTATAATCACCATAGTCCTCTCACACATCCTATCTAGTCGTTGGGTGCAAGAGAATGACTGGGAGTGACGTAGAGGGGAGGAGCTATATGCAGCTCTGCTGGGTGAATCCTCTTGCACTTCTTGTTGGGGAGGAGTAATATCCCAGAAGTAATGATGACCCGTGGACTGATCACACTTAACAGAAGAAATGCAGCATATCTGCAGAAAGAACAGGACACATGCACGAACTGTTAGCACTTGAACTTTGTAGTGCTGCTCCACATTAGACAGTTCTCTTCAAACAGAGCTGTGCTCTGGTTGCAGTGTGTAAGTTTTCCTTAACACAGTGCATCTAGAGCAAAGTGCTGTTTGAAGTGAGCAGTCAAATATGCATTAGCGTTGCAAAGCAGCAGCACATTGCTTGTTGACTGGCTCTCAGAGATTTTTTCAAACCCGTCTCCTAGCCTTTCCTAGTCTGCAAAGCTGTTTATTCTGAATGTAAGACGTTCGTATGAGCATTGCATCTATTTTACTACTACTACATTTCTATGTTAGACCAAGAGAAAAGGAAACAGATTTATTCAAGAGACATTTTAAAATTTATTTTTTTGTATGCAGCTAATTTGCAATGCAATTATATTATAAAGCATTAAAAATTGCTTTATTCTTCAGTTAACTAACACATTGCAGTTGAACTGGTGCCTTTGTGTACTTATCTAATACATTTGTATTTTATTTAAAAATGACCTGCAGAAAATGGTTCACTAAAAAAATCTAATCGCAGAAAGTGAAGAAAAGTTCTGCTTCTGGGTCTCTGGTAAATTTTATATCTGCCCCAAATGCCCCCAAAATACTAGTCTAGTGTAGTTTTAAAAAAATAAAGATAACAGCATCTTTACTTTTTAATAAACTAACTGCACTAGGCAGTATTTGGGGGTTAAATTTAGTGGGAGTGGGGTGTTGGAAAAAAACGGTACTGAAAAGTGCCTTTACATAGCGGTCAATGGGAACTGTGTGTTCCCAGTAAATAAATGTGTATATGCTAATATACATATATATTTATGTGTTAATATGTGTATAAACACATATTAATACATAAATATATATGTATATCAGCATATACATATATATTTGATTGCTGCCATCGCTCCAAGACTTACCCCCTTCGCTGGCGCTGAAGTTCTGATGCCGTCTCTGACAGCATAAGAACGAGCCTCCCATAGAAGCCCAATGGAAGCACGCTCTTCTGAGCAAAATGCTTCCTAGCTATGCGAACACGAGGTCGTGTTCGCATTGCGGCTAACTTGTAATACCAGCGCACATTTCATGAAAGATATATATAGCGCTCCACTTGTAATCTAGCCCTAAATAGTTTCATGCACTACCCTCTAATAATAATTGCTGCCATTTTGGAACCTAGGTTACACTGCAGGTATCTGAAGGAGAGTTGCTGCACATGTGCAAACACTTCAGCACTGGAATGCAATGAAAGCTAGATTTCAACATGGCGGCACCAATGACTAAAGGAAGGTGGGGAAATTACCTCAATAATAATATGCTTATAAAATGTATTTAATATGTAATGTCCCTTTAAATCTGCCAAAACCTTGTTTGTATAGAATATTAACTGGAAGCCGCACAAGAGGATGCATTTACTCCTATATACTGTATATATCCATCAGAAACCGCACCAAAATATAAACAAATCCCCCAATACTTAATTTCACACAATTAACTTCTTAGGTTGGTGACTCAGGAATTGAACAGACACTGTAAATTTCACAAACCTTTTAATGACGTGATCTGATTTGGTTGAAAAACATCAGAGATTAAGACAATTCATTGTATTTACTACTGGAATGTTGGAATCCAGGTACACATCATACTGGAGGGTCCAGCAGTGTATATTTCTGACCATTATACACTGCATGTAATTGGTCACTTAATGGATTGAGCCCCTTTCCAACAACACGATGATATCATATTATGAAATTAATAAACACTCAAGATGATATACCTAAAAAAAATCAAAAAATGTTAGGAGCCAAAATTAAAATTTTTGGAGTCTTGGCTGCCATGCTTTCAAAATGTTAATCCCTACATTAAACCCTGGAATGATGAAGGGCAGACAGAATATAAAATATTTAATATCAATATATTCACTTTCTATATTGCAGAAATAAAAGTAGTGTCGGAACAGTTTAAATTCTCACTTTAAAACAAAAAAAAGTTTTATTCTCCTTACATTATCATCCACGGAGCCAAACTATGGAAACCATAGTGACATCTCCTATTCTGGTACTAAGCAGGCAAAGAGTGGACAACGATAAACGTAATGTGCTATCCTCTAAGGATGCAACTCCTGTAACTGTAAATGTGTTACACACAGCAGTCTTGGCAAATAAAATTGAATGGGGGATTAGATATACGTGTTTGAACTAAAAACATAATTATATATGTAAAAAAAAATAATTGAGAGGGGTTATATTATTCAAGTTTAATATTCTCCCGATACCCTTGTAGGGTCAAGATGACCTTTTGCATAATATTTTATTGATGTCTCTGGTCCTTTATTAAAGAATTTTCTCAGGAGAGTATTTGGAACTAGCCAGAGTTCTTCTGGGT
Source organism: Bombina bombina (assembly GCF_027579735.1). Classification (NCBI taxonomy): domain Eukaryota; kingdom Metazoa; phylum Chordata; class Amphibia; order Anura; family Bombinatoridae; genus Bombina; species Bombina bombina. The sequence continues at coordinate 106,726,988 of NC_069505.1, read as the reverse complement.
AATCTTAAATATGGCTACTTAGAGAGGTTAGCAATCATTATAAATATAACAAAGCATAAACTAAAAATAGAAGCAACAGAATACTGGAGCAGTGTACACTGGAGATGAGTCCTATTTTAACTCCTTTGCTAGAGAAGCTCATCAGCATTGCCTCCTACCCATGGTGACAAAATGCGAAATTCCATGTGCATGTATTAATATTTGTGATATGATGGTCATAAGTGAACAAGGGGTAATATATGCTGCAGTAATATTTTGTTACAAAGGTCATAAGTGAACAAGGGGTAATATATGCTGACTGACGTGCTCAGTGTCAATAATTTCCAAACATTATTTACAAAAAATGCTAAGAATTCTTTACAGAAATAAAAGTTTCAATCTTTTCCCCAAATTATATATTTATACATAGAGCTTTTTAAAATTTATTTTTCAAACACTTTTTTTTTTATCCTTCAAACTATAGACCTCTCTCCACCCATCACAGTGTCCCGATTTTAATTCTCCTATTTTTTTCCAACTAATATTATCAACAATTTTCCTGGGAATATCTAAGGCACATTAAGCAAACAGTTCAAAACATCTCCCCCCACAGAATATTATCTACAAATATAAGCGTCCCTGGAAGTGAATGGAGAGAAAGCAAAACTATGAAATCATATTCCCTTTAAGCAAGATCCTTTTGTTGTCTATATACATGGTGCCTGACTGGGTTCGATGGTGTGAGGTGGGGACGATTTGCATCTTGATGTGAAGTTCTGGCACCAGCCAATCAGTATTTGGGCACTTTGCTGTAGTCTTCACTTTGGATGTTTCGGCAAAGGCATATGGACAGGATCAAGCCCAGGAGCTATTGAAAGAGAAAGAACAAAGGATAACGGTCAAACCAGTGGCAGATACACAAGTGAAAGACAGGAAGACAAATACAATTAGTACCACAAGAAGATAGAATGCTCCCTTCCCCTGATGTTGTTCATACATATTTAGAAGATTTCTTTCTGGGCGAAATTCCCAAACTGAAAGTGTAAAGATTGTCCATGTTTTCTTTCTAATTTTTCTCTCTCCAAAACATTTACACCTAGATTACAAGGTCGCAGCGTTGACTGCAGCGCTCATGCAATATGGTTTTTCTTTAGGCTCCCTCGAGCGTCTTCAGCCTCGCTAGCCTCACCAGTCCTTATATTAATATTAATACTATTTAATGGTAGGGAGCAGAATTATCTTACTCACATTAACGTGAGCAACTATATATTACCAGGAAGAGCAGACTACAGACAAAAAATGCTGGACAAACTACATATGGCAAAAAAGGAGACCACACCGAAAGCAATCTAAACCAGTGACTACAGACACAAGTAGACATCAGCGCTTACAGCCATCTTGCATTTTGTGGGATAGTACAGCTTGGGTGCTCTGCCTGTACCAAAACTTTTTCCTTCCCTATAAATATACTGATTTGACATCCTGAAGCCTGACAAGCCACACCTTAAATCCGCCCAAAAAACATACTGCCTACAACAATAGACTTCAAAACTATTTGCATGGCTCAGCATCGTAGTCCAGGATAGTAACTGAATAAATTGTGAGATACAAATTAAGACATGTTGCTCTGAATATAATTAGGCATGTTACCTCTGCCTGGTTTAGTATTATTTAGGTTTGTATATCTCTGTCCGAAAGGGAGCCGAGTTATGAGGAACTTCATCAGATGATTTCAATCGAGTGTCTGGGTTATTTATATCACCATCTCTGAAGTGTCAGAGAGGCAAAAAAAACATTTTCTACTTCTTAAATTTGCGGTTGCAGGCTCGATCATGGATGCACTGCACAACCTCAAAAGCTAGGAATGCAACTTGATAACTCTTCCCCTAAGTCAGGGTTCAACAAACACAAAAGTCAGGGTGCCACTACCACCATAAAATTTGGCCATGGCACCCTAGTTGGGTGCACCCAAGAAACCCATGAGTACCCTCCTTATCCCTGCCGGCTGCCACACCTAAAACTTAGTGGCTGGATTATTTTAAGGCCGCAAACTGCAAATCACAAAAGCCGCATGGTTAATGAGGGAGAGGTCTGGGCATCCATGGTGCTAAGGCAGTGCACATGGTTCCATTCTAAAAAATGTTTTGCCTTTATAATAAGACGCCGTTAAGGCAGCGCACCCGTTTCCAGCAGGAAAAAGTGTTGCCTTTTAATGCCTTATCCTGTAATTTTATACAGAGTGCAATATGAGATGACTGCTATAATCATGAGTCTGTGAGTCTGATAAACACATGCTGTGTTTACTGGGTTGGTGCTGTAACATTCTGGGCAGGGATTGGTTGATCCAGAATCCAACTTTGCACTTTTTCTGGATCCCGCTCGAGTCTGTGACCTTCTAGTCCAATGTATATAACTATAACAAACACTTACTGGATGCAGTTACATGGAGTCTGCTAAGTATATGGTGGTATAAGCGATTTTATTAGGAAACAATATCAATACCAGCTCTGGGGTCCCTTGCCTGGATATTAGTAGCTGAATTGTTTTTGGTCATTAGTACATTCTGTAAGTACAGTCTGTGGTGGTGCGATTACACATATACAACTTGATATGTACATATAAAAATATGAGTGGTTTCATGAATGCACAGCACTCATTGGATTTAATCAAACAAAACTATTATGTGACGTTTCATGGTTAGCACCCATTTAAGTAGCATAATAAATACATTTTTTAGATCATTTAGATCCAGTGAGTGTTGTCAGTTCATGAACTTTAGAGAGAGAAAGAAAGAAGAGAGATAAAGAACAGAGAGAGAGAGAAGAGAGATAAAAGAGAGAGAGAGGGGGGAGAGAGAGAGAACGAGAGAGAGGGGGAGAGAGAGAGAGAGAGAGAGAGAGAAAGAGGAAAGAGAAGAGAGAAGAGAGAGAGTTCACTAAGTATATGGTGGTATAAGCGAACAATATAATAATCAAACAAAACTATTATGTGACGTTTCATGATTAGCACCCATTTAAGTAGCATAATAAATGTCCAATGAGTTCATGAACTTTAGATTGAGAGGTAGGAGAGAAGAGGAAAGAGAGAGAGAGAAAGAGAAGAGAGATAGAGAACAGAGAGAGAGAAGAGAGAGATATACAGGAAGAAGAGAGAGAGAGAGAAATAAGAGGGAGAGGAAAGAGGAGAGAGAGGGAGAGGAGAGAGAGGGAGAGGAAAGAGAAGAGAGAAAAGAGAAGAGAAAAAAAAAAAAAGAGCAGTGAAGAGACGTGAGAGAACAGAGAGCAGAAATAGAAGAGAGAGAAAAGAGGAGAGAGAGAGAAAAGAGGAGAGGAGAGAGAGAGAGAGAGAGAGAGAGAGAGAGAAAGAGAGAGAGAGAGAGAGAAGAAAGAGAGGAGAGAGAAAAAGAGAATAGTGAAGAAAGTAAAGAGAAAGAAGAGAGAACAGAGAGTAAAGATACCAAAATAAAGGTAAATTTGATAATAAAAGTAATTTGAAAATGTTTGCATGGGCTATATAAATCACAAAAGTATAAAGGGTTACTAAAGTCAAAATTAAACTTTCATGATGCATTTAGGGCATGCAGTTTTAAGGGCTGAAAGGTCCGAAACGTCACGTCTTCTAAAGGAAAGATTTTTAGATAAGGTGCTGTGGACACTTTGTATATGCCTATTCTTGCAGAAAAACTCAGTCTGCATCGGCACATGAACTACATTGTTGCGGAGAAATATTGTGTCTCTAAATAATCTACACTATTTCCCAACTGCTATTGTGTCACTAAATCCAGTGATATTTGTACAAAGAGTGTGAGTGTCAAATAACTATGTATATGGTTGTATATGACAGATATAAGATGTATTTACCTCAATGACAGCAACACCAACACATACTCCAAGGATGATGCCCAGATTATCCTGCAGCCAGCTCTTCACTCCATCCATGCACCCCTATATCAAGACAGAGGTGGTGGTCAGTACATTATAGTGAAATGTGCTGACCGTACAAAGTAACCTATGGGTGCACTTTTAAATGTTTATTCAATGTAACAGCTTATTCAAGGAATATCATCATCTATAAAAATGTGTGTTCTGTATTATAGTATTGGCTCCACTGACAAATCAAAGGGATCTGCTAATCAAATAATACAGCAGTACCCTTTTACAATTACAATATTCAGTACAGCCCCGTAGTATAACAATAGGTACTGAGATTTGCTGGAGTTGACAATTGAAAATTATCCTACAGTACATACAAGTAAGTTGAAAGTAGCTAATAATATTAACAATAATTACAGCTGGGCTGGTAGTGTTACCTTAACAACATATACTCAATCACTAAATTATACAAAATCTCATTATATATACTGTATATATGTATATATATATATATATACACACACACGTATACACACAAAAACAAATATATATATATATATATATATATATATATACATACACACACAAAAATATATATATAGACACACACACACCATTAACAATCATGGTACGGACCTAGCCCTATGTAGTTAATTGAGGAAATGTTCGGTTAAGAAAGTATATAAACACATATAAAACTCATATTTAGTACACACTAGGTGTCATGTAACACACACAGCTTTTAGCACTTCCCTGGGGGGATACAGGATTCCTGTTGTGATTACTTCACTGGATAATAGTTTGTTGTAATGTTATAACAACCAGTACCTGGAGCAGGGTTGTAGGTGTGATCTCTCGGTTATCATATCTCAAATTATGCACCAAAGCGTCTGCCTACACTCACCTTTTTGTAAACAGGCCAGTCAGTACTGCTGCTGTTGCAGAAACCACTGGTTTGGATTTCAACGGTGCCACAAGAGCAGGGATATAATGTGCTATTATTGCTGAGTGCAGGATTCATGGTCCAGATCTTATAGTCAGTCCATCCGCAGCACTTCAGCTGGAATGGAAGAGGAAAATGAAAGTGAGCAGCATGCAACAACAACCCGCAGGTCTAAGCCAATAAGGACAACTGCAGCCTGGGATAAACACAAAACACACGAACCTGGACAGCATGACCTGGGGCAAACACTAAACATACAAAACCAGATTACCCAGAACCTGATACTCTGTTACTGTTCCCTCTGCTCCTGGCTCCTCAGATTTGAGAGCTACTAGAAATGCCTAAAGAATCCTAACAGTCTGTTACCTTCCCCTCCCTCTTTATATTTAAGAGCTACCAGCACTACCTGCAGAACCACTGATTCTCGGTTACCCTTCCCTAAACACCTGGCTCTGCAGTTTTGAGGAAAGCCATCACTACCTGCAGAACCACTGATTCTCGGTTACCCTTCCCTAAACACCTGGCTCTGCAGTTTTGAGGAAAGCCATCACTGCCTGCAGAACCACTGATTCTCGGTTACCCTTCCCTAAACATCTGGCTCTGCAGTTTTGAGGAAAGCCATCACTGCCTGTAGAACCACTGATTCTCGGTTACCCTTCCCTAAACACCTGGCTCTGCAGTTTTGAGGAAAGTCATCACTGCCTGCAGAACCACTGATTCTCGGTTACCCTTCCCTAAACACCTGGCTCTGCAGTTTTGAGGAAAGCCATCACTGCCTGTAGAACCACTGATTCTCGGTTACCCTTCCCTAAACACCTGGCTCTGCAGTTTTGAGGAAAGCCATCACTGCCTGCAGAACCACTGATTCTCGGTTACCCTTCCCTAAACACCTGGCTCTGCAGTTTTGAGGAAAGCCATCACTGTCTGCAGAACCACTGATTCTCGGTTACCCTTCCCTAAACACTTGGCTCTGCAGCTTTGAGGAAAGCCATCACTGCCTGCAGAACCACTGATTCTCGGTTACCCTTCCCTAAACACCTGGCTCTGCAGTTTTGAGGAAAGCCATCACTGCCTGTAGAACCACTGATTCTCGGTTACCCTTACCTAAACACCTGGCTCTGCAGCTTTGAGGAAAGCCATCACTGCCTGCAGAACCACTGATTCTCGGTTACCCTTACCTAAACACCTGGCTCTGCAGCTTTGAGGAAAGCCATCACTGCCTGCAGAACCACTGATTCTTGGTTACCCTTCCCTAAACACCTGGCTCTGCAGTTTTGAGGAAAGCCATCACTGCCTGCAGAACCACTGATTCTCGGTTACCCTTACCTAAACACCTGGCTCTGCAGCTTTGAGGAAAGCCATCACTGCCTGCAGAACCACTGATTCTTGGTTACCCTTCCCTAAACACCTGGCTCTGCAGTTTTGAGGAAAGCCATCACTGCCTGTAGAACCACTGATTCTCGGTTACCCTTCCCTAAACACCTGGCTCTGCAGTTTTGAGGAAAGCCATCACTGCCTGCAGAACCACTGATTCTCGGTTACCCTTCCCTAAACACCTGGCTCTGCAGGTTTGAGGAAAGCCATCACTGCTTGCATAATCCTGACCCTTTATGGCCTTCCCCTCTGCTACTCGCACCTCACAGATGTGAGCCTATCATCTCATCTCCTTGCACTTTTATCATTATCTCAACTATTGATCTCATGGATCTGATGCCAACATACTCACATTACTCTGTATGTAATCCCACACGTTGTCTGCGCTTGTGTAGTTTCCTTCCTCATAAGTCAAAATGGTTTTATTGACTATGGACTCCATTTCCAATTTTAGCTGTTAAAGATTAAAATAAAAGGTATAAATGATTAGTATAATGGAAGGAGATACATGATTTTTAAAGTATTATTTTTAATTGATTTCATCTTAAAAAGGGAAAGTCTACCCAAAAAAGTTTACTGTTTAAAAAGATAGATAATCCCTTTATTACCCTTTCGCCGGTTTTGCATAACCAACAGTTATATTAATATACTTTTTACCATTATGATTACTTTGTATCTAAGCCTCTATAGACTGCCTCTTATTTCTGTGCTATTTACAAACTTGCATTTTAGCCAATTAGCGCTGCTTCATAACTAACTCCAAGGGATTGAGCACAACGTTATCTATATGGCACACATGAACCAGCACTGTCTGGCTGTGAAAAGGTAATACAATAGACTAAATTAAGAGGCGGCCTGCCGGGGCTTAGAAACGGGCAGCGATTTAGAGGTATAGAGGTTAAAAAGTATATTAATATAACAATATTGGCTTTGCAAAGCTGGAATGGGTAATAAAGGCGTTATCAATCTTTTTAAACAATAAAAAAAATCAAGTAGACTGTCCCTTTAAAACCCAATTGAAAACATTCAACAAGTAGGGTGGAAGAAGAAAAGTTAGATAAACGCCACAGAATTGTCTATGTTTCTAGTGAGAACGGAAAATAACAGAAAGCATCAGTGCTCAAGAAACAGGCCACAAAAAAACAAAAACACAAAATAAATAAAAAATATCTGCTTAGTTGATGTTATTCAGCAGTGTTTGGCTATAGTCACATACTGTTATGGTTCTCTACTTGAATACAACAGTAAAGAAACACAATTTTTATTATTCAGATAGAGAATACAATTTAAAAAAAAAGTTTCCTATTTACTTCTATTATCAAATTTGCTTTTGTTCTTATGATATTCTGTGTTGAAGGGATACCCAGGTAGGCATCTGGAGCACTTTATGGCAGGAAATCGTGCTGCCCTCTAGTTATGCACTGAAATGGAAATTCTGGACCAAAACCGAAAATCCAGGATGCACTTGGCTGAAAACCGAAACTGAAAATGTCTTATTTCTCAAAATATTTTTTAGGTTTTTTTTTTGCATAATTAGACTATTTAATGAATTCATCTGAATTGAAAAACTGCAAGCCAATAAAATCACATGACCACACTAATTCTCTAGTCTAGCACCGAATTTGAAATATGCTACACAATAATTTTACAGAAAATAACAGGCAAAAAAACCCAGGCGAAACATTTCTGCGGCCAAAATTGCGGTGCATCCCTACTGCAATCTAGTGCTCTTATAAAACTGCCATCTAGTGCTCTTGTAAAACTGCCATCTAGTGCTCTTGTAAAACTGCCATCTAGTGCTCTTGTAAAACTGCCATCTAGTGCTCTTGTAAAACTGCCATATAGTGCTCTTGTAAAACTGCCATATAGTGCTCTAGAATTGGGCAGGATCCTAAGCATAAGTATATTATCAAGTTAAAGGGACAGTCTACACCAGAATTGTTATTGTTTTAAAAGATAGATAATCCCTTTATTACCCATTCCCCAGTTTTGCATAATCAACACTGTTATATTAATACACTTTTAACCTCTGTGATTATCTTGTATCTAAGCCTTTGCAAACTGCCCCTTTTTTCGGTTCTTTTGACAGACTTGCAGTCTAGCCAATCAGTGCCTGCTCCCAGATAACTTCACGTGCACGAGCAGTGTTATCTATATGAAATACGTGAACTAACACCCTCTAGTGGTGAAAAACTGTTAAAATGCAATCTGAAAAGAGGTGGACTTCAAGGTCTCAGAAATTAGCATATGAACCTCCTAGGTTAAGCTTTCAACTAAGAATACCAAGAGAACAAAGCAAAATTGGTGATAAAAGTAAATTGGAAAATTGTTTAAAATTACATGCGCTATCTGAATCACCAAAGTTTATTTTGGCCTAGACTGTCCCTTTAATTAAAATCACATGCTTTATCTGAATCATGGAAGAAACATTTTGGGTTTCATATTCCTTTAAACTTTCATAATTCAGAGCGTACCATTTTAATAAACATCTCAATTCACTGAGCACTATGAGCAGGATTTATCAAAGCAATTCTCCTAAAATTGAGCCTATAAATCCGCATACGACTGATTCCTCTGATTTAATAATGCAAAGTGAGCCTAAAATTGGGCAACTTCGACTATACATTCGTCTCACTTCATTCACATTCACCAAGGCGCACCGGTGCGCTTAAAAAAGGGTTACATTTGCTAGTTTAGGTCGCATTTTCCTTTAGTCTTAGTTACGAATTTATCATTTTGTTGTGCCTTTGGAGAACACAAAATTCTACAAATACAGGCATAGTTCTCCATAGGTACTTGGGAAAAACAGCATTAAAAATCATTATGTCTGAGCTTGTTGCCATGTTCACATCTATTTCTAATTGTAGCAGGTCTATCTTTTTCTAGATACATATGCCAAATACAGAATGCAAAATTGCCCCAAAAAGAACAAAAATTGTATTAAAACTTTGAATGTGTTACGGTTATATAGGGTCATTATATTAAAAAAAGTTGAAAGTAAAATAGTATTGTGGTAAGACACCAAACTGAATGCGCAAATTTGCCCCATGTAAAATACAAATGTAATAGATGACTTGGAAGAGGGCAAAAGATACTACCTAAAAAAAAAATCCTCGGGTTTGAAATAGAAAAAATCAGAATTTCCTTTTTTCACGTGGAGAAATTTAACATAATTCGCCCTCGCTAGCCATCCAAACAGCACATATTAAAATGTGCACTTTTTTGATAAATTTGTGCGCAGTGTTGCTCCTCTCCACGGGCGAGCTGCAGAGAAATTGGAAGAGAATAAAAAGGAGAATTCTCCTAGCCCTTGATTAATCTAGCACTATATAGCAGCTGTGTTTGCAATAATGTTTGTACCACTGTTATACATAAAGTGTTCAAGTCAAGTGCTATCTCAGTATGCTCTCATGGAAAATTTCAACAAAGGAAACCAAGAGAAATATCCGTCACAATACAAATAATCTTGATTGTTTTAATTGTATCTGAATCATGAATGTTTCATTTTCCACCCCCATGTTCTTGTAATACAGAGTGCCATTTTTTTATAATCCAGCTGTAACACACACCTGTTGTGTTCATACATTCAGGAACCTGTAATCATGCTGCAAAGAGACCCTACGCTATTTTTTTTCTTAATTTGCTCATATGGGGTTGATTACAATGTTTATAATTGTGTTTATCATCTGTTTTACGGCTCCAGTTATGCCTTCAGAGTGATTACAAGGAAAAGACACCACTTTTGTATTGGAAAAACAGAGTGTATTGGATGTGAGAGGCTATTGGTTAAAGGGACAGTCTACAAAAAATTGTTATTGTTTAAAAAGATAGACAATGCCTTTACTACCCATTCCCACAGCTTTGCACAACCAACATTGTTAGATTAATATACTTTATTACATTAAAACCTCTCAATTTCTGCCTGTTTCTAAGCCATTACAGACAGCCTCTTATCACATGCTTTTTAATTAGCTTTTCATGCTAGTTCATGTGGTCCATATAGATAACATTGTGTTTCACAGCCCGGGGAGTTATTTAAGAGTTAGCACAACACAGTACTAAATGCAACTCAATAGATAATAAATAGTCACAGTCATGTGATCAGGGGGCAGTGTAATAGATAGATATCTATGCAACACTGGGGAATGGGTAATAAAGTGGTTATATATCTTTTTAAAACAATAACAATTCTGTTGTAGACTGTTCCTTTAATTTACTTATAGGATGTATCAGCGATCACAATCTATCCGACCCCAAATTTTCAACTAAACATTAAAAACAAAATGGACACATCAAGCCAAAAGGCACATGATAAATGCTGAAATCCCACAAATTGATCATGAACACATATTCAACAACGTTCTGCGCTTGCTCGGATCAGTCTCTGGTAGCCCACGCTAACAAAGGTGACGGACCTTTTTTGATGACAATAGATTTGCGTCAAATAATAAATGCAGGGCTCAAAATTTCAAATCCTAACCTTCTAGCCAGGCCAAAATGTCCCTAGCCACTTCTAATCCCATCCATCTCTTGCCCCTAACCACTGCCCACCCATATGTTTAGCCATTGTGAATCACCTTATTGCGCAGTCATTTTTCATATTTGTTTTTTAACCCATAACAAATTATGTCATTTTAACACAATCATTACAAATACATTAATTTGCTAGCCATTTGGCACAGTGTATATACAGAATTGTCCTCCCTCTCTACTTGCCCGAAACCAATTTCTACAGGTAACTGGAAATTTTGAGCCATGATAAATGATACTAAATACTTCATCATCTTCAATATGTAAATGTAAAAACATGAATAAAACATATATACATGATATGGACAGTTGCAAAACCAATACAGATATAAATATAAATGTTTACCTATCAGTAAATTACATTAAAAAGTTATCTTAAAGGGACAGTCAAGTCCAAAATAAATAGTCATGATTCAAATAGGGCATTTAATTTTAAACAACTTTCCAATATACTTTTATCATCAATTTTGCTTTGTTCTTTTGGTATTCTTAGTTGAAAGTAAATTTTTTGGAGGTTCATATGCTAATTTCTTAGACCTTGAAGGCCACCTCTAATCTGAATGCATTTTGACAGTTTCTCACCACTAGAGGGCGTTAGTTCATGCGTTTCATATAGATAACATTGAGCTCATGCACATGAATTTACCGAGGAGTGAGCACTGATTGGCTAAAGTGCAAGTCTGTCAAAAGAACTGAAATAAGGGGGCAGTTTGCAGAGGCATAGATACAAGGTAATTACAGAGGTACAACGTGTATTAATATAGCAGTATTGGTTATGCAAAACTGGGGAATGGGTAATAAAGAGATTATCTATCTTTTTAAACAACAAAAATTATGGTGTTGACTGTCCCTTTAATAAAAAAAAAGCGCCAGATTATCCGTTTTTTCCAATATAAAAAAAAAGGATTGGGAATCGATAACTATGTGATTATTTAATGGCGATCTAGCACAAGGAATAATCTGGAACCGATTTCTCTGTGTGAACTCTTTGATTGGCTTTCTGCAAATGCAGCTAAATTCTTTTGAACATTAACTGATAATCTTTTTTCTTCCCAAAAGCAATAAACATGTCTGGTTGAAAGCGCAAGTGTTTTATGCTGATGATGACTCATCATTTTGCTTTTAATAATATGTTTTTATAAACAATTATATCACCATGAAATATTATCATATGCAATCATTCACAGGCAAATTTCCACAAAACACAATAAAAAATGCAATAAAACAATCAGAGTGAGAACTGTAAACTACAGTTCATCATTAAATAAACGTTTAAAACTTTCTTTGCGGGTTTTTTAATTTGTTAAATATATTGTGGTTCAGAAACACTAGTTTCACCTTAAAGGGTCATTATAGTGAGTACATTACATGTCCTAATACTGGCCTCGACAAACCCAGGATCCAGGGAACTACTGGCTTGTAGAAGGCTCCTGGGTTTGTCGAACCTTGCAATAGAGCAGATATCCTCAGACTTGGCCCTTCAGAGGTTTTGGAACTACATTTCCCATGATCCTCAGCCAGCATATCAGAGCATGTAATTGACTCATTATAATGGCCCTTTAAAGGTGAAAATAGTGTTTCTGAATTACACTATAATTGTTAAACTCAAAAATCCTGGCTCCTAAAGTTTTGGGTTATTCTCCATATATCTATATACAAATACCACTATCTGGCTCCTAAATATTCTTACTAACTTCTACATTTTAAACATATTTGTCAACCCCTGCTTTAATGTGTTAGACCAGGGGTCATCAATTGTGAAACTCCAGAGGTTTTGGAAATACATTTCCCATGATGCTCAAGCCAGCATTTCAGCTGGATGAGCATCATGGGAAAAGTAGGTTTGTTTTTGGAATATATTTCCCCATGATGCTCAGTCAGCATTTCAGCTGGCTGAGCTTCATGGGAAATGTATTTCCAAAACCTCTGAAGGAACACAATTGATGACCCCTGTGTTAGACAATGTAATTTTATCACTAGCAACATTGTAACTTTGTTTGTTTAAGCCTCACAAAGGGGTTTAACACATAGTTAAAGTACTGCTCGGGAGCCATAGAAAACTACTGCTCATGAGCAAAAACTGCCAGTGAGCCAATCAGCAGCGGCAGCCTATCAGCTGGCCACACAGCTACTGCAGGCTGTTTGGATCATCGCCGGTTCCTGCACGTTAATAAAATAAAAGAATTACATGCTCTAATTAATTTAGCAAATTTAATTTTTCCACTATAATGGTAATTTAAGATCTTCAAATTAAAATATTACTTACCCAACTGCATTTGCAAACTTTTTATTAATAGACTGTACAGAGATTCATTTAAAGTGATAGTAAATCCTAGCATTTGTGAAACACTAGGATTTACCAGTGGAACAAATAAAGGGGACTTTCAGTTATGAAGTATAAAATACTTCATGCTTAAAGTTCCTTTATTTTTCAGAAGTGTTCGCCGCGCTGTGCTTTGAGGTGATCTTAGCCAATAGCATGCTAGCTATCCGGCATAATGCCATCTGGCCCACACGACTATTGGATAAGAGGTGGAAACGTCATCTCACAGCAAAATAGCGTTCTGCCGTGGGCTGGCTGAGGTGCTCAGTGCGGCAAACGCTTCAGTCCCCTTTATTTGCTCCACTGGTAAATCCTAGCGTAGTAAAAAGTAGCAATAAAACAGAACTGCTATTCAGAAACCGCAAATCTGCGCCCAATCACGCTATAAAAGTTCTCAATCTTCTTGCCGGCCAACTCCACTGTAAGCAATGGGGAAAATATAATGCTGAACAAATGAATGAACAAACAGGCACAAATGCTGCTAAAAACTTTATTAGACCATTTGCAAAAAGCCCAAAAACAGAAAATTAAAGGGACAGTCTACACCAGAAGATGTATTGTTTTAAAAGATAGAAAATCCTTTTATTACTCATTTCCCAGATTTGCATAACCAACACTGTTAAATTAATATACTTTTTACCTCTGTGATTACCTGGTATCTAAGCATCTTCTGACAGCCCCCTGATCACATGACTTTTTATTTATTATCTATTGACTTGCATTTTAGCCAATTAGTGCAGTGTCTGCTACTTGCCACTAGCCACGGGCGTGATCACAATGTTATCTATATTGCTCACATGAACTAGCACCCTCCTGTTGTGAAAAGCTAATACAAAAATAGTACAGACTCAGCATACAATATTTATAAGGAATGTAACAAAGCATGCAAAAAAGCAATCAAATTAGCCAAAATTGAAAATGAAAAATTAATTGCCAAGGATTCTAAGTCTAACCCTAAAAGGTTCTTTAAGTACATAAATAGCAAAAATCTAAGAAGGATAATATAGGTACATTAAAATGTGTGGAGGGTAGCATGATAAATAATGACAGGGAGAAGGCTGAGGTACTAAACCAGTTTTTTTCTTCAGTATACACAAGAGAGGAACCATTGAATGATACTTTGGAACAGAATAGAACATGCCAGTCCATACCACTAACTGGGTTTTGTTTAGAGGATATCAGGAAAAAAACTAAAAAAATATTAAGGTAAATAAAACTCCAGGCCCAGATGGAATACACCGAAGGGTGTTAAGTGAACTTAGCACTGTTATAGACAAACCTTTACTCTTAATTTTTCAAGACTCATTATCCTCAGGCATGGTACCCCAGGATTGGCGTAAAGCTGATGTGGTGCCACTCTTCAAAAAGGGAAGCAGGGATGATCCAGGAAGCTATAGACCAGTTAGTCTGACATCAATAGTGGGGAAGATATTTGAAGGGATTATAAGGGATTATATTGATGAGCATATTCGTGTAAACAAGATTATGAGTTCTAATCAGCATGGCTTTAGGAGAAATAGATCATGTCAAACTAATCTAATAAGATTCTACGAGGAAGTAAGTAAAAATATAGATAAAGGGGAATCAGTTGATGTGATATACTTAGATTTTGCAAAGGCATTTGATACAGTGCCACATGAGAGATTAATGCACAAAATTAAGGGACTGGGAATAGCTGAAAATGTTAGCTCATGGATAAATAACTGGATAAAAGATAGGGAGCAACGAGTAGCAGTAAATGGATCATACTCAGATTGGACAAAGGTAATCAGTGGCGTCCCCCAGGGATCAGTACTGGGCCCTGTTCTTTTTAATATTTTTATAAATGACTTGGAGCAAGGATTAAATAGCGACATCTCTATTTTTGCGGATGATACTAAGTTAAGTAAGGTCATTAGGTCAGAGCAGGATGAACTCTCTTTGCAAAGGGATTTGTTAAAATTAGAACTATGGGCAAGTGAATGGAAAATGAGATTTAATACGGAAAAATGTAAGGTTCTACATTTTGGAAGTAAAAATAAGCAGGCTATGTATTTTTTAAATGGGACAAGACTTAGCCAAACACAGGAGGAAAGGGATTTGGGAGAAGTAATAGATAACAAGCTAAAGATGAGTGCACAATGCAGGGCAGCGGCTTCAAAGGCTAATAAGATATTAGCATGTATTAAAAGAGGCATTGATTCAAGGGAGGAAAGCATAATTCTGTCATTATATAAAGCCCTGGTAAGACCTCACCTTGAGTTTGGAGTGCAGTTCTGGGGACCGATTGCTAAAAAAGATATTGCAGAACTAGAAAAAGTTCAGAGAAGGGCCACAAAGCTAATAAGGGGATTGGAGAAATTAACCTATGAGGAGAGGCTAGCCAAACTGGGTCTGTTCTCTTTAGAAAAAAGGCGCTTGAGAGGTGACATGATTACTTTATATAAATATATTCAAGGCCCATATACAGAGATGGCAGAAGCTCTTTTTATTCCAAGAAAATTGGTTCTGACAAGAGGTCATAATTTAAGGTTGGAGGAAAGGAGATTTAATCTCATGCAACGGAAACGTTTTTCACTGTAAGAGCAATAAAATTGTGGAACTCATTACCAAAGGAGGTAGTGAATGCCAATACCATAGATACATTTAAAAATAGTCTGGATAAATTTCTGTATATAAACAAAATTCATGGATATGATTGCTAGTATTAAATGGGTCACATTTTAATGGGGTTATTTAAGCTTAACTGGAGCTTTTTGTAAGTATTTTAGATTTGTATAGGTTGAACTCGATGGACTTCAGTCTTTTTTCAACCTTATCTACTATGTTACTATGTAAAAGCATGTGATAAGAGGCGGTATTTAGTGGCTTAGAAACAGGCAGAACTTTAGAGGTTTAAATGTTATAAAGTATATTAATATAACAATGTTGGTTGTGCACAGCTGTGGGATGGGTTATCTATCTTTTTAAACAATAAAACATTTTGTGTTGAATGTCCCTTTAAATCACATTTACAAGGATATACCTTCTTAATTTTTTATGGACACACCCACTCTTTGTCAATGACAGTAAGTCAAGTAAAATCCTACTTCATCCCTCATTATAACTGGTACTAAAGCTCCACAGACTGACTTTACAGTATAAGGGGCTGTGCTCATATGTCCGGCTGTTTTCAAGATTTCTAAAAGGCTTTGACTTATATTGTTTTCAGAATGGGGCAAACAGAGCAGTAGACACAGAAAAAGTATCAACGTGTGTATTATGGAGATTAATCTTCATCACATGACCCAGCAACAACAACGAGGTATAACTAAAGGATAAAAGGGAACAATTTGTTTTAATAAATAAAATGCTGTTTTCCTTAAAATGTTTAGCTCAGTTTTCTTTTGGTGTTTAAAGGGACATGTTTCAGATAGATAATACAATTTTAAAAAAGTTTCCAATTTACCTTTAATATCAAATTTGCATTGTACTCATGTTATTCTTTGTTGAAGAGATATCTAGATAGGTATCGTACATATGTCTGCAGCACATGACAGGAAATAGTGCTGCCATCTAGTGCTCTTGCTAATGTATAACACTGCTACAAAACTGCTGCCATATAGGGCTGCAAGCCATGCACACACCTGAGCTTACCTTCCTGCTTTTTAACAAAGGATAAAAAGAAAACAAAAGGAAATTTGATAATGGAAGTAGATTGGAAAATTAAGATTGTATGTTGTATCAGAATCATGCAAGAAAAAAAATGGGTTCTGTGTCCCTTTAATACACATGAATTACTAGGTTTCATTATTTTTGCAATAAGTTGTTTCGTTGCAGACACATTTTGGACTGCTCTGAAATAACAACATTTTGCTAACAAAATGATAATTTTATAAGCCAAGAAAACATCTCTTTTGCATGTATATTTAAACTGTGTAGTGCTTAAAGGGACATGATACCCAAATGTTGAAGCACTTGAAAGTGATGCAGTATAGCTGTAAAAAGCTGACTAGAAAATATCACCTGAACATCTCTATGTAAAAAAGGAAGACATTTTACCTCACATAACCAAAGTACAGGTAGCCCTCAGTTTACGCCGGGGTTGGGTTCCAGAAGGAATGGTTGTAAATAGAAACCGTTGTAAATTGAAGCCCAGTTTATAATGTAAGTCAATGGGAAGTGAGGGAGTTAGGTTCCAGGCCCCTCTCAAAATTGTCATAAGTAACACCTAATACATTATTTTTAAAGCTTTGAAATGAAGACTTTAAATGCTAAACATCATTATAAACCTAATAAATTAAATCACACAACACAGAATATATAAATAAACTAAGTTTAATGAACAAAAACATTTGCTAACATCATTATAAACCTAATAAAATAATCACACAACACAGACTTTACTTTAGTGCTCTCCATTGTTAGGATCTTAGATAATATCGGGTCTGCAGCTATTCTATGCATCCTTTGAAAGCTGCTCGATAGCTCAGGTCTGGTTACACTGATTAATTTCAGCTTGCTTGTGTTGCATACCTTTGCTGCAATGCAAGCGGACAGCTCCACCTACTGGCTATTTTAATCAATGCACTGATACTCAATGCTTTTCAATAGCAGTCACATGACTGAAAAAAAAGGTTGTTATTCTGAAACGGTGCAAATTGAACCGTTGTAAACCGAGGGCTACCTGTAGTCACACCCCACTGTAAAGGGACTTTAAGCAGCCAGTCAGGATGCTAGTCCCAGGACTTGCAAGGGATTGTGCATGTCATGTGTAGGCACAGTCATGTTATTTTCCTATTCAGTTTAAGGAAGATTACTATAAAATCTCACAAGATTACAGTGAAATCTCATGAAAGTACAGCAAAGCAATGCATGGCATTAACCCCTTCTGATGCTGCTTGGCTATTTTTTTCCAACTTGCAGCTGGATAGGAAGCTGAAGTATAACTGTTTACACATCACTTACTCTGGCGAGCTGAAGAAATTTTGAGGTAAAATATCTTCCTTGTTTACATAGAGATGCTCAGGTGATATTTTCCTGACAGCTTTTTACAGTTATACTGCATCAGTTTCAAGTTATTTAGCATTAACTGCTGATATATGTTACACATACATTAAAATAAGTAATAGGATTGGTGCCAAACAATTGTGAAGGAGGTATAAAAAACAGAATTTATGCTTACCTGATAAATTACTTTCTCCAACGGTGTGTCCGGTCCACGGCGTCATCCTTACTTGTGGGATATTCTCTTCCCCAACAGGAAGTGGCAAAGAGTCCCAGCAAAGCTGGTCACATGATCCCTCCTAGGCTCCACCCACCCCAGTCATTCGACCGACGGACAGGAGGAAATATATATAGGAGAAACCATATGATACCGTGGTGACTGTAGTTAGAGAAAATAATTCATCAGACCTGATTAAAAAACCAGGGCGGGCCGTGGACCGGACACACCGTTGGAGAAAGTAATTTATCAGGTAAGCATAAATTCTGTTTTCTCCAACATTGGTGTGTCCGGTCCACGGCGTCATCCTTACTTGTGGGAACCAATACCAAAGCTTTAGGACACGGATGAAGGGAGGGAGCAAATCAGGTCACCTAAATGGAAGGCACCACGGCTTGCAAAACCTTTCTCCCAAAAATAGCCTCCGAAGAAGCAAAAGTATCAAATTTGTAAAATTTGGCAAAAGTGTGCAGTGAAGACCAAGTCGCTGCCTTACATATCTGGTCAACAGAAGCCTTGTTCTTGAAGGCCCATGTGGAAGCCACAGCCCTAGTGGAGTGAGCTGTGATTCTTTCAGGAGGCTGCCGTCCGGCAGTCTCATAAGCCAATCGGATAATGCTTTTAAGCCAAAAGGAAAGAGAGGTAGAAGTCGCTTTTTGACCTCTCCTTTTACCAGAATAAACAACAAACAAGGAAGATGTTTGTCTGAAATCTTTAGTAGCCTCTAAATAGAATTTTAGAGCACGGACTACGTCCAAATTGTGTAACAAACGTTCCTTCTTTGAAACTGGATTCGGACACAAAGAAGGTACAACTATCTCCTGGTTAATATTTTTGTTGGAAACAACTTTCGGAAGAAAACCAGGCTTAGTACGCAAAACCACCTTATCTGCATGGAACACCAGATAGGGCGGAGAACACTGCAGAGCAGATAACTCTGAAACTCTTCTAGCAGAAGAAATTGCAACCAAAAACAAAACTTTCCAAGATAATAACTTAATATCTACGGAATGTAAAGGTTCAAACGGAACCCCTTGAAGAACTGAAAGAACTAGATTTAGACTCCAGGGAGGAGTCAAAGGTCTGTAAACAGGCTTGATCCTAACCAGAGCCTGAACAAATGCTTGAACATCTGGCACAGCTGCCAGTCTTTTGTGAAGTAAAACAGATAAAGCAGAGATCTGTCCCTTCAGAGAACTTGCAGATAATCCTTTCTCCAAACCTTCTTGTAGAAAGGATAGAATCTTAGGAATTTTTATCTTGTTCCATGGGAATCCTTTAGATTCACACCAACAGATATATTTTTTCCATATTTTATGGTAAATTTTTCTAGTTACAGGCTTTCTAGCCTGAATCAGAGTATCTATTACAGAATCTGAAAACCCACGCTTTGATAAAATCAAGCGTTCAATCTCCAAGCCGTCAGTTGGGGGGAAACCAGATTCGGATGTTCGAATGGACCCTGAACAAGAAGGTCCTGTCTCAAAGGTAGCTTCCATGGTGGAGCCGATGACATATTCACCAGGTCTGCATACCAAGTCCTGCGTGGCCACGCAGGAGCTATCAAGATCACAGAGGCCCTCTCCTGATTGATCCTGGCTACCAGCCTGGGGATGAGAGGAAACGGTGGGAATACATAAGCTAGGTTGAAGGTCCAAGGTGCTACTAGTGCATCTACTAGAGTCGCCTTGGGATCCCTGGATCTGGACCCGTAGCAAGGAACCTTGAAGTTCTGACGAGACGCCATCAGATCCATGTCTGGAATGCCCCATAATTGAGTTATTTGGGCAAAGATTTCCGGATGGAGTTCCCACTCCCCCGGATGGAATGTCTGACGACTCAGAAAATCCGCTTCCCAATTTTCCACTCCTGGGATGTGGATCGCAGACAAGTGGCAGGAGTGATCCTCCGCCCATTGAATTATCTTGGTCACTTCTTTCATCGCCAGGGAACTCCTTGTTCCCCCCTGATGATTGATATATGCAACGGTCGTCATGTTGTCTGACTGAAACCTTATGAATTTGGCCTTTGCTAGTTGAGGCCAAGCTCTGAGAGCATTGAATATCGCTCTCAGTTCCAGAATGTTTATCGGGAGAAGAGACTCTTCCCGAGACCATAGACCCTGAGCTTTCAGGGATTCCCAGACCGCGCCCCAGCCCACTAGGCTGGCGTCGGTCGTGACAATGACCCACTCTGGTCTGCGGAAGCTCATTCCCTGTGACAGATTGTCCAGGGTCAGCCACCAACGGAGTGAATCTCTGGTCTTTTGATCTACTTGAATCGTCGGAGAAAAGTCTGTATAATCCCCATTCCACTGTCTGAGCATGCACAGTTGTAATGGTCTTAGATGAATTCGTACAAAAGGAACTATGTCCATTATTGCAACCATCAATCCTATTACTTCCATGCACTGCACTATGGAAGGACGAGGAACAGAATGAAGTACTTGACAAGAGCTTAGAAGTTTTGATTTTCTGACCTCTGTCAGAAAAATCCTCATTTCTAAGGAATCTATTATTGTTCCTAAGAAGGGAACTCTTGTTGACGGGGACAGAGAACTTTTTTCTTTGTTCACCTTCCATCCGTGAGATCTGAGAAAGGCTAGGACGATGTCCGTATGAGCCTTTGCTTTTGACAGGGACGACGCTTGAATCAGGATGTCGTCCAAGTAAGGTACTACTGCAATGACCCTTGGTCTTAGAACTGCTAGAAGGGACCCTAGTACCTTTGTGAAAATCCTTGGAGCAGTGGCTAATCCGAATGGAAGTGCCACAAACTGGTAATGCTTGTCCAGAAAAGCGAACCTTAGGAACTGATGATGTTCCTTGTGGATAGGAATATGTAGGTACGCATCCTTTAAATCCACGGTAGTCATAAATTGATTTTCCTGGATAGTAGGTAGGATCGTTCGAATAGTTTCCATTTTGAACGATGGTACCCTGAGAAATTTGTTTAGGATCTTTAGATCCAAAATTGGTCTGAATGTTCCCTCTTTTTTGGGAACCATGAACAGATTGGAATAAAATCCCATTCCTTGTTCTCTTATTGGAACTGGATGTATCACTCCCATCTTTAACAGGTCTTCTACACAATGTAAGAATGCCTGTCTCTTTATTTGGTTTGAAGATAATTGAGACCTGTGGAACCTTCCCCTTGGGGGTAGTTCCTTGAATTCCAGGAGATAACCTTGAGAAACTATTTCTAGCGCCCAAGGATCCTGAACATCTCTTGCCCAAGCCTGAGCAAAGAGAGAAAGTCTGCCCCCACTAGATCCGGTCCCGGATCGGGGGCTATCCCTTCATGCTGTTTTGGTAGCAGTGGTAGGCTTCTTGGCCTGCTTACCCTTGTTCCAGCCTTGCATTGGTTTCCAGGCTGGTTTGGGTTGTGAAGTATTACCCTCTTGCTTAGAGGATACAGAATTAGAGACGGGTCCGTTTCTGCGAAAGGGACGAAAATTAGGCTTATTTTTAGCCTTAAAAGACCTATCCTGTGGGAGGGCGTGGCCCTTTCCCCCAGTGATGTCTGAAATAATCTCTTTCAAATCAGGTCCAAATAATGTTTTACCTTTGAAAGGAATGTTAAGCAATTTTGTCTTGGAAGGCACATCCGCTGACCAAGACTTTAGCCAAAGCGCTCTGCGCGCCACGATAGCAAACCCTGAATTTTTCGCCGCTAATCTAGCTAATTGCAAAGCGGCATCTAAAACAAAAGAGTTAGCCAGAGTTCAAGCAAAAGTGCTTGAACTCTGTCCATAACCTCCTCATACGAAGATTCTTTACTGAGCGATTTTTCTAGTTCCTCGAACCAGAAACACGCTGCCGTAGTGACAGGAACAATGCATGAAATTGGTTGTAGAAGGTAACCTTGCTGTACAAAAATCTTTTTAAGCAAACCCTCTAATTTCTTATCCATAGGATCTTTGAAAGCACAACTATCTTCGATAGGAATAGTAGTGCGTTTGTTTAGAGTAGAAACCGCCCCCTCGACCTTGGGGACTGTCTGCCATAAGTCCTTTCTGGGGTCAACTATAGGAAATAATTTCTTAAATATAGGGGGGGGAACAAAAGGTATGCCGGGCCTTTCCCACTCTTTATTTACTATGTCCGCCACCCGCTTGGGTATAGGAAAAGCGTCGGGGGGCACCGGAACCTCTAGGAACTTGTCCATCTTACATAATTTCTCTGGAATGACCAAATTTTCACAATCATCCAGGGTAGATAACACCTCCTTAAGCAGTGCGCGGAGATGTTCTAATTTAAATTTAAATGTCACAACATCAGGTTCAGATTGATGAGAAATTTTTCCTGAATCTGAAATTTCTCCATCAGACAAAACCTCCCTCATGGCCCCTTGAGATTGGTGTGAGGGTATGTCAGAGCAGTTATCATCAGCGTCCTCTTGCTCTTCAGTGTTTAAAACAGAGCAATCGCGCTTTCTCTGATAAGTAGGCATTTTGGATAAAAGATTTGCTATGGAGTTATCCATTACAGCCGTTAATTGTTGCATGGTAATAAGTATTGGCGCGCTAGATGTACTAGGGGCCTCCTGTGTGGGCATAACTGGTGTAGACACAGTAGGGGATGATGTAGTATCATGTTTACTCCCCTCATTTGAGGAATCATCTTGGGCAATATCATTATCTGTGGCATTACTGTCCTTACTTTGTTTGGACACTATGGCACAATTATCACATAAATTTAAATGGGGAGACACATTGGCTTTCATACATATAGAACATAGCTTATCTGATGGTACAGACATGTTAAACAGGCTTAAACTTGTCAACAAAGCACAAAAAAAAACGTTTTAAAATAAAACCGTTACTGTCACTTTAAATTTCAAACTGAAAACACTTTATTACTGAATATGTGAAAAAGTATGAAGGAATTGTTCAAAATTCACCAAAATTTCACCACAGTGTCTTAAAGCATTAAAAGTATTGCACACCAAATTTCAGAGCTTTAACCCTTAAATTAACGGAACCGGCGCCGTTTTTACATTTAACCCCTATACAGTCCCAGCTATATGCTTTGCTGAGACCCAACCAAGCCCAGAGGGGAATACGATACCAAATGACGCCTTCTATAAGCTTTTTCAGTGATTCTTAGCTCCTGACACATGCATCTGCATGCCTTGCTCTCCAAAAACAACTGCGCATTAATGGCACGAAAATGAGGCTCTGTCTATAACTAGAAAGGCCCCCATCTGAGAAAGGTGTCCAACACAGTGCCTGCCGTTTTTCTAAACGTTCCCCAAGATTATAATACCAATAATTAGTTAGAATCTGCATAATATGCCTAGTAAAGCAATCGTTTTAGCCCAGAAAAATGTCTACCAGTTTTTAAGCCCTTTTTGAAGCCCTTTATTCTTTTATGTTTAACTAAGAAAATGGCTTACCGGTCCCCATGAGGGGAAATGACAGCCTTCCAGCATTACATGGTCTTGTTAGAAATATGGCTAGTCATACCTTAAGCAGAAAAGTCTGCTAACTGTTTCCCCCAACTGAAGTTACTTCATCTCAACAGTCCTGTGTGGAAACAGCAATCGATTTTAGTTACTGTCTGCTAAAATCATCTTCCTCTTACAAACAGAAATCTTCATCCTTTTCTGTTTCAGAGTAAATAGTACATACCAGCACTATTTTAAAATAACAAACACTTGATAGAAGAATAAAACTACATTTAAACACCAAAAAACTCTTAACCATCTCCGTGGAGATGTTGCCTGTGCAACGGCAAAGAGAATGACTGGGGTGGGCGGAGCCTAGGAGGGATCATGTGACCAGCTTTGCTGGGACTCTTTACCATTTCCTGTTGGGGAAGAGAATATCCCACAAGTAAGGATGACGCCGTGGACCGGACACACCAATGTTGGAGAAACAACACCTCTACTCACACTGGTCACCTGCTGTAAAGCTGCTGTGTCTGGTACATCTGAAGAGGATGTCACGTTCATTTCCAGTCTAGAAATTGCTTCATTTCTTGCAGCATGAAACAGCATTTTAGTAACCTCAGACTAAAATCTATGGTTATTATCTAAAAAAATCAAGCGCACAAAAGCACTTCTCATAGTGCAATACATTTGAATACAATCTTGATAAAAGTGGCTGTATTCAGTTACTCGAGCTGGTACTGGCAATTGAAGCTGTTAATGTTCATTGGATACAGCATTTATTCAGATACGTTTTGTACTCCTGATGAGAACGAACGTTTGACCGCATCAATCGAAAGCGGTTACACCTTTAACATATACCTGTGCCTGCATCTTACCTCATTTGATTGAGGGCTCTTTTGTGAGTACCCATCTGTATGGGATATTTGTTTGTGTGAACTTTTATCAAGATTGTATTAAAATTGATTGCACTATGAGAAGGGCTTTTGTGCGCTTGATTTTTTCGATAATCACTACTGTTGGACTTGGATTTAAACCTGAGGGGTTCTTTGTCAAGCAGCCAGTACTTCTCGTGGATCATCAATTTTAACAAGAGGAAAAGACTCTATGAAATGTATTTTATCACAGACAAGTTAATTATCTTATCAAATTGATATTTTTGTATTCATTTATTTATTTTAATTTGAAAGTATATTTCTTTTGTGTGCGCAGCTATTTACAGCGAAGAACATAGTTCTTTAACTGTGTTACTTCATAAAATCTATGGTTACTAAACCATTTCAATATATATATATTTATTTTTATTTTATTTTAAATTTATTTTATTTGTTTTTTCTGATGCATTTCTCTTTGTATCCTTTGTTAAATAGCATACCTAGGTAGGCTAAGCAATGAACTACTGATGGCTGGTAATTTGTGGTTGCACATACTGTATGCCTTGTTACTGGCTCACTCATAGATGCCTATTTATGAAAGGTCTTGCGGACCTGATCCGACAGTGCAACACGCTCTCCGTATTCAGCATTGCACCAGCAGCTCACAAGAGCTGCTGGTGCAACACCGCCCCCTGCAGATTCGCAGCCAATCGGCCGCCAGCAGGGGGGTTTCAGTGAACCCGATCGTACTCGATCGGGTTGAATTGCGGCGATTCTTTAGACCGCTGCTTCATAACTGCTGTTTCTGGCGAGTCTGAAGAAAAACATAATTTATGCTTACCTGATAAATTTATTTCTCTTGTAGTGTAGTCAGTCTACGGATCATCCATTACTTGTGGGATATTCTCCTTCCCAACAGGAAGTTGCAAGAGGATCACCCACAGCAGAGCTGCTATATAGCTCCTCCCCTAACTGCCATATCCAGTCATTCGACAGAAAACAAACAGAGAAAGGAGAAACCATAGGGTGCAGTGGTGACTGTAGTTTAATTAAAATTTAGACCTGCCTTAAAAGGACAGGGCGGGCCGTGGACTGAACACACTACAAGAGAAATGAATTTATCAGGTAAGCATAAATTATGTTTTCTCTTGTTAAGTGTATCCAGTCCACGGATCATCCATTACTTGTGGGATACCAATACCAAAGCTAAAGTACACGGATGATGGGAGGGACAAGGCAGGATTAAGCGGAAGGAACCACTGCCTGAAGAACCTTTCTCCCAAACACAGCCTCCGAAGAAGCAAAAGTATCAAATTTGTAAAATTTTGAAAAAGTGTGAAGCGAAGACCAAGTCGCAGCCTTGCAAATCTGTTCAACAGAGGCCTCATTTTTGAAGGCCCAGGTGGAAGCCACAGCTCTAGTAGAATGAGCTGTAATCCTTTGAGGGGGCTGCTGTCCAGCAGTCTCATAGGCAAGGCGTATTACGCTCCGAAGCCAAAAGGAAAGAGAGGTTGCCGAAGCTTTTTGACCTCTCCTCTGTCCAGAGTAAACGACAAACAGGGAAGATGTTTGACAAAAAACCTTAGTAGCTTGTAAGCAAAACTTCAAGGAACAGACTACGTCCAGATTATGTAAAAGACGTTCCTTCTTTGAAGAAGGATTAGGGCACAACGATGGAACAACAATCTCTTGATTGATATTCTTGTTAGAAACCACCTTAGGTAAAAACCCAGGTTTGGTACGCAGAACTACCTTATCTGCATGAAAAATCAGATAAGGAGAATCACATTGTAAGGCAGATAGCTCAGAGACTCTCCGAGCCGAGGAAATAGCCATCAAAATCAGAACTTTCCAAGATAAAAGTTTAATATCAATGGAATGAAGGGGTTCAAACGGAACTCCTTGAAGAACCTTAAGAACCAAGTTTAAGCTCCACGGGGAGCAACAGGTTTAAAAACAGGCTTAATTCTAACCAAAGCCTGGCAAAATGCCTGGACGTCTGGAACCTCTGCCAGACGCTTGTGCAAAAGAATAGACAGAGCAGAAATCTGTCCCTTTAAGGAACTATCTGATAATCCTTTGTCCAAGCCCTCTTGGAGAAAAGACAATATTCTAGGAATCCTAACCTTACTCCATGAGTAATTCTTGGATTCACAATAATAAAGATATTTACTCCATATCTTGTGGTAGATTTTCCTGGTAACAGGCTTTCGTGCCTGTATTTAAATATCAATGACTGACTCGGAGAAGCCACGCTTTGATAGAATCAAGCGTTCAATCTCCATGCAGTCAGTCTCAGAGAAATTAGATTTGGATGATTGAAAGGACCTTGTATCAGAAGGTCCTGTCTTAGAGGCAGAGTCCATGGTGGAAAGGATGACATGTCCACTAGGTCTGCATACCAAGTCCTGCGTGGCCACGCAGGTCCTATCAGAATCACAGATGCTCTCTCCTGTTTGATTTTGGCAATCAGTCGAAGGAGCAGAGGAAGCGGTGGAAACACATAAGCCAGGTAGAAGAACCAAGGCGCTGCTAGAGCATCTATCAGCGTCGCTTCTGGGTCCCTGGACCTGGATCCGTAACAAGGAAGCTTGGCGTTCTGGCGAGACGCCATGAGATCCAACTCTGGTTTGCCCCAACAATGAATCAACTGAGCAAACACCTCCGGATGGAGTTCCCACTCCCCCGGATGGAAAGTCTGACGACTTAGAAAATCCGCCTCCCAGTTCTCCACGCCTGGGATATGGATTGCTGACAGGTGGCAAGAGTGGTACTCTGCCCAGCGAATTATTTTTGAGACTTCTAACATCGCTAGGGAACTCCTGGTTCCCCCTTGATGGTTGATGTAAGCCACAGTCGTGATGTTGTCCGACTGAAATCTGATGAACCTCAGTGTTGCTAACTGAGGCCAAGCCAGAAGAGCATTGAATATCGCTCTTAACTCCAGAATATTTATTGGAAGGAGTTTCTCCTCCTGAGTCCACGATCCCTGTGCCTTCAGGGAATTCCAGACTGCACCCCAACCTAGAAGGCTGGCATCTGTTGTTACAATTGTCCAATCTGGCCTGCGAAAGGTCATACCCTTGGATAGGTGTACCCGAGACAACCACCAGTGAAGAGAATCTCTGGTCTCTTGATCCAGATTTAGCAAAGGGGACAAATCTGTGTAATCCCCATTCCACTGACTCAGCCGGCATAATTGCAGCGGTCTGAGATGAAGGCGCGCAAATGGCACTATGTCCATTGCCGCTACCATTAAGCCGATTACCTCCATACACTGAGCTACCGAAGGGCGCGGAATGGAGTGAAGAACACGGCAAGCATTTAGAAGTTTTGATAACCTGGACTCCGTCAGGTAAATTTTCATTTCTACAGAATCTATAAGAGTCCCTAAGAAGGAGACTCTTGTGAGTGGGGATAGAGAACTCTTTTCCTCGTTCACTTTCCTCCCGTGCGACCTCAGAAATGCCAGAACTATCTCTGTATGAGACTTGGCAACTTGAAAGCTTGACGCCTGTATCAGGATGTCGTCTAGATACGGAGCCACCGCTATGCCTCGCGGTCTTAGAAACGCCAGAAGTGAGCCCAGAACCTTTGTAAAGATTCTCGGGGCTGTAGCCAACCGGAAGGGAAGAGCTACAAATTGGTAATGCCCGTCTAGAAAGGCAAACCTTAGAAACCGATGATGATCTTTGTGAATCGGTATGTGAAGGTAGGCATCCTTTAAGTCCACTGTGGTCATGTACTGACCTTCTTGGATCATGGGTAGGATGGTCCGAATAGTTTCCATTTTGAAAGATGGAACTCTGAGGAATTTGTTTAAGATCTTTAGATCCAAAATTGGTCTGAAGGTTCCCTCTTTTTTGGGAACCATAAACAGATTCGAATAAAAACCCTGTCCTTGTTCCGTCCGCGGAACTGGATGGATCACTCCCATAACTTGGAGGTCTTGCACACAGCGTAGGAATGCCTCTTTCTTTATCTGATTTGCAGATAGCCTTGAAAGATGAAATCTCCCTTGTGGAGGGGAAGCTTTGAAATCCAGAAGATATCCCTGAGATATGATCTCCAACGCCCAGGGATCCTGAACATCTCTTGTCCATGCCTGGGCGAAGAGAGAAAGTCTGCCCCCTACTAGATCCATCGCCGGATATGGGGGCCGTTCCTTCATGCTGTCTTAGAGGCAGCAGCAGGCTTTCTGGCCTGCTTGCCTTTGTTCCAGTACTGGTTAGGTTTCCAGGCCTGCTTAGATTGAGCAAAAGTTCCCTCTTGTTTTGAAGGGGAGGAAGTTGATGCTGCACCTGCCTTGAAATTTCGAAAGGCACGAAAATTAGACTGTTTGGCCTTTGCTTTGGCCCTGTCCTGAGGAAGGGTGTGACCCTTACCTCCAGTAATGTCAGCAATAATTTCCTTCAAACCAGGCCCGAATAAGGTCTGCCCCTTGAAAGGAATGTTGAGTAATTTAGACTTCTAAGTCACGTCAGCTGACCAGGATTTAAGCCATAGCGCCCTACGCGCTTGGATGGCGAATCCGGAATTCTTAGCCGTTAGTTTAGTCAAATGAACAATGGCATCAGAAACAAATGAGTTAGCTAGCTTAAGTGTTCTAAGCTTGTCAATAATTTCAGTCAATGGAGCTGTATGGATGGCCTCTTCCAGGGCCTCAAACCAGAATGCCGCCGCGGCCATGACAGGCGCAATGCATGCAAGGGGCTGTAAAATAAAACCTTGTTGAATAAACATTTTCTTAAGGTAACCCTCCAATTTTTTTATCCATTGGATCTGAAAAAGCACAACTGTCCTCAACCGGGATAGTAGTACGCTTTGCTAAAGTAGAAACTGCTCCCTCCACCTTAGGGACCGTCTGCCATAAGTCCCGTGTAGTGGCGTCTATTGGAAACATTTTTCTAAATATAGGAGGTGGGGAAAAAGGCACACCCGGTCTATCCCACTCCTTGCTAATAATTTCTGTAAGCCTTTTAGGTATAGGAAAAACATCAGTACACACCGGTACCGCATAGTATTTATCCAGCCTACACAATTTCTCTGGTACTGCAACTGTGTTACAGTCATTCAGAGCAGCTAATACCTCCCCAAGCAACACACAGAGGTTCTCAAACTTAAATTTAAAATTAGAAATCTCTGAATCAGGTTCCCCCGAATCAGAGATGTCACCCACAGATTGAAGCTCTCCGTCCTCATGATCTGCATATTGTGACGCAGTATCAGACATGGCCTTTACAGCATCTGCGCGCTCTGTATTTCTCCTAACCCCAGAGCAATCGCGTTTGCCTCTTAATTCAGGCAACCTGGATAATACCTCTGACAGGGTATTATTCATGATTGCAGCCATGTCCTGCAAGGTAATCGCTATGGGCGTCCCTGATGTAATTGGCGCCATATTAGCGTGCATCCCCTGAGCGGGAGGCGAAGGGTCTGACACGTGGGGAGAGTTAGTCGGCATAACTTCCCCCTCGTCAGAATCTTCTGGTGATATTTCTTTTATAGTTAAAGACTGATCTTTACTGTTTAAGGTGAAATCAATACATTTAGTACACATTCTCCTATGGGGCTCCACCATGGCTTTCAAACATAATGAACAAGTAGTTTCCTCTGTGTCAGACATGTTTAAACAGACTAGCAATGAGACTAGCAAGCTTGGAAAACACTTTAAACAAGTTTACAAGCAATATAAAAAACGTTACTGCACCTTTAAGAAACACAAATTTTGTCAAATTTGAAATAACAGTGAAAAAAGGCAGTTACACTAACGAAATTTTTACAGTGTATGTAACAAGTTAGCAGAGCATTGCACCCACTTGCAAATGGATGATTAACCCCTTAATACCCAAAACGGAATAATAAAAGACAAAAACTGTGGCTTTTTACCTCCCTCAAAAACGACTTTGAAGCCTTTTGAGCCCTCCAGAGATGTCCTGGATCATGCAGGAAGAAGCTGGATGTCTGTGTCTGTAATTTTTGCTGTGCAAAAAAAACGCTAAAATAGGACCCTCCCACTCATGTTACAACAGTGGAAAGCCTAAGGAAACTGTTTCTAGGCAAAATTCAAGCCAGTCATGTGGAAAAAAACTAGGCCCCAATAAGTTTTATCACCAAATACATATAAAAACGATTAAACATGCCAGCAAACGTTTTATATTACATTTTTATAAGAGTATGTATCTCTATTAATAAGCCTGATACCAGTCGCTATCACTGCATTTAAGGCTTTACTTACATTAGTTCGGTATCAGCAGCATTTTCTAGCAAATTCCATCCCTAGAAAAATATTAACTGCACATACCTTATTGCAGGAAAACCTGCACGCCATTCCCTCTCTGAAGTTACCTCACTCCTCAGAATATGTGAGAACAGCCATGGATCTTAATTACTTCTGCTAAGATCATAGAAAACGCAGGCAGATTCTTCTTCTAAATACTGCCTGGGATAAACAGTACACTCCGGCACCATTTAAAAATAACAAACTTTTGATTGAAGAATAAACTAAGTATAAAACACCACACTCCTCTTACGACATCCATCTTGGTTGAGGCTTGCAAGAGAATGACTGGATATGACAGTTAGGGGAGGAGCTATATAGCAGCTCTGCTGTGGGTGATCCTCTTGCAACTTCCTGTTGGGAAGGAGAATATCCCACAAGTAATGGATGATCAGTGGACTGGATACATTTAACAAGAGAAAATACTTTTTACCTCTGTGATTACCTTGAATCTCTGCAGACTATCCCCTTATCTCAGTTCTTTTGACAGACTTGCATTTTAGCCAGTCAGTGCTGACTCTTAAATAAGCACAATGTTATATATATGGCACACACGAACTAGCAGTATCTAACTGTGAAAAACTGTCAAAATGCACTGAGATAAGAGGCGGCCTTCATGGGCTTAGAAATTAGCTGTATAATCAATGAGGATACAAATCTAAATCAATTCTTATTGCTCTGATATACCTTTGGCACTTTCTAGGGCACTTGTGGACTTTCTTTGGGCATATATAATACACTGCAGCATACATCCTCTTACTTGTATAAGACCCAGTAAAATCCAAATGATATTCGAGAACCAGATAGCAAGAAGGCATTCCTGAATCTAATTCTTGGTAGACCAAAAGAGAGAGAAAGAAAAAAGAAATACTCTTTCTGCAAGAAGCAAAGAAAAACAACAAAAAAGCACGTTAATCTGACCCGTGTGCACACATGAATACGTTGGCTTTTTTCCTACCAATCATGGAAATGGAGATGAC
This sequence comes from Bombina bombina, assembly GCF_027579735.1. Classification (NCBI taxonomy): domain Eukaryota; kingdom Metazoa; phylum Chordata; class Amphibia; order Anura; family Bombinatoridae; genus Bombina; species Bombina bombina. The sequence continues at coordinate 106,695,259 of NC_069505.1, read as the reverse complement.
TTATTTACTAAATTAGTTGCTGGTGTGTATAAGGGTGTATAAGGAAAAGATGATTAATGCAAAGATAAACTTCCCTACTAAATAAACAACCATAACTTGTATCTAAATCAGCACTGACTGACAGGAATTCTAACGGCGCAGCTATCACTCGCTGCCTTTCACGGTGAAAGAGAATCTTGGCTAGGAACAAAGATACCAGGCAGGGCTCTGTATAGCACCATGCAGGGAGTTGGGGAATGCAGATTTAGATTAGGGAGAAAGATAACTTATTACTAGAATTATGTGTATAAAACAAACAAACACATAGCAAAGACCAGTTCAGAAACCAGTTCAGGGTGGTAGATGATAACTTAATCCTGTAAAGTAACATTCTAATGTAAACATTTTAGTGACTCAAGTGAACTATTTGTTCAACCCATGCAAACGTTTGCAGTTCATTAGCAGAAAACACCTCTTCCGATTGGCTGACTGGTTGTGTTGTGCTTTAGATTTTGTTACACAGATGCTACATAATTAAAATGATAGAAAGTCTGCTAGTTGTGGCAAAAAATTATTACCCATTCCACCGTTTTGCACAGAAAACACGGTTATATTAAAGGGACAGTCAACCCAAAAATTGTTTTAAGTTATATATATATATATATATATATATACTGTATGTATATGTATGTGTATATATATATATATATATATATATATATATATATATATAGTTTCCAGAGATCATTATTTACATATGTAGCCCAGTTTTGTAATATATTGCAATTGCAAGTAAAAGCACTTACTGTTCGCCCGCTGCCATTTGAAAATGTCCGTCTGGCCCCTCCCCTATTTCATCATCAGTGACATCATCATCTTCTTGTGATCCCTATAAATTTTCTATTCTCCTCGTAACCTGCTTTAGCACATGCGCAATGCGCCTATTGTACTGAAGGGGAACGAGACACAAATACTAGATGCAGCTACCATTAATAGGACCTTGAAAGTTGCATGTTAGCAGCACTCATTCGGCACACAATACATTATCAAACAATGGGGGTATAGTAGCATTGAGACATCTGTTATAAGTAAATAAAAAGAATGTAATGTATTTTAAAACTCTTTAAAATACAAAATGCACTGGTTATCATGATCTGCGGCATCAGTTATTGCTATATTTAAATAATGGAATTTATTCCGAGGAATAGATATCTGTCTGTCTAGACTAGAGGTGGAAGCTGTATATGCAGGCTTGGGGGCAGAACCGTTGTTTGACTGGGTAGGTACCCTGTGCCTGTTTAACTAAATACAAATCCTAAAGGTTAGAAGCGTGAATCTTACGGTTTTAAGAGTGCAGAAAAACGCTCACACCAGGGGGAGTATCTCCCCTCTCAGAGCTCAGGACTACTTATATTTCTCTGTCACTCTGCTTTGCCATCGTCCTTCCTCTCAGTTCTATGTGTGCCCTCATCAGACACCCAGTCCTGCCCTCACTATTAAAACATAAGAACTCCCACAGATGGGGCAATAAATCTTGCAAAAGATTTGAGCAGATTCGCTGCTGTCAGCCAAATGCTCTTGATGGGGCGATCATCAAGTCCAGCAAATCGCCCCCACCATCTCAGGTTATAATCTGTTAGCATTTAGCTGACAGGAGCGAATCTGCTCAAATCTTTTGCAAGATTTATTGCCCCATCTGCGGGAGTTCTTATGTTTTAATAGTGAGGGCAGGACTGGGTGTCTGATGAGGGCACACGCAGAACTGAGAGGAAGGACGATGGCAAAGCAGAGTGACAGAGAAATATAAGTAGTCCTGAGCTCTGAGAGGGGAGATACTTCCCCTGGTGTGAGCGTTTTTCTGCACTCTTAAAACCGTAAGATTCACGCTTCTAACCTTTAGGATTTGTATTTAGTTAAACAAGCACAGGGTACCTACCCAGTCAAACAACGGTTCTGCCCCCAAGCCTGCATATACAGCTTCCACCTCTAGTCTAGACAGACAGATATCTATTCCTCGGAATAAATTCCATTATTTAAATATAGCAATAACTGATGCCGCAGATCATGATAACCAGTGCATTCTGTATTTTAAAGAGTTTCAAAATACATTACATTCGGAATCTGTTGGCGCTCTACAAATAACCGATAATAATAATAATTCTTTGTATTTACTTATAACAGATGTCTCAATGCTACTGTACCCCCATTGTTTGATAATGTATTGTGTGCCGAGTGTGTGCTGCTAACATGCAACTTTCAAGGTCCTATGAATGGTAGCTGCATGCCTGCATCTAGTATTTGTGTCTCGTTCCCCTTCAGTACAATAGGCGCATTGCACATGCGTTAAAGCGGTTACGAGGACAACAGAAAAATTACAGGGATCACAAGAAGATGATGATGGTGTCACTGATGACTGACAGCCCCCTGATCACATGGCTATTTATTTATTTATTTATTTATTTATTTATTATCTATTGACTTGCATTTAAAAGGAACATGAAACAACATTTTTCTTTAATAGTTTAGATAGAAAATACAATTTTAAAAAACTTTCCAATTTACTTTAATTATTTAATTTGCTTCCTTTTCTTGTTATCCTTTGCTAAAAGGTTTATCTAGGTAAGCTCAGGAGCAGCAACGAACCTAGGTTCTAGCTGCTGATTGGTGGCTGCATATATATATATATATATATATATATATATATATATATATATAGTGATTGTCATTGGCTCATCCATGTGTTTAGTTATAAACTAGTAGTGCATTGCTGCTCCTTCAACAAATGATACCAAAAGAATGAAACAAATTAGGTAAGAGAAGTAAACTAGAAAGTTGTTTACAATTGTATTTTCTATCTGAATCATGAAAGAAAATTGTTGAGTTTCATGTAACTTTAAAGGGACAATGTACCCAAAATTTTTCTTTTGTGATTCAGATTGAGCATGAAATTTTAAGCAACTTTCTAATGTACTCCTATTATAAAATTTTCTTCATTCTCTTGGTATCTTTATTTGAAATGCAAGAATGTAAGTTTAGATGCTGGCCCATTTTTGGTGAACAACCTGGGTTGTCCTTGCTGATTGGTGGATAAATTCATCCACCAATAAAAAAGTGCTGTCCAGAGTACTGAAACCAAAAAAAATCTTAGATGCCTTCTTTTTCAAATAATGATAGCAAGAGAACGAAGAAAAATTGATAATAGGAGTAAATTACAAAGTTGCTTAAAATTGCATGCTCTTTCTGAATTACAAAAGAAAAAATTTGGGTACAGTGTCCCTTTAAGCAAATTAGTGCTATGTTGTGCACAACCCACGGGCGTAAGCACAATGTTATATATATGGCTCACATGAACTAGCACTACCCTGTTGTGAAAAGCAAATAAAAACATAATTTATGCTTACCTGATAAATTTATTTCTCTTGTAGTGTATCCAGTCCACGGATCATCCATTACTTGTGGGATATTCTCCTTCCCAACAGGAAGTTGCAAGAGGATCACCCACAGCAGAGCTGCTATATAGCTCCTCCCCTCCCCTCCCCTATATAGCTCCTCCCCTCACTGCCATATCCAGTCATTCGACCGAAACAAGACGAGAAAGGAGAAACCATAGGGTGCAGTGGTGACTGTAGTTTAATTAAAATTTAGTGTATCCGTGGACTGGATACACTACAAGAGAAATAAATTTATCAGGTAAGCATAAATTATGTTTTCTCTTGTTAAGTGTATCCAGTCCACGTATCATCCATTACTTGTGGGATACCAATACCAAAGCTAAAGTACACGGATGATGGGAGGGACAAGGCAGGAACTTAAGCGGAAGGAACCACTGCCTGTAGAACCTTTCTCCCCAAAACAGCCTCCGAAGAAGCAAAAGTGTCAAATTTTGAAAAGGTGTGAAGCGAAGACCAAGTCGCAGCCTTGCAAATCTGTTCAACAGAGGCCTCATTTTTAAAGGCCCAGGTGGAAGCCAGGTGGAACCCACAGCTCTAGTAGAATGAGCTGTAATCCTTTCAGGGGGCTGCTGTCCAGCAGTCTCATAGGCTAAGCGTATTATGCTCTGAAGCCAAAAGGAGAGAGAGGTTGTCGAAGCTTTTTGACCTCTCCTCTGTCCAGAGTAAACGACAAACAGGGCAGATGTTTGACGAAAATCTTTAGTAGCCTATAAGTAAAACTTCAAGGCACGGACTACGTCCAGATTATGCAAAAGACGTTCCTTCTTTGAAGAAGGATTAGGACACAATGATGGAACAACAATCTCTTGATTGATATTCCTGTTAGAAACCACCTTAGGTAAAAACCCAGGTTTGGTACGCAGAACTACCTTGTCTGAATGAAAAATCAGATAAGGAGAATCACAATGTAAGGCAGATAACTCAGAGACTCTTCGAGCCGAGGAAATAGCCATCAAAAACAGAACTTTCCAAGATAAAAGTTTAATATCAATGGAATGAAGGGGTTCAAACTGAACTCCTTGAAGAACTTTAAGACCAAATTTAAGCTCCACGGGGGAGCAACAGTTTTAAACACAGGCTTAATCCTAACCAAAGCCTGACAAAATGCCTGGACGTCTGGAACTTCTGTCAGACGCTTGTGAAAAGAATAGACAGAGCAGAGATCTGTCCTTTTAAAGAACTAGCTGATAAGCCTTTGTCCAAACCCTCTTGGAGAAAGGACAATATCCTAGGAATCCTAACCTTACTCCAGGAGTAACTCTTGGATTCACACCAATAAAGATATTTACGCCATATCTTATGGTAGATTTTCCTGGTGACAGGCTTCCGAGCCTGTATTAAGGTATCAATGACTGACTCGGAGAAGCCACGCCTTGATAGAATCAAGCGTTCAATCTCCATGCAGTCAGTCTCAGAGAAATTAGATTTGGATGATTGAAAGGACCTTGTATTAGAAGGTCCTGCCTCAGAGGCAGAGTCCATGGTGGAAAGGATGACATGTCCACTAGGTCTGCATACCAGGTCCTGCGTGGCCACGCAGGCGCTATCAGAATCACCGATGCTCTCTCCTGTTTGATTTTGGCAATCAGTCGAGGGAGCAGAGGAAACGGTGGAAACACATAGGCCAGGTTGAAGAACCAAGGAGCTGCTAGAGCATCTATCAGCGTTGCTCCCGGGTCCCTGGACCTGGATCCGTAACAAGGAAACTTGGCGTTCTGGCGAGACGCCATGAGATCCAGTTCTGGTTTGCCCCAACGATGGACCAGTTGAGCAAACACCTCCGGATGGAGTTCCCACTCCCCCGGATGAAAAGTCTGACGACTTAGAAAATCCGCCTCCCAGTTCTCCACACCTGGGATGTGGATTGCTGACAGGTGGCAAGAGTGAGACTCTGCCCAGCGAATTATCTTTGAGACTTCTAACATCGCTAGGGAACTCCTGGTTCCCCCTTGATGGTTGATGTAAGCCACAGTCGTGATGTTGTCCGACTGAAATCTGATGAACCTCAGTGTTGCTAACTGAGGCCAAGCCAGAAGAGCATTGAATATCGCTCTTAACTCCAGAATATTTATTGGAAGGAGTTTCTCCTCCTGAGTCCACGATCCCTGAGCCTTCAGGGAGTTCCAGACTGCGCCCCAACCTAGAAGGCTGGCATCTGTTGTTACAATCGTCCAATCTGGCCTGCGAAAGGTCATACCCTTGGACAGATGGACCGAGAAAGCCACCAGAGAAGAGAATCTCTGGTCTCTTGATCCAGATTTAGTAGAGGGGACAAATCTGAGTAATCCCCATTCCACTGACTTAGCATGCATAATTGCAGCGGTCTGAGATGCAGGCGCGCAAATGGCACTATGTCCATTGCCGCTACTATTAAGCCGATTACTTCCATGCACTGAGCCACTGACGGGCGTGGAATGGAATGAAGGACACGGCAAGCATTTAGAAGTTTTGATAACCTGGACTCCGTCAGGTAAATTTTCATCTCTACAGAATCTATAAGAGTCCCTAGGAAGGAGACTCTTGTGAGTGGTGATAGAGAACTCTTTTCCACGTTCACTTTCCACCCATGTGACCTCAGAAATGCCAGAACTATCTCTGTATGAGACTTGGCAATTTGAAAGCTTGACGCCTGTATCAGGATGTCATCTAGATACGGAGCCACCGCTATGCCTCGCGGTCTTAGAACCGCCAGAAGTGAGCCCAGAACCTTTGTAAAAATTCTCGGGGCAGTGGCCAACCCGAAGGGAAGAGCTACAAATTGGTAATGCCTGTCTAGAAAGGCAAACCTTAGGAACCGATGATGATCTTTGTGAATCGGTATGTGAAGGTAGGCATCCTTTAAGTCCACTGTGGTCATGTACTGACCCTCTTGGATCATGGGTAGGATGGTCCGAATAGTTTCCATTTTGAATGATGGAACTCTGAGGAATTTGTTTAAGATCTTTAGATCCAAGATTGGTCTGAAGGTTCCCTCTTTCTTGGGAACCACAAACAGATTTGAATAAAATCCCTGTCCTTGTTCCGTCCGCGGAACTGGATGGATCACTCCCATTACTAGGAGGTCTTGCACACAGCTTAGGAATGCCTCTTTCTTTATCTGGTTTGCTGATAACCTTGAAAGATGAAATCTCCCTTGTGGAGGAGAAGCTTTGAAGTCCAGAAGATATCCCTGAGATATGATCTCCAACGCCCAGGGATCCTGAACATCTCTTGCCCACGCCTGGGCGAAGAGAGAAAGTCTGCCCCCCACTAGATCCGTTTCCGGATAGGGGGCCATTCCTTCATGCTGTCTTGGGGGCAGCAGCAGGCTTTCTGGCCTGCTTGCCCTTGTTCCAGGACTGGTTAGGTTTCCAGGCCTGTCTGGAATGAGCAACAGTTCCCTCTTGTTTTTAAGCGGAGGAAGTTGATGCTGCTCCTGCCTTGAAATTTCGAAAGGCACGAAAATTAGACTGTTTGGCCTTTGATTTGGCCCTGTACTGAGGAAGGGTATGACCCTTGCCTCCAGTAATGTCAGCAATAATTTCCTTCAAGCCAGGCCCGAATAAGGTCTGCCCCTTGAAAGGAATGTTGAGTAATTTAGACTTTGAAGTCACGTCAGCTGACCAGGATTTAAGCCATAGCACCCTACGCGCCTGGATGGCGAATCCGGAATTCTTAGCCGTTAGTTTAGTCAAATGAACAATGGCATCAGAAACAAATGAGTTAGCTAGCTTAAGCGTTCTAAGCTTGTCAATAATTTCATTCAATGGAGCTGTCTGGATGGCCTCTTCCAGGGCCTCAAACCAGAATGCCGCCGCAGCAGTGACAGGTGCAATGCATGCAAGGGGCTGTAAAATAAAACCTTGTTGAATAAACATTTTCTTAAGGTAACCCTCCAATTTTTTATCCATTGGATCTGAAAAAGCACAACTGTCCTCAACCGGGATAGTGGTACACTTTGCTAAAGTAGAAACTGCTCCCTCCACCTTAGGGACCGTCTGCCATAAGTCCAGTGTAGTGGCGTCTATTGGAAACATTTTTCTAAATATAAGAGGTGGGGAAAAGGGCACACCGGGTCTATCTCACTCCTTGCTAATAATTTCTGTAAGCCTTTTAGGTATAGGAAAAACGTAAGTACACACCGGCACCGCATAGTATCTATCCAGCCTACACAATTTCTCTGGAATTGCAACTGTGTTACAGTCATTCAGAGCAGTTAATACCTCCCCAAGCAATACACGGAGGTTCTCAAGCTTAAATTTAAAATTAGAAATCTCTGAATCAGGTTTCCCCGAGTCAGAGATGTCACCCACAGACTGAAGCTCTCCGTCCTCATGTTCTGCATACTGTGACGCAGTATCAGACATGGCTCTAACAGCATTTGCGCGCTCTGTATCTCTCCTAACCCCAGAGCTATCGCGCTTGCCTCTTAATTCAGGCAATCTAGATAATACCTCTGACAGGATATTATTCATGATTGCAGCCATGTCCTGCAAGGTAATCGCTATGGGCGTCCCTGATGTAATTGGCGCCATATTAGCGTGCGTCCCCTGAGCGGGAGGCGAAGGGTCTGACACGTGGGGAGAGTTAGTCGGCATAACTTCCCCCTCGACAGAACCCTCTGGTGATAATTCTTTTATAGATAAAGTCTGATCTTTACTGTTTAAGGTGAAATCAATACATTTAGTACACATTCTCCTATGGGGCTCCACCATGGCTTTCAAACATAATGAACAAGTAGGTTCCTCTGTGTCAGACATGTTTAAACAGACTAGCAATGAGACTAGCAAGCTTGGAAAACACTTTAAAACAAGTTTACAAGCAATATAAAAAACATTACTGCGCCTTTAAGAAACACAAATTTTCCCAAATTTTGAAATAACAGTGAAAAAATGCAGTTACACTAACTAAATTTTTACAGTGTATGTAATAAGAGAGCAGAGCATTGAACCCACTTGCAAATGGATGATTAACCCCTTAATACCAAAAACGGAATAACAAATGACAAAAACGTTTTTTAAACAGTCACAACAACTGCCACAGCTCTACTGTGGCTTTTTACCTCCCTCAATACGACTTTTGAAGCCTTTTGAGCCCTTCAGAGAAGTCCTGGATCATGCAGGAAGAAGCTGGATGTCTGTGTCTGTAATTTTTGCTGTGCAAAAAAAATGCCAAAATAGGCCCCTCCCACTCATATTACAACAGTGGGAAGCCTCAGGGAACTGTTTCTAGGCAAAATTCAAGCCAGCCATGTGGAAAAAACTAGGCCCCAATAAGTTTTATCACCAAACATATGTAAAAAACGATTAAACATGCCAGCAAACGTTTTAAAATACACTTTTATAAGAGTATGTATCTCTATTAATAAGCCTGATACCAGTCGCTATCACTGCATTTAAGGCTTTACTTACATTACTTCAGTATCAGCAGCATTTTCTAGCAAATTCCATCCCTAGAAAAAATTTTTAACTGCACATACCTTATTACAGGAAAACCTGCACGCTATTCCACCTCTGAAGTTACCTCACCCCTCAGAATATGTGAGAACAGCAAAGGATCTTAGTTACTTCTGCTAAGATCATAGAAAACGCAGGCAGATTCTTCTTCTAAATACTGCCTGAGATAAACAGTACACTCCGGTACCATTTAAAAATAACAAACTTTTGATTGAAGAAATAAACTAAGTATAAAACACCACAGTCCTCTTACGACCTCCATCTTAGTTGAGAGTTGCAAGAGAATGACTGGATATGGCAGTGAGGGGAGGAGCTATATAGCAGCTCTGCTGTGGGTGATCCTCTTGCAACTTCCTGTTGGGAAGGAGAATATCCCACAAGTAATGGATGATCCGTGGACTGGATACACTTAACAAGAGAAAAGGCTGCAAGAGACTGATCTATTCCTCAACTATATAAGGAGTGACTTTCCTTTTTGTTTTCAAATAGGGGAGGACAGTGTTTATAATATAATATATATATATATATATATATATATATATATATAGAGAGAGAGAGAGAGAGAGAGAGAGAGAGAGAAATTTATTTCTATATACGTGTGTATATATATATATATATATATATATATATATATATATATACGTATATATATATATATATATATATATATAACTGGAAACACTGAATTTGGCGAGTTTATTTTCATGTTACTTGTTTAGCGCTGATACTTTTTGTGTGTATATATATATATATTTAATTTTATTTTTTAATTAAAAGCACTAGGTTACAAAAGCGGTAATAGATAGCACTTCCATCAGGGTAAGGAGAAGTATAGTGATGGGATACACATTTTACTGGATTATTATGTTTCAGGTTTTTAAATAAACAGGAAAAATCGCAGTTCTAGATATGAAGCAGCATCTGATATCAAATCTATGCATTATCAAATTTTAGTTACTATGTTTCAGAAAGAGATAATGCACCATTGTAAGAATTCTTACTTTGTCTTGCTGGAAGTAAATTAGAACGCCAGCGACAACTTGAGCGATTAGGATAATCAGCAAGAAGGTGAAGTACTGAAATAAAAAATGAACATCGTTAGCGCAGTTTAGCCAGAGTACATGTCCGTATACATTCTTATATATAGATAACTGCCACTCACCAGCCCCAGCAGGCACCGGACCTCATTAACCGCCCCTACGCAGCCTAGGATCCCCATCACCATCGTCACCCCTCCGACAGCGATCAAGATGTAGGAACCAATTCTCATATTTTCTGAAGAATTGTCTGGGGAGACAGAAATAATAAAGAGAGTATTAGATACAAGCATGTGGTTTACATAATTATTAACCATGTCACCTACTCATAAAGCTAATCTATGGAATACACTACTGGTCCAGCCCTGTTACAATGTAACAAACTGTGCTACTGACATCCTCCTTTTGTTTGTGATACATTTTATCAATAAGTCTTCTCTGATGTAGCTTTTAACAAAACAAAAAACCATACTGGTCCACCAACAAGCCAGTAGTAGACAGCCAAACCAGTACTGAAACATATCAGCAGTGGTAATGGAATAGGAGTATATCATAAATCTGTAAAGAGAGGCAGAAGACACTCGATTGCATTTGCAGAGGGCCTATGAAAGATTTCCCATGAGGCAAAATCATCATATCATAAACCATTCCCCAAATACATCCCTCTGACTAGCACTGTACTATGAGGAGAACCGGGCCTCAACATAGACTGAAAACCCCTTTCTCTAAAGCAGTGCTTTCCAAACTGTGTGTCGGCAGTGTTTCGGCAGCAGTGTGTAGGTGTGTCCCTGCTTCAGCACAAATTTAATTTTTTTTTTTTGGTTTCTGATTTTCCGCCTGCATGCTACGCATATCATATGGTTGACATGTGATTGATACCTAGGGGGTCACAGATCAACTTAACCTATTGGCGCAGCTCAGTGGGAACTGAAACTATTCCCATTGGCACATTGGCTCCTGACTGCACGTGTAGTCTCCTTAATTGGCTCGTTACTGCATGTGTAGTCAGTGAGTGGGACAGCAGTGTTTGCAGGGTGGGCAGTAGTCAGTCAGACTTTTTTTGCAGCTAGCTCCCAGTAGTGCATTGCTGCTCCTGCTATTAATATATGGATAGGAAGGGGAAGCTTAAAAATGCTTGATGATGAAATGTGAGTGTCTTTATCCAATATTCCACCAAATATTCAGAAACTGTGCTCATCCCATAAACCTCATACATCCCATTAAAATAGTAAGTAGCTATTGGTGTTATTAAACTTTTTTTAATTCTTGCACATACATACTGTTACTTGAATACATTTTGTTATTATATAATTTATGTATGTGTCTGTATCTCTTAAAACAAGTTAGTTTAACCTCCTGTTTGCCAGTACAACTGAATTACTGTGTTACGAAATGATGTAGGTCTAAAAAGTGTGTCGCCAACATGAAAAGTTTGTAAAGCTCTGCTCTAAAGAATCATATGCACATCTTCATTCTTAAACCCCCTCCCAGCAGAGGCAAAGTAAAGACCGAGGTATGTGTGAGGTGGGAGTTTTTTTTTTAGAGCTCTTGGGGTCTGGGAATCTCCTCCTCCTAGCGGTAGAGAAGTAATTCCCATGAGTAAAGGATCATGGACTCTCACAACCTGTATGAAAGAAAACATTCTTGCATTCAAATTTAAGACTTTATAAAACATAATGCAACATTTCAGTTATGTTGGCCTTAATAATGCATGATTAAGTCCAACATGGCCGAAATATTAAATTATGTTTAATACAGCCTGAAATTTGAATAAAAGAATAATCTGTTTTTGTTACCGTGGTGCTGTGGATTTTTTACTTTGTTGATCTATTGATAGAGGTGAAAAGTGATCCTTACCACGTGCATCCAATCTCTTGAATTCTTTGGACACCGTAGCTTTTAGAGACTCTTTTATGCTGGTGACTCTGAAACTCTATGGGGCTGATAATCAAAAACTCGCCGGCATAGAGGAAAATAATGCAAAATCTTTTAGGCTTTTATTTTAGCATTATATCCTAATGTATGCATCTCTCCTTCCTTTAGAGAATGGGACCCTTAGTCTCCATTAAAGGTACATTAAACACTGAATAAATCCTTAATACAAGAATAATATTCAACACAAAAAATTGCCTACAAATAATACTTAGATTTTTTTTTTTTTTAAATATTAGTTGTTTAAATAATAAAGAAATAAGTAACTTTAAGTGTCCATAAACCAGGGGGGCACAATGTTGTAATCTAGGTTTCCTTCACTGCTGACACCAATTAGAAGCAGTTATAAAAACTAGAGCAGGGGTCGACAAATCTGTTTAAAATTTAGAAGCCAGTAAGAACATTTAGGAGCCAGACAGTGGTATTTGCATATAGGTACATTATATAGAGAATACTCAAAATTTTAGGAACCAGTGGCTCCTGGGTTTGTCGAACCCTGAACTAGTGCGCACAGCCATCGACTTCATGGAATATGTCATTGTTAAAGGGATACAAAACGCCAAAAACATTTGCTTGCCTGATAATTTTCTTTTCTTCTGATGGGAAGAGTCCATAGCTGCATTCATTACTTTTGGGAATTCAGAAAGGCCACCAGGAGGAGGCAAAGACACCCCAGACAAATGCTTCAAATACCTCCCCCACTTCCCTCATCCCCCAGTCATTCTGCCAAGGGAACAAGGAACAGTAGGAGAAATATCAGGGTGAAAAAGGTGCCAGAAGAACAAAAAATTACTGCCGACTCATAGAAAAAACATGGATGGGAGCTGTGGACTCTTCGCGTCAGAAGAAAAGAAAATTATCAGGTAAGCATAATTTATGTTTTTCTTCTTAAACGGGAAATATCCACAGCTGCATTCATTACTTTTGGGAAAACAATACCCAAGCTAGAGGACACTGAATGCAAACAAAGGGTGGGTACAAAAAGGCGGCCCCTTCGATAGGCACCAAAGCCTGAAATTACACAGCCTCCAAGGAGCCAGCCCTGCGACTTTCGACTCCCACGAAGAGTACCCGGCCTAAAGGTCAAGGACCTCTATCTGCCCCCGAGAGGGAGAATAGATCCCCAGAAGAAATCCAAAGAACCATTCCACACGGCTCAAAACAACCTTCGAAAAACCCAAGGTTGTCATGTTATTATCGTCCAGGGAGACGAACTCCCTAGAAAACAAGGACCTGAAAAGAAGTCCATACTCAGGTAAAAACGTCCTAAAGAGGACCCGAGGGCCACCCTCATATCCCTGACAGAGCACCATACCATGAGGTGCTCCAGAAAACCGCAAGTTCTCTGTTGCATCGTAGTCAAGTCTAAACCTGCAGGCTAGGCAAGCATAGACAGCAGAGACAGGATAACTATCCCAGCAGCTAACAAAGAGCTCTCCAAGAGTAAACCAAGCCACCTGAAACAGGAACTCGCAATGACCAGCTTCCAGGTAGGAAGGCTGACCCAGCCATCGTGGAACTCAAACCACCGAAAATCTCGACAACAGCTCACGACTAGACTACCGGGCTCCAAGGAGCGTCCCCTCCCAGCAACAGATGCCGTTAGAAAAGAGGAGGACATCAAAAGTCCTCCCACCGAAGGGGAGGACAGACTCAAGAAAGAAAATGGTCAACACTGCATAGAGTAACCCAGTGATTTTCAACCACTGTGCCACTGTGTGAATTGGTCCCTTCTTGCTTAAGTGCACTCCTGAAGCGGAGCAGAAGCTGGTAGCTGCTGCTACCCTATGCACTCATCCGGACACGCAGGGACTCTCAACTCCCACACAGTTCTTCTGAGGGTCGGGGCTCCGCTTCGGAGATTGTACTCGCCTCAGCTGCATTACAAAAGTTTCTATCAGGGAGATCTGAGCAAGAGCAGACCCCAAGCCAGTGCGCATTTGTGTGGCGGCGCATGTATTTGAAGGTATCTGCTATCTGCTACAATAGCCATGAGGACTACTGAGAGATCTAATAAAAATATATACGACACTCCGGAGGGTCGGGGGTCCACTCCGGAGGTCAAGCAAACAGCTGCAGTCCTTTTTTCTTCTCCCCCCCCCCCCCCCTGTTACGGAGGCCTGTTAGTGCCGGGGGTCGACAGCTCACATGTCACGTTGCCTACTCTGAGGCTTAGGAGCCCACATTCACTTGTTCCCAAGCTTCCAAACGGGGTAACTGGACAGGAGGTATGTGCTACTTACCGGAGTCCGGATTGATAGTCGCCTTGAAGAATAGAGGAGAGTGGGCCAAAGTGGCGGGAATGGCCGCCATTTTCTTTCTGTGTCTGCGGAGGTCTTTTGATCAATTGCGGCCTACACACTCCGCCAGTCGCAGTTTTACAGATCCACTTACCTCCCCTTCCTGGAGTCTCAAGCTCAGGGAGAATTGCCCTGTATATTAATTATATAGTTCCATCATAGAGAAGAAGACATCTGCTTTAACTGGGTGAGAACTTTCTGTTTACCATCATATGCATTTTATGCCATTTGCCCTCTTGGCTTAACTTTTGTAATTTTTCAGTTTACTCTCATTATTGCTTGATTGCCAAGTCGTGATGCTTTTTTTGTGGGCCCCATATTTATGCTTATCCTGACCTACACTGATTGTGAAACTCTTATACTGGTGCCCCCAAAGCTTTGGGACTTTAACAGTAGGATCACTTGGGCCCCAGTAGTTTCTGCTTTTAGACTCAATACTTGTGCACTGCCCTAACAAGCGGAACTTTAACTTGCATGGAACTACTGCATATCACCTAAGAATTAGTTGTGACTATCATGCTAATAAAGCTTAATTGAATTGACTAAATTGTTTTTATATATATATATACATACAATGTGTGATTTTGTAAAATTTTGGGATGGTGGTGTGCCGCAGGATTTCTTAATGTACAAAAATGTGCCATGGCAAAAAAAAAAAAAAAAAGGTTGAAAATCAATGGAGTAACCGATTCCCGACCTTCCCTCCAGGGTAATGGTCCTAGCTCAAAGGCTAGTCAAAGATCGAAAACAAGACCTCTGGAAGAAAACGGATGGATCTACGAGGAGCAAAACCCCCAAGTAGAACTCTGACCGCTACCAAAAATGGCATGCTACCGGTTAGTCAGAACAGAGTTCGTGCTCGGGTTCGAGACCCCCTACACTGCTGTCTTCCATAAAGAGGAACACTTCCCAAAGGCAGAGAGTTCTCAGACCCCCAGCATCTAAATATCAGAATCCAACAAATAACAGGAGTCTTACCAGGGTTCAAATCCCCAGCCTCCTGCTGTAGGAACGGTGGAACTAGTCACTACTCCACATCTCCCTGTTCCAGGATTCTGAGAACGGAAGAAGGGAAAAAAACCCTACAAGGCAAGAAAAACAAAGGACCCACAGGTCGTCACAGATACTGAGGTACCTCCAAATCAAGGAGAACACACAAGAACCCATCCCCCACTCTAGGAGAGAAAGGGAACTAAAGCAACGGAAATCACCCTACCATAGAGGCGAGACCCCTCGGCCAATATCGCCAACCCAGTTGAAAAGACACCTGGAGTCTACAAGGAACATCAAATGCACCAGAAGACCAGTAGGGACCCGTCAGAGAGACCTAGAACCTAAGCCTCAGGCAGATAGAAATCTCCCATGAGAAACAGAACCCTGGCCCGTTCAAAGGGACATGCAGGGCCACAAAACCTAAGGTTAAAACAAACTGTCCAAACCCGATCCAGTGAGAGACATGGTCCTAGGCCACAGTCCTCGAAAAAAGGAATCGATTGAAAGATCTAACTTCCTGAGGAACCCTAAGCTGCCCCCTATGATTAGGAGCGCACCATCTAAAGTCCGTAGACTTAACGACCTAGCAAACAGCCTCAAACCCAAGAGTCTGAAAGAACTCCTGACCAGTTTAAGAACTCGGTACCCAGTGCTCATGGATCGCAAGGAAAAAACTTGTAGACAAGCTTAACTACGTGTTACACACGCTGGAAAAGTAACAACCAGCACCCGAAGGTGGATCTGAACCCGGACCTTCTGCTTGCCATCCCAGTGAGCTAGACGGAAACCACCCTCCACTAAGCCCCAACAGAGAATTGAGGATAAATGGTCATCTACCTGACCCCAGAAGGGCGACATTCTGTAACCGACCTCGGACCTCCACTCTCAAGCCCAAAGGCTAGATCTGCAACAAGGTTGAAGATAACACCCGAGCGTCAAAAGACCATGGTAAGACCAAAGGTAGATCCTATATGGAAGAGACAACAGTCTCCAGAGATCCTTACAGGATCGGTCTCCAAAAAAAAAACATTAACAGGGTAAAGGCTGGGAGCCGTGCAGCTTCTCACAGAAGGCAGGGTAACCCCTGCACTCCACCTGCTAGAGCAAACACAACGCTGAGCCAAGGAAGGACATGCCCGCACTTCCAGACCAGATGACCCAACCCAAGAAAGGAAGGAAGGAGACTCCGCCACTGCAAAGTAATGCTATTAGGCTAAAGAGTCCACATCCGGAAGAAACCTCAAGTGAGGATGCAAATCGTTCACCACTCGGAAAACCAGACCACAGAGGTCATACACATCTTCCAACTCCATAGGAATGGAAACTATGGTTCCGAGTCCCCAGGGACCTTTAGAAACCATGACGACGTCTGAAAAAAAAAATCAGACCCGTATCCAGGCGAATAGCCAGAAAAGGCCAACCATAGATCGGAACTCAAAACCCTCTGCTCGGGAGCATTGGATCTACACACTAGGCCCCATACTTCGAAATAGGATCCGAGGTCGGAGTCCATATCAATAGGCCAAGTGACATTCAGAATCCGACAGGATTCAATCAGCACCACAAGGGTGACATGAACCCAAGTAACAGCAGAAAACGCCCGACCAGTATCTGCCTGGTATAAGGACACTCCAGAACTGTCCAAGGTCCAAGAAAATTCTACCCGAAAGTTCGATAAATAAACTAGAAAACATAACTTTGTTATCCAAAAGTGTGCAACTTCCATGGAAGTGCCCACGAGACCACAAAATTGAAAGTATTGGTTCCACAGGAGAACATTCCCAAAAACGGAGGTATATCAGACATGAGCTTTAAGAAAAACAAATCAAACACATCCTAACCAGATCAAAAAAAAAGAAAGGCAGCACCCGCGGGTAAATGCCCAAGGTAAATGGGAACACCAATGGAACCAGCGGATCAGAGGCCCCATCCACCCAAGCCCAGAACTGGAACCGAAACATAAAAGAAAAAAAGAAAACCGTAGACGTTAAGGAGATTAGCTTCATCCCCAAACGTCTAATCCAGCTTGTCATCCAGCATCTAAGGCCTCGGATCCCTCGGCCCACTAGGATTGGAATCCTCTAACATTGTCAAAACATATCTTAAAAGGACACAAAGACGTGCCAGCCTATAACGGAAAGGCAAAAATCATCCCTCGCCGGATCAATGAAAGACCCCGGCCCCGAGGTTGGGGCCCCTGAAGCCTCAGAGGCCATTGCTTCCTCAGGAGGCCGAACTGAATCAGGCGATCCTACGGCTGACAGGCCCTGGTTAACAGAACACGGACAGTATCTTAAAAATATTTCACTTGGGAGATATAAATGAGCCAGCGCCAAAGAAATGGCCATGCGGAACCGTGCCGTAACCTCAGGAGGAAACAAACCACCTTCCGGAGGAGTAAAGGCCCTAGGGACACCTGCTTGCATAACCAAGAAAGGGTCTGGGGCATGCGCCTCACGAGACATGGAAACCTCGGAGACGGATGGCTCAACGCACTCTAAGGTCCCTGATTCGGGAGAAGAGAGTACTCTAGAACGGCAATCGGAACATAACTGATGGGCATGGATAACCCAGGCCATTTCATATTCAACACAAGATGCATTCTCTGTATCGGAGACATCCGTGTCTAAGATATCAGAATCCTCCATAATCTTGGGATTACAAAAATGACAAACATGAACTGGCACCCTTTTTACACCCCCAATGGCTGGGGCACTTACCACCTCCTGTGAACCAGACAACCCACGAGCAGACTCTCTCTGTCACCACACAGTCAGCATACGGAAGTGAGAAAAAAACGTAACTGCACCCGTCACAAGGTACACCGTGCCAGTCACAAAAAGGGCGCGCAATCTCAAGAGATTGCGCCATTAAGATAAGGCAGTTATGTTCCGTAAAAGCTATGAGCCTAAGTATTGCTACACATTATCAGATAGAATCATATAACAAACATGATTAAAGTCCCCCCTGTTCAATAACCCCTCTCAGGAGATATTAACCCATGATTCCTTTTTAAGATCAAAGGAGTCCCACTGGGACCCTACCTCTTTCATTAACATTACATGCACATATTGAAATAAAATTAAACGATCTTACCGGAATCTGCACCATGGAACAGGAACACAGCCCTCAAGTATGACAGATAGTAGCCTCACTTCTGACAAGGACTTGAGTGAATAAAGGCAAGCAGCGAAGCTCGTCAACGCTGATTGCCAAGGAGCTGTTAATATGAGTCGGATGGTTACGTTACATAAAACTCCAGTCCCATTTCGAAGAGTACTACCCTCCAAAAGAGACTATCTTCAATCTTCTGAAACTTCTCTGCCATCCTCCTGTGACGAAAGGCAAAGAATGACTGGGGGATGGGGGAAGTGGGGGAGGTATTTAAGCCTTTGGCTGGGGTGTTTTTGCCTCCTCCTGGTGGCCAGGTTCTGAATTCCCAAAAGTAATGAATGCAGCTGTGGACTCTTCCCATTTAAGAAGAAAAAAATATTTTGTGATTCAGGCAGAACATACAATTTTTAAGAAGTTTCCAATTTACTTCTATTATGAGAGTTGCATAGTTCCAAAAATATTCTTTGTTGAAGAGATACCTAAGTAGACATTTGGAGCACTACATAGCAGGAAATAGTGCTGCCATCTAGTACTTTTGCAAATGGATAACATTTGAGTAAAACTGCTGCCATATAGTGCTCCAGACACGTGCATGCTCCTAAGCTTCCCTGCTTTTCAACAAAACATACCAAGAGAATGAAGAACATTTGATAATAGAAGTAAATTAGAAAGTTGCTTAAAATTGTGTGATCTGTCTGAATCATGAAAGAAAATTTTGGGTTTCATATCCCTTTAAAGTGATGGTAAATTCACTTCCATAACTTCAAATAGTATGAAAACTCTTCTAACTAGCATACTGATATGCTTATTTTGTTCCAATGTCAAATCTACTTTTAATACTGAGCATTTTTGTCAGGCTCCCTTACCTGATTCAATGCAGCCTCTCTGAATAATTTTCCCTTAGGCTTCTTTGACTGGCAGCTCTTTCAGCCAATCAGAGCCTCACCATGCTCCCTATGTAGTTAATAACAGCACGCTCCCGTGCTTGGAACTCAGGCTGGAAGTTGAACTGCGCAAACGCAACTGCTACGCTATTTGCGCAACATAAACAGTGAGGCTCCTTACTGTTAAGATACTGTACACTGGAACAAAATAAGCATATCAATATGCTAGTAAAGAGAAGAGTTTTCATACTATGTGAAGTTATGGAAGTGAATTTACAATCACTTTAAGCCTAGGCTCTGTCTGTTTACTTTTAACAGGAATTGAAAAGCCCACAACTTTCAGAATTAAATTACAGCAAAAGGGGAAAAATAATATATAATAGAAAATAGCAGGGGTTTTTACTACATAGAAACAAACATTTTATATTACAGTGCCGGTGTGTTTAATTTTGTGTTAAAGGGACATAGTTAAAGTAAGATCCAGAGTAGCAATGCTGAGCACATCTGGTGAGCCAATGACATGATACAAATGTGTGTAGCCAACAACCACCAGCTAGCTCACAGTATTGTATTGCTGCTGCTGCTGAGGATATATATATATACACTTTTTAAATAAAGATACCAATATAACATTTGAGAATATAAATTAATTTAAAAGTATAATAAAATAAAAAGAAAGTGCTATAATATTTTAGAGCATTTTATTATTGCACTATTGATTTCATATAACTTTGCTTTTAACCCCTTCAAGGGATTCAACACACAGATAAAGTAAGCTCTAGAGCAGGAATGACAAGAGACAAATGTGTGTAGCCACCAATCACCAGCTAGCTCCCTGTAGTGTAGTATATGTACATATTATTTTTCAACAAAAGGATAACAAGAGAACAAAACTAATTCTGAAAAGTGAGTTTAAACGTGTCTTAAAATGATATGCTCTATCCTAATCATTCAAGTTTAATTTTGACATTGCTATCCCTTTAAGAAGAGGACTTCTTCTTAAAGGAACATAAAACACCAATTTTTCCCTCCAATTTACTTCTATTATCTAATTTGCTTTAGACTCTTTGTATCCTATGTTGAAAAGTGCACAATGCACTGCTGGGAGCAGTCTGCTGATTGGTAGCTACACCGTATATACCTCTTGCCGTTGGCTCACCAGATGTGTTCATCTAGCTCCCAGTAGAGCATTGCTGCTCTTTCAACAAAGGATACCAAGAGAATGAAGCAAATTTGGTAACAGAAGTAAAATAGCTGGGGTCGCTGTATCTCTCTATTCTAGTGAACCATCTCTGACACATTATATATTATACACATTATATATCAGTCAATTTCTGCTGGTGACACAGCATCACCCGGTTTGCACACTATGGGCTAGATTACAAGTTGAGCACAAAATATCGCTTCCACAAGAGCGATATTTGTGCTCAGCTTAGTAATACCAACGTGTTTGCATTGCACAAAAGCATTGCGCTCACAAGCCTGCGCTTCCATAGGCTCCAATGGGAACCTCGCTCTCATGCCATGAGACACGGCGGAGAACCTAGCGCAGCGAAGGGGGTAAATCGCACAACAAATATAAATATATATGAATATATTCATATTTATGTGTTTATATGTCTATATACACATATTAACACACACACACACAATATATATATATATATATATATATATATATATATATATATATTTACAGGAAACACACAGTTCCCAAAGACCGCAATGTAAAGGCACTTTTCAGTTCTAACTTTAAGCCCACATAACTGCTTCTTACAGCTATTTTATTAAACAATGCTACATGCATTTTTAATAAAATACACACCACTGTATTTTGGGGACAATTGGGGGACATTTATAAAATTACCCAGAGATCTGATCTCTGGTTAATTTAATGAGCACTAATTGCTACAGCGTGCACACATGTAATGGCTGGTTACCGCGTGCACACATGTAATGGCTGGTTACCGCGTGCACACATGTAATGGCTGGTTACCGCGTGCACACATGTAATGGCTGGTCACCGCGTGCACACATGTAATGGCTGGTTACAGCGTGTAAACATGTAATGGCTGGTTACAGCGTGCACACATGTAATGGCTGGTTACCGCGTGCACACATGTAATGGCTGGTTACAGCGTGCACACATGTAATGGCTGGTTATAGCGTGCACACATGCAATGGCTGGTTACCGCATGCACACATGTAATGGCTGGTTACCACATGCACACATGTAATGGCTGGTTATAGCGTGCACACATGTAATGGCTGGTTACCGCGTGCACACATGTAATGGCTGGTTATAGCGTGCACACATGTAATGGCTGGTTATAGCGTGCACACATGTAATGGCTGGTTACCACATGCACACATGTAATGGCTGGTTATAGCGTGCACACATGTAATGGCTGGTTACAGCGTGCACACATGTAATGGCTGGTTACCGCGTGCACACATGTAATGGCTGGTTACTGCGTGCACACATGTAATGGCTGGTTATTTATTGCGCACCCGTAAATGGGCAAATTTGTCCGTTTGCGGGCACACAATAAATTAGCCATCTATGTGTAATCTAGCCCAATGCTTCTCAGTCTCCTCCAGCTAGTGACGCATTTCTGATGCTTCTTAGTGCGGCAAAACAAGTAGCTACCAACAATCTTGTTTCAAAAGGTTGTGATTTGCACCAGATTAGAATCCCAGTTGAGATATTTTTAATTACCCCCCCCCAGAGACAGGTAGTAAACATCTGTATTACTTTACTTACTGGGTGAACACAAGAGCATAACAATCAAGTGAACCTTCTAGTGGCCAGTCACTATTCATGTGCAAACCTATTATTTATTTATTCTGGTGTAACGGTCTTACAGATACATGGTGGCCCCTCTCCATAACAAACCACACACCACAATTAACCACTGGGTAAAATTAACAGTGAAAGCAAACTGCAAACATAAATAACCCTAATCAAATACATTACACCCTTTGCCTCTAATCAACACAAGATTATATTTACCCACAATGCAAAACCCAGACAAGATTAATTTATCTTCCAGCCTATCCTTGTTTAAAGGGACACTGAAGGCAATTTTTTTCTTTCATGATTTAGATACAGCATACAATTTTAAGCAACTTTCTAATTTACTCCTATTATCAATTTTTCTTCCTTCTCTTACTATCTTTATTTTATAAGCATGAATGTAAATCTTAGAAGCCAGCCCATTTTAGGTTCAGCACCATGGATAGTGCTTGCTTATTGGAGGCTTACATCTAGCCACCAATAAGCAAGCATAACCCAGTTTCTCAACCAAAAATGGGCCGGCTCCTATGCATCAAATTCCTGCTTTTTAAATAAAGATAGCAAGAGAAAGAAGAAAAATTGATAATAGGAGTAAATTAGAAAGTTGCTTAAAATTGTATGCTCTATCTGAATCATGAAATCATTTTATTTTTATAGTTTGAAAGTGTATTTTCAGCTTTGTTTAACTTTTTTTTTTTTTATTAAGCAAGGAAACAATTCTGTTTTAATGACACGATCTGTGCACATGTAAAAATGTAAAATTTAAATTGAAACAAGTCATTTCCTTGTTGGATCTAAAATTGATATTTTGTATTGTACTGATAGTTACTGTATTGATTTTTTTTATTTGTCTTTACCCTGTGTGAGAGCTGCTTATCAGCCAGTGAGCAATCAGGCCTCAAGGCCCATCGCTACTTCCTGTTAATCAATAACATCAGACCACAAGATCTCCACCCCAACAATAAAACCTCAAGATTGTTGTTGATCTTAAAGCAATAATGAGATAGCCCTGACACACACTCTGACACTATGAAACCTTACAGACAATACAAAAACAGAATTTATGTTTACCTGATAAATTACTTTCTCCAACGGTGTGTCCGGTCCACGGCGTCATCCTTACTTGTGGGATATTCTCTTCCCCAACAGGAAATGGCAAAGAGCCCAGCAAAGCTGGTCACATGATCCCTCCTAGGCTCCGCCTACCCCAGTCATTCGACCGACGTTAAGGAGGAATATTTGCATAGGAGAAACCATATGATACCGTGGTGACTGTAGTTAAAGAAAATAAATGAACAGACCTGATTAAAAAACCAGGGCGGGCCGTGGACCGGACACACCGTTGGAGAAAGTAATTTATCAGGTAAACATAAATTCTGTTTTCTCCAACATAGGTGTGTCCGGTCCACGGCGTCATCCTTACTTGTGGGAACCAATACCAAAGCTTTAGGACACGGATGAAGGGAGGGAGCAAATCAGGTCACCTAAATGGAAGGCACCACGGCTTGCAAAACCTTTCTCCCAAAAATAGCCTCAGAAGAAGCAAAAGTATCAAACTTGTAAAATTTGGTAAAAGTGTGCAGTGAAGACCAAGTCGCTGCCCTACATATCTGATCAACAGAAGCCTCGTTCTTGAAGGCCCATGTGGAAGCCACAGCCCTAGTGGAATGAGCTGTGAATCTTTCAGGAGGCTGCCGTCCGGCAGTCACATAAGCCAATCTGATGATGCTTTTAATCCAAAAACAGAATTTATGTTTACCTGATAAATTACTTTCTCCAACGGTGTGTCCGGTCCACTGCGTCATCCTTACTTGTGGGATATTCTCTTCCCCAACAGGAAATGGCAAAGAGCCCAGCAAAGCTGGTCACATGATCCCTCCTAGGCTCCGCCTACCCCAGTCATTCGACCGACGTTAAGGAGGAATATTTGCATAGGAGAAACCATATGGTACCGTGGTGACTGTAGTTAAAGAAAATAAATTATCAGACCTGATTAAAAAACCAGGGCGGGCCGTGGACTGGACACACCGTTGGAGAAAGTAATTTATCAGGTAAACATAAATTCTGTTTTCTCCAACATAGGTGTGTCCGGTCCACGGCGTCATCCTTACTTGTGGGAACCAATACCAAAGCTTTAGGACACGGATGAAGGGAGGGAGCAAATCAGGTCACCTAAATGGAAGGCACCACGGCTTGCAAAACCTTTCTCCCAAAAATAGCCTCAGAAGAAGCAAAAGTATCAAACTTGTAAAATTTGGTAAAAGTGTGCAGTGAAGACCAAGTCGCTGCCCTACATATCTGATCAACAGAAGCCTCGTTCTTGAAGGCCCATGTGGAAGCCACAGCCCTAGTGGAATGAGCTGTGATTCTTTCGGGAGGCTGCCGTCCGGCAGTCTCGTAAGCCAATCTGATGATGCTTTTAATCCAAAAAGAGAGAGAGGTAGAAGTTGCTTTTTGACCTCTCCTTTTACCGGAATAAACAACAAACAAGGAAGATGTTTGTCTAAAATCCTTGGTAGCATCTAAATAGAATTTTAGAGCGCGAACAACATCCAAATTGTGCAACAAACGTTCCTTCTTTGAAACTGGTTTCGGACACAGAGAAGGTACGATAATCTCCTGGTTAATGTTTTTGTTAGAAACAACCTTTGGAAGAAAACCAGGTTTAGTACGTAAAACCACCTTATCTGCATGGAACACCAGATAAGGAGGAGAACACTGCAGAGCAGATAATTCTGAAACTCTTCTGGCAGAAGAAATTGCAACTAAAAACAAAACTTTCCAAGATAATAATTTAATATCAACGGAATGCAAGGGTTCAAACGGAACCCCCTGAAGAACTGAAAGAACTAAATTGAGACTCCAAGGAGGAGTCAAAGGTTTGTAAACAGGCTTGATTCTAACCAGAGCCTGAACAAAAGCTTGAACATCTGGCACAGCTGCCAGCTTTTTGTGAAGTAACACCGACAAGGCAGAAATCTGTCCCTTCAGGGAACTTGCAGATAATCCTTTTTCCAATCCTTCTTGAAGGAAGGATAGAATCCTAGGAATCTTAACCTTGTCCCAAGGGAATCCTTTAGATTCACACCAACAGATATATTTTTTCCAAATTTTGTGGTAAATCTTTCTAGTTACAGGCTTTCTGGCCTGAACAAGAGTATCGATAACAGAATCTGAGAATCCTCGCTTCGATAAAATCAAGCGTTCAATCTCCAAGCAGTCAGCTGGAGTGAAACCAGATTCGGATGTTCGAACGGACCCTGAACAAGAAGGTCTCGTCTCAAAGGTAGCTTCCAAGGTGGAGCCGATGACATATTCACCAGATCTGCATACCAAGTCCTGCGTGGCCACGCAGGAGCTATCAAGATCACCGACGCCCTCTCCTGATTGATCCTGGCTACCAGCCTGGGGATGAGAGGAAATGGCGGGAACACATAAGCTAGTTTGAAGGTCCAAGGTGCTACTAGTGCATCCACTAGAGCCGCCTTGGGATCCCTGGATCTGGACCCGTAGCAAGGAACTTTGAAGTTCTGACGAGAGGCCATCAGATCCATGTCTGGAATGCCCCACAGCCGAGTGACTTGGGCAAAGATTTCCGGATGGAGTTCCCACTCCCCCGGATGCAATGTCTGACGACTCAGAAAATCCGCTTCCCAATTTTCTACTCCTGGGATGTGGATAGCAGACAGGTGGCAGGAGTGAGACTCCGCCCATAGAATGATTTTGGTCACTTCTTCCATCGCTAGGGAACTCCTTGTTCCCCCCTGATGGTTGATGTACGCAACAGTTGTCATGTTGTCTGATTGAAACCGTATGAACTTGGTCCACGCTAGCTGAGGCCAAGCCTTGAGAGCATTGAATATCGCTCTCAGTTCCAGAATATTTATCGGTAGAAGAGATTCTTCCCGAGACCAAAGACCCTGAGCTTTCAGGGATCCCCAGACCGCGCCCCAGCCCATCAGACTGGCGTCGGTCGTGACAATGACCCACTCTGGTCTGCGGAATGTCATCCCTTGTGACAGGTTGTCCAGGGACAGCCACCAACGGAGTGAGTCTCTGGTCCTCTGATTTACTTGTATCTTCGGAGACAAGTCTGTATAGTCCCCATTCCACTGACTGAGCATGCACAGTTGTAATGGTCTTAGATGAATGCGCGCAAAAGGAACTATGTCCATTGCCGCTACCATCAACCCGATCACTTCCATGCACTGAGCTATGGAAGGAAGAGGAACGGAATGAAGTATCCGACAAGAGTCTAGAAGTTTTGTTTTTCTGGCCTCTGTTAGAAAAATCCTCATTTCTAAGGAGTCTATAATTGTTCCCAAGAAGGGAACCCTTGTTGACGGGGATAGAGAACTCTTTTCCACGTTCACTTTCCATCCGTGAGATCTGAGAAAGGCCAGGACGAAGTCCGTGTGAGCCTTTGCTTGAGGAAGGGACGACGCTTGAATCAGAATGTCGTCCAAGTAAGGTACTACCGCAACGCCCCTTGGTCTTAGCACAGCTAGAAGGGACCCTAGTACCTTTGTGAAAATCCTTGGAGCAGTGGCTAATCCGAAAGGAAGCGCCACGAACTGGTAATGTTTGTCCAGGAATGCGAACCTTAGGAACCGATGATGTTCCTTGTGGATAGGAATATGTAGATACGCATCCTTTAAATCCACCGTGGTCATGAATTGACCTTCCTGGATGGAAGGAAGAATAGTTCGAATGGTTTCCATCCTGAACGATGGAACCTTGAGAAACTTGTTTAAGATCTTGAGATCTAAGATTGGTCTGAACGTTCCCTCTTTTTTGGGAACTATGAACAGATTGGAGTAGAACCCCATCCCTTGTTCTCTTAATGGAACAGGATGAATCACTCCCATTTTTAACAGGTCTTCTACACAATGTAAGAACGCCTGTCTTTTTATGTGGTCTAAAGACAACTGAGACCTGTGGAACCTCCCCCTTGGGGGAAGTCCCTTGAATTCCAGAAGATAACCTTGGGAGACTATTTCTAGCGCCCAAGGATCCAGAACATCTCTTGCCCAAGCCTGAGCGAAGAGAGAGAGTCTGCCCCCCACCAGATCCGGTCCCGGATCGGGGGCCAACATTTCATGCTGTCTTGGTAGCAGTGGCAGGTTTCTTGGCCTGCTTTCCCTTGTTCCAGCCTTGCATTGGTCTCCAAGCTGGCTTGGCTTGAGAAGTATTACCCTCTTGCTTAGAGGACGTAGCACTTTGGGCTGGTCCGTTTTTACGAAAGGGACGAAAATTAGGTCTATTTTTTGCCTTGAAAGGCCGATCCTGAGGAAGGGCGTGGCCCTTACCCCCAGTGATATCAGAGATAATCTCTTTCAAGTCAGGGCCAAACAGCGTTTTCCCCTTGAAAGGAATGTTTAGTAGCTTGTTCTTGGAAGACGCATCAGCCGACCAAGATTTCAACCAAAGCGCTCTGCGCGCCACAATAGCAAACCCAGAATTCTTAGCCGCTAACCTAGCCAATTGCAAAGTGGCGTCTAGGGTGAAAGAATTAGCCAATTTGAGAGCATTGATTCTGTCCATAATCTCCTCATAAGGAGGAGAATCACTATCGAGCGCCCTTATCAGCTCATCGAACCAGAAACATGCGGCTGTAGCGACAGGGACAATGCATGAAATTGGTTGTAGAAGGTAACCCTGCTGAACAAACATTTTTTTAAGCAAACCTTCTAATTTTTTATCCATAGGATCTTTGAAAGCACAACTATCCTCTATGGGTATAGTGGTGCGTTTGTTTAAAGTGGAAACCGCTCCCTCGACCTTGGGGACTGTCTGCCATAAGTCCTTTCTGGGGTCGACCATAGGAAACAATTTTTTAAATATGGGGGGAGGGACGAAAGGAATACCGGGCCTTTCCCATTCTTTATTAACAATGTCCGCCACCCGCTTGGGTATAGGAAAAGCTTCTGGGAGCCCCGGCACCTCTAGGAACTTGTCCATTTTACATAGTTTCTCTGGGATGACCAACTTTTCACAATCATCCAGAGTGGATAATACCTCCTTAAGCAGAATGCGGAGATGTTCCAACTTAAATTTAAATGCAATCACATCAGGTTCAGCCTGTTGAGAAATGTTCCCTGAATCAGTAATTTCTCCCTCAGACAAAACCTCCCTGGCCCCATCAGACTGGGTTAGGGGCCCTTCAGAGATATTAATATCAGCGTCGTCATGCTCTTCAGTATCTAAAACAGAGCAGCCACGCTTACGCTGACAAGGGTTCATTTTGGCTAAAATGTTTTTGACAGAATTATCCATTACAGCCGTTAATTGTTGCATAGTAAGGAGTATTGGCGCGCTAGATGTACTAGGGGCCTCCTGAGTGGGCAAGACTCGTGTAGACGAAGGAGGGAATGATGCAGTACCATGCTTACTCCCCTCACTTGAGGAATCATCTTGGGCATCATTGTCATTATCACATAAATCACATTTATTTAAATGAATAGGAATTCTGGCTTCCCCACATTCAGAACACAGTCTATCTGGTAGTTCAGACATGTTAAACAGGCATAAACTTGATAACAAAGTACAAAAACGTTTTAAACTAAAACCGTTACTGTCACTTTAAATTTTAAACTGAGCACACTTTATTACTGCAATTGCGAAAAAACATGAAGGAATTGATCAAAATTCACCAAATTTTCACCACAGTGTCTTAAAGCCTTAAAAGTATTGCACACCAAATTTGGAAGCTTTAACCCTTAAAATAACGGAACCGGAGCCGTTTTAAGCTTTAACCCCTTTACAGTCCCTGGTATCTGCTTTGCTGAGACCCAACCAAGCCCAAAGGGGAATACGATACCAAATGACGCCTTCAGAAAGTCTTTTCTAAGTATCAGAGCTCCTCTCACATGCGACTGCATGCCATGCCTCTCAAAAACAAGTGCGCCACACCGGCGCGAAAATGAGGCTCTGCTTAAGCTTTGGGAAAGCCCCTAAGGAATAAGGTGTCTAATACAGTGCCTGCCGATATTATTATATCAAAATACCCAGATAAAATGATTCCTCAAGGCTAAATATGTGTTAATAATGAATCGATTTAGCCCAGAAAAAGTCTACAGTCTTAATAAGCCCTTGTGAAGCCCTTATTTACGATCGTAATAAACATGGCTTACCGGATCCCATAGGGAAAATGACAGCTTCCAGCATTACATCGTCTTGTTAGAATGTGTCATACCTCAAGCAGCAAGAGACTGCACACTGTTCCCCCAACTGAAGTTAATTGCTCTCAACAGTCCTGTGTGGAACAGCCATGGATTTTAGTTACGGTTGCTAAAATCATTTTCCTCATACAAACAGAAATCTTCATCTCTTTTCTGTTTCTGAGTAAATAGTACATACCAGCACTATTTCAAAATAACAAACTCTTGATTGAATAATAAAAACTACAGTTAAACACTAAAAAACTCTAAGCCATCTCCGTGGAGATGTTGCCTGTACAACGGCAAAGAGAATGACTGGGGTAGGCGGAGCCTAGGAGGGATCATGTGACCAGCTTTGCTGGGCTCTTTGCCATTTCCTGTTGGGGAAGAGAATATCCCACAAGTAAGGATGACGCCGTGGACCGGACACACCTATGTTGGAGAAAAGAGAGAGAGGTAGAAGTTGCTTTTTGACCTCTCCTTTTACCAGAATAAACAACAAACAAGGAAGATGATTGTCTAAAATCCTTTGTAGCATCTAAATAGAATTTTAGAGCGCGAACAACATCCAAATTGTGCAACAAACGTTCCTTCTTCGAAACTGGTTTCGGACACAAAGAAGGTACGACTATCTCCTGGTTAATGTTTTTGTTAGAAACAACTTTTGGAAGAAAACCAGGTTTAGTACGTAAAACCACCTTATCTGCATGGAACACCAGATAAGGAGGAGAACACTGCAGAGCAGATAATTCTGAAACTCTTCTAGCAGAAGAAATTGCAACCAAAAACAAAACTTTCCAAGATAATAACTTAATATCAACGGAATGTAAGGGTTCAAACGGAACCCCCTGAAGAACTGAAAGAACTAAGTTGAGACTCCAAGGAGGAGTCAAAGGTTTGTAAACAGGCTTGATTCTAACCAGAGCCTGAACAAAGGCTTGCACATCTGGCACAGCTGCCAGCTTTTTGTGAAGTAACACAGACAAGGCAGAAATCTGTCCCTTCAAGGAACTTGCAGATAATCCTTTCTCCAATCCTTCTTGAAGAAAGGATAGAATCTTAGGAATCTTTACCTTGTCCCAAGGGAATCCTTTAGATTCACACCAACAGATATATTTTTTCCATATTTTGTGGTAAATTTTTCTAGTTACAGGCTTTCTGGCCTGAACAAGAGTATCAATAACAGAATCTGAGAACCCTCGTTTTGATAAGATCAAGCGTTCAATCTCCAAGCAGTCAGCTGGAGTGAGACCAGATTCGGATGTTCGAACGGACCTTGAACAAGAAGGTCTCGTCTCAAAGGTAGATTCCATGGTGGAGCCGATGACATATTCACCAGATCTGCATACCAAGTCCTGCGTGGCCACGCAGGAGCTATCAAGATCACCGACGCCCTCTCTTGATTGATCCTGGCTACCAGCCTGGGGATGAGAGGAAACGGCGGGAATACATAAGCTAGTTTGAAGGTCCAAGGTGCTACTAGTGCATCTACTAGAGTCGCCTTGGGATCCCTGGATCTGGACCCGTAGCAAGGAACCTTGAAGTTCTGACGAGAGGCCATCAGATCCATGTCTGGAATGCCCCACAGTTGAGTAATTTGGGCAAAGATTTCCGGATGGAGTTCCCACTCCCCCGGATGTAATGTCTGACGACTCAGAAAATCCGCTTCCCAATTTTCCACTCCTGGGATGTGGATTGCAGATAGGTGGCAGGAGTGAGTCTCCGCCCATTGAATGATTTTGGTCACTTCTTCCATCGCCAGGGAACTCCTTGTTCCCCCCTGATGGTTGATGTACGCAACAGTCGTCATGTCGTCTGATTGAAACCGTATGAACTTGGCCTTTGCTAGCTGAGGCCAAGCCTTGAGAGCATTGAATATCGCTCTCAGTTCCAGAATATTTATCGTAGAAGAGATTCTTCCCGAGACCAAAGACCCTGAGCTTTCAGGGGTCCCCAGACCGCGCCCCAGCCCATCAGACTGGCGTCGGTCGTGACAATGACCCACTCTGGTCTGCGGAAGGTCATCCCTTGTGACAGGTTGTCCAGGGACAGCCACCAACGGAGTGAGTCTCTGGTCCTCTGATTTACTTGTATCTTCGGAGACAAGTCTGTATAGTCCCCATTCCACTGACTGAGCATGCACAGTTGTAATGGTCTTAGATGAATGCGCGCAAAAGGAACTATGTCCATTGCCGCTACCATCAAACCTATTACTTCCATGCACTGCGCTATGGAAGGAAGAGGAACGGAATGAAGTGTTTGACAAGAGTTTAGAAGTTTTGTTTTTCTGGCCTCTGTCAGAAAAATCCTCATTTCTAAGGAGTCTATTATTGTTCCCAAGAAGGGAACCCTTGTCGACGGAGATAGAGAACTCTTTTCCACGTTCACTTTCCATCCGTGAGATCTGAGAAAGGCCAGGACTATGTCCGTGTGAGCCTTTGCTTGAGGAAGGGACGACGCTTGAATCAGAATGTCGTCCAAGTAAGGAACTACTGCAATGCCCCTTGGTCTTAGTACCGCTAGAAGGGACCCTAGTACCTTTGTGAAAATCCTTGGAGCAGTGGCTAATCCGAAAGGAAGCGCCACGAACTGGTAATGCTAGTCCAGGAATGCGAACCTTAGGAACCGATGATGTTCCTTGTGGATAGGAATATGTAGATACGCATCCTTTAAATCCACCGTGGTCATGAATTGACCTTCCTGGATGGAAGGAAGAATTGTTCGAATGGTTTCCATTTTGAACGATGGAACCTTGAGAAACTTGTTTAAGATCTTGAGATCTAAGATTGGTCTGAACGTTCCCTCTTTTTTGGGAACTATGAACAGATTGGAGTAGAACCCCATCCCTTGTTCTCCTAATGGAACAGGATGAATCACTCCCATTTTTAACAGGTCTTCTACACAATGTAAGAATGCCTGTCTCTTTATATGGTCTGAAGACAATTGAGACCTGTGGAACCTCCCCCTTGGGGGAAGCCCCTTGAATTCCAGAAGATAACCTTGGGAGACTATTTCTAGTGCCCAAGGATCCAGAACATCTCTTGCCCAAGCCTGAGCAAAGAGAGAGAGTCTGCCCCCCACCAGATCCGGTCCCGGATCGGGGGCCAACATTTCATGCTGTCTTGGTAGCAGTGGCAGGTTTCTTGGCCTGCTTTCCCTTGTTCCAGCCTTGCATTGGTCTCCAGGCTGGCTTGGCTTGAGAAGTATTACCCTCTTGCTTAGAGGACGTAGCACTTGGGGCTGGTCCGTTTCTACGAAAGGGACTAAAATTAGGTTTATTTTTGGCCTTGAAAGACCTATCCTGAGGAAGGGCGTGGCCCTTACCCCCAGTGATATCAGAGATAATCTCTTTCAAGTCAGGGCCAAACAGCGTTTTCCCCTTGAAAGGAATGTTTAGTAGCTTGTTCTTGGAAGACGCATCAGCCGACCAAGATTTCAACCAAAGCGCTCTGCGCGCCACAATAGCAAACCCAGAATTTTTCGCCGCTAACCTAGCCAATTGCAAAGTGGCGTCTAGGGTGAATTGGCCAATTTGAGAGCACGGATTCTGTCCATAATCTCCTCATAAGGAGGAGAATCACTATCGATCGCCTTTACTAGCTCATCGAACCAGAAACACGCGGCTGTAGTGACAGGGACAATGCATGAAATTGGTTGTAGAAGGTAACCTTGCTGAACAAACATCTTTTTAAGCAAACCTTCTAATTTTTTATCCATAGGATCTTTGAAAGCACAACTATCTTCTATGGGTATAGTGGTGCGTTTGTTTAAAGTAGAAACCGCTCCCTCGACCTTGGGGACTGTCTGCCATAAGTCCTTTCTGGGGTCGACCATAGGAAACAATTTTTTAAATATGGGGGGAGGACGAAAGGTATACCGGGCCTTTCCCATTCTTTATTTACAATGTCCGCCACCCGCTTGGGTATAGGAAAAGCTTCTGGGAGCCCCGGGACCTCTAGGAACTTGTCCATTTTACATAGTTTCTCTGGGATGATCAAATTCTCACAATCATCCAGAGTGGATAATACCTCCTTAAGCAGAGCGCGGAGATGTTCCAACTTAAATTTAAATGTAATCACATCGGGTTCAGCTTGTTGAGAAATTTTCCCTGAATCTGAAATTTCTCCCTCAGACAAAACCTCCCTGGCCCCCTCAGACTGGTGTAGGGGCATTTCAGAACCATTATCATCAGCGTCCCCATGCTCTTCAGTATCTAAAACAGAGCAGTCGCTCTTGCGCTGATAAGTGGGCATTTTGGCTAAAATGTTTTTGATAGAATTATCCATTACAGCCGTTAATTGTTGCATAGTAAGGAGTATTGGCGCGCTAGATGTACTAGGGGCCTCCTGAGTGGGCAAGACTGGTGTAGACGAAGGAGGGAATGATGCAGTACCATGCTTACTCCCCTCACTTGAGGAATCATCTTGGGCATCATTTTCAGTGTCACATAAATCACATCTATTTAAATGAGAAGGAACCTTGGCTTCCCCACATTCAGAACACAGTCCATCTGGTAGTTCAGACATGTTAAACAGGCATAAACTTGATAACAAAGTACAAAAAACGTTTTAAAATAAAACCGTTACTGTCACTTTAAATTTTAAACTGAACACACTTTATTACTGCAATTGCGAAAAAGTATGAAGGAATTGTTCAAAATTCACCAAAATTTCACCACAGTGTCTTAAAGCCTTAAAAGTATTGCACACCAAATTTGGAAGCTTTAACCCTTAAAATAACGGAACCGGAGCCGTTTTTATCTTTAACCCCTTTACAGTCCCTGGTATCTGCTTTGCTGAGACCCAACCAAGCCCAAAGGGGAATACGATACCAAATGACGCCTTCAGAAAGTCTTTTCTATGTATCAGAGCTCCTCACACATGCGACTGCATGTCATGCTTCTCAAAAACAAGTGCGCAATACCGGCGCGAAAATGAGGCTCTGCCTATGATTAGGGAAAGCCCCTAGAGAATAAGGTGTCTAAAACAGTGCCTGCCGATATTATTTTACAAAAATACCCAGATTAAATGATTCCTCAAGGCTAAATATGTGTATATATGAATCGATTTAGCCCAGAAAATGTCTACAGTCTTAATAAGCCCTTGTGAAGCCCTTATTTACTGTCTGAATAAAAATGGCTTACCGGATCCCATAGGGAAAATGACAGCTTCCAGCATTACATCGTCTTGTTAGAATGTGTCATACCTCAAGCAGCAAAAGACTGCTCACTGTTCCCCCAACTGAAGTTAATTCCTCTCAACAGTCCTGTGTGGAACAGCCAAGGATTTTAGTAACGGTTGCTAAAATCATTTTCCTCTTACAAACAGAAATCTTCATCTCCTTTCTGTTTCAGAGTAAATAGTACATACCAGCACTATTTAAAATAACAAACTCTTGATTGAATAAAAAAACTACAGTTAAACACTAAAAAACTCTAAGCCATCTCCGTGGAGATGTTGCCTGTACAACGGCAAAGAGAATGACTGGGAGGGATCATGTGACCAGCTTTGCTGGGCTCTTTGCCATTTCCTGTTGGGGAAGAGAATATCCCACAAGTAAGGATGACGCCGTGGACCGGACACACCTATGTTGGAGAAATAAAATGTTATAATCTTACCAAAGTGCATTACTTTATTAACTGTAACCTAAATAATGATAGTGCAAACTTAAAAGTGAATAACATAACATTTGGTAAATAATTAAGTTGCACTTTATTTGGACCTTGCAATTATGTCAGATCTTACAGCTGATGCTATATGTGCCAGCTAGCTTTATTTAGTGAATCTACTCCTCTAATCTTCCTCTGCTAGTGAACCCCCCCCCCCCCTTCCAATACTCACGCAAGACTGATATGAAGCTGGTTTTGTCTGCAAGGATCCATATTCCAAAGCCCAGGATCACAGCTCCCAAAATCTGTGGGAAATAAACAAGTCAATAAATTATATTTATGCCGTATCTTGTTTTCTTAAAAAAACAAATCCATGATTAGTATTATCCATTCACTCAAAGCTCATTCATAAAGTTTAAAGACCTAATGCGCACTTGAATAAATCAGGTTGAGAGCTCATCATATCATTGGGATGTAATTTTCTAACCGAACTAGATGTTACATTGGTTGGTGTTTGTGTACATCATACTGCAGAATATAGACTACAGCAGCACTCGCAGATTTTATTTATACGATGAACTGATATTTCAGACCCATAAATGAACATTCGGTGTACAGTCCACAAGTGATGTGTCCTCCTTAACTTGCCATACATTTTGGTGTGTGCCAATTATCTGCATCTGAGCCTAAAAAAGGCATTTAATCTCTCTCTCTATATATATATATATATATATATATATATATATATATATATATATACACATACACACACATAAACATATAAACATACATATATATATGCATACACACACACACACATGTATATATATATATATATATATATAAATAGTATTTCCAAAAGACTAGCAGTCGCCGTTTTTTTAGCAATAAACCATTTAATAGTGAACGTTTTCGAGGTCTCCCCCGTCCTCAGACCACAATAGAATAAAAACAATCTTACCTCAATCCCCTAAAAAGTGCCCCCACCACCGCATTTCCATGTGAATCACGTCGATGTCCTCCTTGAACAACTGTGCATGCGCAGGAGAGCGGACGGCATCACAAATTAGATAGAAAAACCTAAAAGTCAAAACATATTACATACTACGTAACCGTTTCTTCTACCAACCACAACATAACTTAATGATACAGCTATTAGCAGTCACACCCTCCACTGCTAAATATTTGTGGGTAGATAGATTTCAATCACTACAACTACACGTATATTACAGCACCCTTGTAACATAAACATAATTAGTTAAAGCTACTCTTTCGTTAAACTAACTTAGTGTATAGCAGAATCTATATTGCTGAGTAGCACTATTTAAAGTCAATCAGATAAGACACATCCTACCTAAGGAATGGTTAAATATACTGATTCTACACATTCATTTTTAGAAAAAAGTACCATAGTGCAAGAAAACCTATTTACCAACTAAAGAGAGATATCTTACCAAACGATCTAATCACAGCTAAGGCACACAAAGATGTGGTTATGCCAACTCACAATTCTGAACGCAAGACTATCGAAAACAGGAGGCTCCTAGCCCTATCACCACCTCTAGGTTTTGCTGGAATGTGATCTATGATGATATATCTGAGGTCTGAAAAGGCATGCCCAGATTCTAGGAAATGCCTGGCCACCGGCTGATCAGATGTTCCACAATAAACCTCGTTGTACAGGTAACCCTATAGTTAATTAGGTACTTTTTGTTAGTCCATGGATGGAGGAAATGTGTGCTCTGGGTTAATCCTCCACAGGTAATGCAACCACTACATCGGTAGCAACCTTTTTTGGAGGAATTTAACCATGTTTTTTTGGGTATAGCTTTCCCTATTATCAGGCCGTAGGAGCAAATCCTTTAGGGACTGCCCTCTCCTGAATCCAACCATAGGTGGTTCCAACTGGGTCATCGGCAAGGCCTTATCAGAAGAGATAATTTCCCAGTCCTCTTTCAGAATCCTTGGAAAACCCAATCTTTCTGGGTGAACGTGGTTGTACAGATCATCCTGCTTACTCCTTCTTCTTTTTCTGTAAGGCTTGTTCCTGCATCAAGCCAGCAACTGCTTGTAGTGCTGGTTGTAATTGGTTAGATAGCAGGAAATTGACAGCAAATTCCAATATTTATTTAATGAAGACAAAAATACAGGGCAACGTTTCAACATGGCATGACTAAGTGATAAGGTCCCGAAACGTTGCCCTGTATTTTTGTCTTCATTAAATAAATATTGGAATTTGCTGTCACCTTCCTGCTATCTGTTTCATTATTTGCTTGGGCCTTAGGTAGTGGCCCTTGGGTGACTTGCAATACCTGACTGGAGTGCTGAAATATTTTTGTTTGTAATTGGTTAGACCCATAACCTCTTTCTCTGAATCTTTGCTGCATCTGTAGAAGCTGTTCATCCTTCTTAATTGAATCTGTGTTATTCTGGACCACCCTCTTCAGTTGTGAAACTGGAAGGGCACGCTTCAGGTTAGGGGGATGACAGCTGGAGATTTCAAGTAGGGAATTGCTATCTGTTTCTTTCTGGAATAAGGAAATATCAAACCCCTCTAGTCCCTTTGAAATTCTAATAACCTTCTCTGATGATTTTTCTGTACATGTGGATATCTACAAGTTTCAGAGATCTTTACGCCTCAAGGAACATTTTGGCTGTGATAAGAATGAACAAAAAAGTTTCAAATGGAAGGGTAAATTTGACCCTAAGAACAATAATGCAAGCATCAATACTTACACTAGGATGTCTAGGGAGCAGATGCTGCAGGTACAACATTCCCTGAAGGGAAAGATCCGTAATAACCTGACTGGGGTTGAAAGAAATGTACTTAAGTATTTACAAAATAACAAGGATCTCATGATAAGAGAGGCCGATAAGGGTGGTGCCCTAGTACTTCAAGGAGTACAGGGATGAGGTGATGAGTACTACCCCAAGATCCGACAAAGGTGTTTAAAAACAAGGTAGATGAATATTTGGAACATGCTACCATACAACTGCTGGAATACTGTCTCAAATACAATTATTTAAAAATTTGAGAAAGATTTTTACCTACAAACATCTGTTACAGCAATGGGGTCCAATGTGGCCCCATCATATGCCAATTTCTTTATGGCTTATTTTGAGATGGTAGAAACAACATTACTTGATGACCATAGAGTGATCTTTTTGAAACGTTATATTGACAACTTGTTTGTGATTTGGCGAGGAAACCACAGTGAACTTAATGAATGGTTCAATGACCTAAACCGGGTCAATAACCAAGTCCAATTTAGGATGAACTACCACAAAACCAGATCGATTTTCTTGATATTAGAATTTTGAAGGGACTAGAGGGGTTTGATATTTCCTTATTCCAGAAAGAAACAGATTGCAATTCCCTACTTGAAATCTCCAGCTGTCATCCCCCTACCCTGAAGCGTGCCCTTCCAGTTTCACAACTGAAGAGGGTGGTCCGGAATAATACAGATTCAATTACGAAGGATGAACAGCTTCTACAGATGCAGCAAAGATTCACAGAAAGAGGTTAAGGGTCTAACCAATTACAATCAGTACTACAAGCAGTTGATGGCTTGACGCAGCAACAAGCCTTACAGAAAAAAAGAAAGAAGGAGTAAGCAGGATGATCTATACAACCATGTTCACCCCAGTAGGATTGGGTTTTCTAAGGATTCTGAAAGAGAACTGGGACATTATCTCTTCTGATAAGGCCTTACCGATGACCCAGTTGGAACCACCTATGGTGGGATTCAGGAGAGGGCAGTCCGTAAAGGATTAGCTCCTACAGCCTGATAATAGGGAAAGCTATACCCAAAAAAACATGGTTAAATTCCTCCAAAAAAGGTTGCTACCGATGTAGTGGTTGCATTACCTATGGAGGATTAACCCAGAGCACACATTTCCTCCATCCATGGACTAACAAAAAGTACCTAATTAACTATAGGGTTACCTGTTCAATGAGGTTTATTGTGTACTTGTTACACTGCCGATGTGGGAGGTTCTATAAGGGTAAGACCCAAGACGATCCGAGGACTCGAATGGCAAACCACTGCTCAGCAATAAGAACAGCCATTAAAAATGGAACATCTGATCAGCCGGTGGCCAGGCATTTCCTGGAATCTATGCATGCCGTTTCAGACCTCAGATATATCATCATAGATCACATTCCAGCAAAACCTAGAGGTGGTGATAGGGCTAGGAGCCTCTTACAAAGGGAATTCCGGTGGATCTTCAACCTGGATACCCTTGTACCGAAGGGTCTGAATGTGCACTTGGATTTCCAGTGTTTCTGGTATTATGCTCCTGGTCATACCCACATAGCCCATCATATGAAATGTTTAGTAATTATCCTCCTGTTTTCGATAGTCTTGCGTTCAGAATTGTGAGTTGGCATAACCGCATCTTTGTGTGCCTTAGCTGTGATTAGATTGTTTGGTTAAGATATCTCTCTTTAGTTGGTAAAGAGGTTTTCTTGCACTATGGTACTTTTTTCTAAAAATTACTGTAGAATCAGTATATTTAGCCATTCCTTAGGTAGGATGTGTCTTATCTGATTGACTTTAAATAGTGCTACTCAGTATAGATTCTGCTAAACATTAAGTTAGTTTAACGAAAGAGTAGCTTTAACTAATTATTTTTACATTACAAGGGTGATGTTATATACGTGTAGTTGTAGTGATTGAAATCTATCTACCCACAAATATTTAGCAGTGGAGGCTGTGACTGCTAATAGCTGTATCATTAGGTTATGTTGTGGTTGGTAGAAGAAACGGTGACGTAGTATGTAATATGTTTTGACTTTTAGGTTTTTCTATCTAATTTGTGATGCCGTCCGCTCTCCTGCACATGCACAGTTGTTCAAGGAGGACGCCGACGGTCATTCACATGGAAATGCGGTGGTGGGAGCACTATTTAGGGGATTGAGGTAGGATTATTTTTATTCTATTGTGGTCTGAGGACGTGGGAGACCCCGAAAATGTTTACCATTAAATGGTTTATTGCTAAGAAACGGCGAGTGCTGGTCTTTTCAAAAATACTATTTATAAAATTTATTTAACTGGCACCCCCGCTGCTGTTTTGGGAAGAGGTGCGTGTTGGATCCCATACTGGACTTTATATATATATATATATATATATATATATATATATATATATATATATATATAAAAGGCAATGTGCACTTCAGACATCACATATATGTGTGTGTGTGTATATATATATATATATATATATATATATATTAGGGCTGCACGATTAATCGCGAATGCAGTTTTAATCCCGTGAGAGTACGCAATTTTTTGAAAAAAAAAAAACCTTCAAATCGTCATGAAAACGGAGACGGAGGATGAGAGGCGGACCATTGTGCGGCTGTGGGAGCGGACCTGAGAATGCCTGCGAAACAGCCATTTTGGAAGAGATTGCAGAGTAAGTGGGAGTCATCTGGGAGAGGTGTGGTCGTGGTCAAGCTGTGGGACAGCTCAAAGTTGTGAGCAATATAGTTAGCATTGTACAAAAACTTTAAAGTGCCTTACTTTTTTTTACTTTTTTTTTTTTTTTAACTTCTGTGACGCATAACATTGAGTTTGATTACATTTTACAATATATTTTATTTATATATGTTCATTAAGGGTTGCTTGTAGGATGTATTGTGCAGTGAATTGTAAATAATAATATATTCAACACATTTTTATGCTCCAATAGTGTATTGGACATTGAGAAACATGTACATTAAGATTCTGTAGTGTTAAATAAACTTTTTATTGAAAAATTAAAGTGTTATAGTAATTTTTAAGAAAATTGTGATTAAATAGCAATCCCGTTTAAAAAAAATAAAAATCTCAAACCCCCCCAATATTGCCCAGCCCTAATATATATATGTGTGTGTATATATATGTGTATATATATATATATATATATATATATATATATATATATATATGTGTGTGTGTGTGTATATGTGTGTGTGTGTGTGTGTATATATATATATATATATATATATATATATATGTGTGTGTGTGTGTGTGTATATATATATATATGTGTGTGTGTGTGTGTGTGTGTGTGTGTGTGTGTGTATATATATATATATATGTGTGTGTGTGTGTGTGTGTATATATATATATATATATATATATGGTATGTGTGTGTGTATACACACACACACACATATAACAGAATTTATGTTTACCTGATAAATTACTTTCTCCAACGGTGTGTCCGGTCCACGGCGTCATCCTTACTTGTGGGATATTCTCTTCCCCAACAGGAAATGGCAAAGAGCCCAGCAAAGCTGGTCACATGATCCCTCCTAGGCTCCGCCTACCCCAGTCATTCGACCGACGTTAAGGAGGAATATTTGCATAGGAGAAACCATATGTTACCGTGGTGACTGTAGTTAAAGAAAATAAATTATCAGACCTGATTAAAAAAA
Source organism: Bombina bombina (assembly GCF_027579735.1). NCBI lineage: Eukaryota > Metazoa > Chordata > Amphibia > Anura > Bombinatoridae > Bombina > Bombina bombina. The sequence continues at coordinate 106,654,141 of NC_069505.1, read as the reverse complement.
CCAGGGCGGGCCGTGGACCGGACACACCGTTGGAGAAAGTAATTTATCAGGTAAACATAAATTCTGTTTTCTCCAACATAGGTGTGTCCGGTCCACGGCGTCATCCTTACTTGTGGGAACCAATACCAAAGCTTTAGGACACGGATGAAGGGAGGGAGCAAATCAGGTCACCTAAATGGAAGGCACCACGGCTTGCAAAACCTTTCTCCCAAAAATAGCCTCAGAAGAAGCAAAAGTATCAAATTTGTAAAATTTAGAAAAAGTGTGCAGTGAAGACCAAGTCGCTGCCTTACATATCTGATCAACAGAAGCCTCGTTCTTGAAGGCCCATGTGGAAGCCACAGCCCTAGTGGAGTGAGCTGTGATTCTTTCAGGAGGCTGCCATCCGGCAGTCTCATAAGCCAATCGGATAATGCTTTTAATCCAGAAGGAGAGAGAGGTAGAAGTTGCTTTTTGACCTCTCCTTTTACCAGAATAAACAACAAACAGAGACAAAGTTTGTCTGAAATCCTTAGTAGCTGCTAAGTAAAATTTGAGAGCACGAACTACATCCAAGTTGTGCAACAAACGTTCCTTCTTTGAAACTGGATTAGGACACAAAGAAGGCACAACTATCTCCTGGTTAATGTTTTTGTTAGAAACAACTTTTGGAAGAAAACCAGGTTTAGTACGCAAAACCACCTTATCTGCATGGAACTCCAGATAAGGAGAAGAACACTGCAGAGCAGATAATTCTGAAACTCTTCTAGCAGAAGAAATTGCAACCAAAAACAAAACTTTCCAAGATAATAACTTAATATCAACGGAATGTAAGGGTTCAAACGGAACCCCCTGAAGAACTGAAAGAACTAGGTTGAGACTCCAAGGAGGAGTCAAAATTTTGTAAACAGGCTTGATTCTAACCAGAGCCTGAACAAAGGCTAGAACATCTGGCACAGCTGCCAGCTTTTTGTGAAGTAACACAGACAAGGCAGAAATCTGACCCATCAAGGAACTTGCAGATAATCCTTTTTCCAATCCTTCTCGAAGGAAGGATAGACTCTTAGGAATCTTAACCTTGTCCCAAGGGAATCCTGCAGATTCACACCAACAGATATACCAAATTATGTGGTAATTTTTCTGGTTACAGGCTTTCAGGCCTGAACAAGAGTATTAATAACAGAATCTGAGAACCCTCGCTTTGATAAGATCAAGCGTTCAATCTCCAAGCAGTCAGCTGGAGTGGGTCGAACGGACCTAGAACAAGAAGGTCTCGTCTCAAAGGTAGCTTCCATGGTGGAGCCGATGACATATTCACCAGATCTGCATACCAAGTCCTGCGTGGCCACGCAGGAGCTATCAAAATCACCGACGCCCTCTCCTGATTGATCCTGGCTACCAGCCTGGGGATGAGAGGAAACGGCGGGAACACATAAGCTAGTTTGAAGGTCCAAGGTGCTACTAGTGCATCCACTAGAGCCGCCTTGGGATCCCTGGATCTGTACCCGTAGTAAGGAACTCTGAAGTTCTGACGAGAGGCCATCAGATCCATGTCTGGAATGCCCCACGGTTGAGTGACTTGGGCAAAGATTTCCGGATGGAGTTCCCACTCCCCCGGATGCAATGTCTGACGACTCAGAAAATCCGCTTCCCAATTTTCCACTCCTGGGATGTGGATAGCAGACAGGTGGCAGGAGTGAGACTCCGCCCATAGAATGATTTTGGTCACTTCTTCCATCGCTAGGGAACTCCTTGTTCCCCCCTGATGGTTGATGTATGAACTTGGCCCTCGCTAGCTGAGGCCAAGCTTTGAGAGCATTGAATATCGCTCTCAGTTCCAGAATATTTATCGGTAGAAGAGATTCTACCCGAGACCAAAGACCCTGAGCTTTCAGGGATCCCCAGACCGCGCCCCAGCCCATCAGACTGGCGTCGGTCGTGACAATGACCCACTCTGGTCTGCGGAAGGTCATCCCTTGTGACAGGTTGTCCAGGGACAGTCACCAACGGAATGAGTCTCTGGTCCTCTGATTTACTTGTATCTTTGAATAGTCCCCATTCCACTGACTGAGCATGAACAGTTGTAATGGTCTTAGATGAATGCGCACAAAAGGAACTATGTCCATTGCCGCTACCATCAAACCTATCACTTCCATGCACTGCGCTATGGAAGGAAGAGGAACGGAATGAAGTATCCGACAAGAGTCTAGAAGTTTTGTTTTTCTGGCTTCTGTCAGAAAAATCCTCATTTCTAAGGAGTCTATTATAGTTCCCAAGAAGGGAACCCTCGTTGACGGAGATAGAGAACTCTTTTCCACGTTCACTTTCCATCCGTGAGATCTGAGAAAGGCCAGGACAATGTCCGTGTGAGCCTTTACTTGAGGAAGGGACGACGCTCGAATCAGAATGTCGTCCAAGTAAGGTACTACAGCAATGCCCCTTGGTCTTAGCACCGCCAGAAGGGACCCTAGTACCTATGAGAAAATCCTAGGAGCAGTGGCTAATCCGAAAGAAAACGCCACGAACTGGAAATGCTTGTCCAGGAATGCAAACCTTAGGAACCGATGATGTTCCTTGTGGATAGGAATATGTAGATACGCATCCTTGAAATCCACCTTGGTCATGAATTGACCTTCCTGGATGGAAGGAAGAAGTGTTCGAATGGTTTCCATCTTGAACGATGGAACCTTGAGAAACTTGTTCAAGATCTTGAGATCTAAGATTGGTCTGAACGTTCCCTCTTTTTTGGGAACTATGAACAGATTGGAGTAGAACCCCATCCCTTGTTCTCCTAATGGAACAGGATGAATCACTCCCATTTTTAGCAGGTCTTCTACCCAATGTAAGAATGCCTGTCTTCTTATGTGGTCTGAAGACAACTGAGACCTGTGGAACCTCCCCCTTGGAGGAAGCCCCTTGAACTCCAGAGAATAACCTTGGGAGACTATTTCTAGCGCCCAAGGATCCAGAACATCTCTTGCCCCAGCCTGAGCGAAGAGAGAGAGTCTGCCCCCCACCAGATCCGGTCCCGGATCGGGGGCCCGCATTTCATGCTGTCTTGGTAGCAGTGGCAGGTTTCCTGGCCTGCTTTCCTTTGTTCCAGCCTTGCATAGGTCTCCAGGCTGGATTGGCTTGAGAAGTATTACCTTCCTGCTTAGAGGACGTAGCCCTTGGGGCTGATCCGTTTCTGCGAAAGGGACGAAACTTAGGTTTATTTTTGGTCTTGAAAAGACCTATCCTGAGGAAGGGCGTGGCCCTTGCCCCCAGTGATATCAGAGATAATCTCTTTCAAGTCAGGGCCAAAGAGTGTTTTCCCCTTGAAAGGAATGTCAAGCAATTTGTTCTTGGAAGACGCATCCGCTGCCCAAGATTTTAACCAAAGCGCACTGCGCCACAATAGCAAACCCAGAATTTTTTCGCCGCTAACCTAGCCAATTGCAAGGTGGCGTCTAGGGTGAAAGAATTAGCCAATTTAAGAGCACGAATTCTGTCCATAATCTCCTCATAAGAAGAAGAATTACTAATAATCGCCTTTCCTAGCTCATCAAACTAGAAACACGCGGCTGCAGTGACAGGGACAATGCATGCAATTGGTTGTAGAAGGGAACCTTGCTGAACAAACATCTTTAGCAGACCTTCTAATTTTTTATCCATAGGATCTTGGAAAGCACAACTATCTTCTATGGGTATAGTGGCGCGCTTGTGTAGAGTAGAAACCGCCCCCTCGACCTTGGGGACTGTCTGCCATCAGTCCTTTCTAGGGTCGACTATAGGAAAACAATTTTATAAATATGGGGGGAGGTACTAAAGGTATACCGGGCCTGTCCCATTCTTTACTAACAATGTACGCCACCCGCTTGGATATAGGAAAAGCTTCGGGGGGCCCCGGGGCCTCTAAGAACTTTTCCATTTTACATAGTGGTTCTGGAATGACCAGATAATCACAATCATCCAAATTGGATAACACCTCCTTAAGCAGAGCGCGGAGATGTTCCAACTTAAATTTAAAATTAATCACATCAGGTTCAGCTTGTTGAGAAATGTTTCCTGAATCTGAAATTTCTCCCTCAGACAAAACCTCCCTGGCCCCCTCAGACTGGTGTAGGGGCCCTTCAGAAACCATATCATCAGCGTTCTCATGCTCTACAGAATTTTCTAAAACAGAGCAGTCGCGCTTTCGCTGATAAGTGGGCATATTGGCTAAAATGTTTTTGATAGAATTATCCATTACAGCCGTTAAATGTTGCATAGTAAGGAGTATTGGCGCACTAGATGTACTAGGGGCCTCCTGTATGGGCAAGACTGGTGTAGACGAAGTAGGGGATGATGCAGTACCATGCTTACTCCCCTCACTTGAGGAATCATCTTGGGCATCATTTTTACTAAATTTTTTTATGACATAAAATACATATAGTTAAATGAGAAGGAACCTTGGTTTCCCCACAGTCAGAACACAATCTATCTGGTAGTTCAGACATGTTAAACAGGCATAAACTTGATAACAAAGCACAAAAAACGTTTTAAAATAAAACCGTTACTGTCACTTTAAATTTTAAACTAAACACACTTTATTACTGCAATTGCGAAAAAGTATGAAGGAATTGTTCAAAATTCACCAAAATTTCACCACAGTGTCTTAAAGCCTTAAAAGTATTGCACACCAAATTTGGAAGCTTTAACCCTTAAAATAACGGAACCGGAGCCGTTTTTATATTTAACCCCTTTACAGTCCCTGGAATCTGCTTTGCTGAGACCCAACCAAGCCCAAAGGGGAATACGATACCAAATGATGCCTTCAGAAAGACTTTTCTATGTATCAGAGCTCCACACACATGCAGCTGCATGCCATGCTGTCCTCAAAAACAAGTGCGCCATACCGGCGCGAAAATGAGGCTCTGACTATGATTAGGGAAAGCCCCTAAAGAATAAGGTGTCAAAAACAGTGCCTGCCGATATAATCATATCAAAATACCCAGAATAAATGATTCCTCAAGGCTAAATATGTGTTAATAATGAATCGATTTAGCCCAGAAAAAGTCTACAGTCTTAATAAGCCCTTGTGAAGCCCTTATTTACTATCTTAATAAAAATGGCTTACCGGATCCCATAGGGAAAATGACAGCTTCCAGCATTACATCGTCTTGTTAGAATGTGTCATACCTCAAGCAGTAAGAGACTGCACACTGTTCCCCCAACTGAAGTTAGTTGCTCTCAACAGTCCTGTGTGGAACAGCCATGGATTTTAGTTACGGTGCTAAAATCATTTTCCTCATACAAACAGAAATCTTCATCTCTTTTCTGTTTCTGAGTAAATAGTACATACCAGCACTATTTTAAAATAACAAACTCTTGATTGAATAATAAAAACTACAGTTAAACACTAAAAAACTCTAAGCCATCTCCGTGGAGATGTTGCCTGTACAACGGCAAAGAGAATGACTGGGGTAGGCGGAGCCTAGGAGGGATCATGTGACCAGCTTTGCTGGGCTCTTTGCCATTTCCTGTTGGGGAAGAGAATATCCCACAAGTAAGGATGACGCCGTGGACCGGACACACCTATGTTGGAGAAATATATATATATATATATATATATATATATATATATATATATATATATACACACACACACATATATATATATATATATATACACACACACACACACACACACATATATACACACACACACATATATATATATATATACACACACACACACATACCATATATATATATATATATATATATATATATATACACTCACACACACAGTATATATATATTTATTTACACACACATATATACACACACACACACACATATATATATATATATATATATACACACACACATACCATATATATATATATATACACACACACACACACACACACACATATACACACACACATATATATATATATATATACACACACACACACATACACACACATATACACACACACACACATATATATATATATATATATATATACACACACACACACATATATACACACACACACACATATATATATATAGATTTCCAAATAACGTAGGCAGATAGGATTCTTAGCAAATATCTTTTACTCCATTGGTCTGCAGCATTTTAAAAATCTTCCATTTACTGCAATTCCTCTTTATAATTTGAAAGTGGCTACATGGAATATTTTTTTATCCAGTTTTGATGATGGCCACACTTCACATGTAGATAAGAACTGTTATCAGTTTCCTTCCTATAAATTTGTCTCAGTTTTACAGCTTTCTAAAGATATTGTGAGAATCAAAAAATGATAAAATAAATAAAAAATCACTTCCCTAAACTCTAATTTGCATAACATTATATTTAATTCATTATTTAAATGTTTATACCAGAGTTCAAACTCTGCCTGTGTTCCATTCAAAATGATTAGCACATCATCAATAAAGCAATTACACATGATAATTTCTTTCTCTCAAATGATTCATTTTCCTATACATTTAAGTCCTCAAAAAAAGTCCATGTAGAGAGTGACATTATATAAAGAGAGAGAGAGAGAGAGAGAGAGAGAGAGAGAGAGAGAGAGAGAGAGAGAGAGAGAGAGAGAGAGAGAGAGAGAGAGAGAAAATAACTCATTGTTTAGTTCACTAACAAATCTAGACAGGCCAGAAAGCGTGTTTTTCCCACAGAAAACCTCTGAATTACATTGTTTCCAATGCAGCAAAAGATTTTGGGTAAGATATGCAAAAGTAAATTTATGCTTACCTGATAAATTAATTTCTTCTATGGTAAGAAGAGTCCACGGATTCATCCTTTACTTGTGGGATATTATCCTCCTGCTAACAGGAAGTGGGAAAGAGCACCACAGCAGAGCTGTCTATATAGCTCCTCCCTTAGCTCCACCCCCCAGTCATTCGACCGAAGGTACAGGAAGGAAAAGGAGAAACTAAAAGGTGCAGAGGTGACTGAAGTGTAAATAATAAAAAAAAAAATCTGTCTTAAAATGACAGGGCGGGCCGTGGACTCGTCTTACCATAGAAGAAATTAATTTATCAGGTAAGCATAAATTTACTTTTCTTCTATAAAGGTAAGACGAGTCCACGGATTCATGCTTTACTTGTGGGATACAATAGCAAAGCTACAGGACACGGATGAACGGGAGGGACAAGACAGAAGGCACCACTGCTTGAAGAACTTTTCTCCCAAAAATAGCCTCCAAAGAAGCAAAGGTATCAAATTTGTAAAATTAGTAAAAGGTATGAAGCGAAGACCAAGTCGCAGCCTTACAAATCTGTTCAACAGAAGCATCATTTTTAAAAGCCCATGTGGAAGCCACCGCTCTAGTAGAGTGAGCTGTAATTCTTTCAGGAGGCTGCTGTCCAGCAGTCTCGTATGCCAAACGGATGATGCTTTTCAGCCAAAAGGCAAGAGAGGTAGCCGTAGCTTTTTGACCTCTACGTTTTCCAGAATAGACAACAAACAAAGAAGATGTTTGACGGAAATCTTTGGTCGCTTGCAAGTAAAACTTTAAAGCACGAACCACGTCCAAGTTGTGCAATAGACGCTCCTTCTAGGAGGAAGGATTAGGACACAGAGAAGGAACAACAATTTCCTGATTAATATTCTTATTAGTAACAACCTTAGGAAGGAATCCAGGTTTGGTACGCAAAACCACCTTATCAGCATGGAAAACAAGATAAGGCGAGTCGCATTGCAATGCAGATAGTTCAGAAACTCTTCGAGCCGAAGAGATAGCAACTAAAAACAGAACTTTCCAAGATAGAAGCTTAATTTCTATGAAATGCATAGGTTCAAACGGAACCCCTTGAAGAACCTTAAGAACCAAATTCAAACTCCATGGCGGAGCAACAGGTTTAAACACAGGCTTGATTCTAACTAGAGCCTGACAGAACGACTGAACGTCTGGAACATCTGCCAGACGTTTGTGCAGTAGAATTGATAAAGCAGATATCTGTCCCTTTAAGGAACTAGCTGATAGCCCCTTCTCCAATCCTTCTTGGAGAAAGGACAAAATCCTAGGAATCCTGATCTTACTCCATGAGTAGCCTTTGGATTCGCACCAATAAAGATATTTACGCCATATCTTATGATAAATTTTCCTGGTGACAGGTTTTCGAGCCTGAATCAAGGTATCTATGACCAACTCAGAGAACCCCCGCTTGGATAAGATCAAGCGTTCAATCTCCAAGCAGTCAGTCGCAGAGAAACTAGATTTGGATGCTGGAACGGACCTTGAATAAGAAGGTCCTGTCTCAGTGGCAGAGTCCATGGTGGAAGAGATGACATGTCCACCAGGTCTGCATACCAAATCCTGCATGTCCACGCAGGTGCTATCAAAATCACAGAAGCTCTCTCCTGTTTGATTCTGGCAATCAAACGAGGAAGGAGAGGAAATGGTGGAAACACATAAGCCAGGTTGAACGACCAGGGTACTGCTAGAGCATCTATCAGTACTGCCTGAGAATCCCTTGATCTGGACCCGTATCAAGGAAGTTTGACATTCTGACGAGACGCCATCAGATCCAATTCTGGTGTACCCCATTGCTGAATCAATTGTGCAAACACCTCTGGATGGAGTTCCCACTCCCCCGGATGAAAAGTATGACGACTTAGAAAATCCGCTTCCCAGTTCTCCACTCCTGGGATATAGATTGCTGATAGATGCCAAGAGTGAGTCTCTGCCCATTGAATTAGTTTGGTAACCTCTACCATCGCTAGAGAACTCTTTGTTCCCCCCTGATGATTGATATATGCTACAGTCGTGAATCGCTCTCAGTTCTAGAATATTTATCGGGAGGAGAGCCTCCTCCTGAGTCCACAATCCCTGTGCTTTCAGGGAATTCCAGACTGCACCCCAGCCCAATAGGCTGGCGTCCGTCATCACTATGACCCACGCTGGCCTGCGGAAACACATTCCCTTGGACAGATGATCCTGTGACAACCACCAAAGAAGAGAGACTCTGGTCTCTTGGTCCAGATGTATCTGAGGAGATAAATCTGCATAATCCCCATTCCACTGTTTGAGCATGCAAAGTTGCAGTGGTCTGAGATGCAAGCGAGCAAATGGAACTATGTCCATTGCCGCTACCATTAAGCCGATTACCTCCATACACTGAGCCACTGACGGGCAAAGAATGGAATGAAGAGCTTGGCAGATGGATAAAATTTTTGATTTCCTGACCTCCGTCAGAAAAATTTTCATGTCCACCGAATCTATCAGAGTTCCCAGGAAAGGAACTCTTGTGAGAGGGATAAGTGAACTCTTTTGTACGTTCACCTTCCACCCCTGAGATCTTAGAAAAGCCACCACGATGTCCGTGTGAGACTTGGCTAGTTGGAAAGTTGACGCCTGGATTAAGATAACGTCCAGATAAGGTGCCAAAGCTATGCCCCGCGGCCTTAGAACCGCCATAAGGTACCCTAGCACCGTTGTGAAAATTCTGGGAGCTGTGGCTAACCCGAAGGGAAGAGCCACAAACTGGTAATGCTTGTCCAGAAAGGCGAACCTGAGGAACTGGTGATGATCTTTGTGGATAGGAATGTGTAGATACGCATCCTTTAAGTCCACGGTGGTCATATATTGACCCTCCTGGATCAATGGCAAAATAGTCTGAATGGTCTCCATCTTGAAGGATGGGACTCTGAGGAATTTGTTTAGGATCTTGAGATCTAAGATTGGTCTGAAGATTCCCTCTTTTTTGGGAACCACAAACACATTGGAGTAGAACCCTTGCCCCTGTTCTGTTTTCGGAACTGGGCAGATCACTCCCATGGTATATAAGTCTTCTACACATCGTAAGAACGCCTCTCTTTTTGTCTGGTTTACAGACAATTGAGAAAGATGGAATCTCCCCCTTGGGGGAGAATCTTTGAAACCTAGAAGATACCCCTGGGCAGGAGTCCTGAACATCTCTTGCCCAAGCCTGAGCGAAGAGAGAAAGTCTGCCCCCTACTAGTCTTGGTGGCAGCAGCGGGCTTCTTGGCCTGTTTACCCTTGTTCCAAGTCTGGTTAGGTCTCCAGACTGACTTGGACTGAGCAAAATTCCCCTCTTGCTTTGCGGCAGGGGAAGAGGTAGAGGGACCACCTTTGAAGTTCCGAAAGGAACGAAAATTATTTTGTTTGGTCCTCATCTTATTCGTCTTATCCTGAGGAAGGGCATGGCCTTTCCCTCCAGTGATGTCTGAAATGATCTCTTTCAGTTCAGGCCCGAATAGGGTCTTACCCTTGAAAGGGATGGCTAAAAGCTTAGCTTTTGATGACACATCAGCAGATCAGGACTTAAGCCATAACGCTCTATGCGCTAAAATGGCAAAACCTGAATTCTTCGCCGCTAATTTAGCCAATTGAAAAGCGGCATCTGTAATGAAAGAATTAGCTAGCTTGAGAGCCCTAATTCTATCCAGAATATCATCTAATGGGGTCTCAACCTGAAGAGCCTCTTATAGAGCCTCGAACCAAAAGGACGCTGCAGTAGTTACAGGAACAATGCACGCTATAGGTTGGAGAAGAAAACCTTGGTGAACAAATACTTTCTTCAGAAGACCCTCTAATTTTTTATCCATAGGATCTTTGAAAGCACAACTGTCCTCGATAGGTATAGTTGTACGCTTAGCCAGGGTAGAAATAGCTCCCTCCACCTTAGGGACCGTCTGCCACAAGTCCCGCACGGCGTCAGATATGGGAAACATTTTCTTAAAAGTAGGAGGGGGAGCAAACGGAATACCTGGTCTATCCCACTCCTTAGTAACAATTTCCGAAATCCTCTAAGGGACCGGAAAAACATCAGTGTAGGCAGGAACCTCTAGGAATCTGTCCATTTTACACAATTTCTCTGGAACTACAATAGGGTCACAATCATCCAGAGTCGCTAAAACCTCCCTGAGCAATAAGCGGAGGTGTTCTAGTTTAAATTTAAAAGCCGTCATATCTGAATCTGTCTGATGGAACATATTTCCTGAATCAGAAATCTCTCCCTCAGTCAGCAAATCCCTCATTTCAGAACATTGTGAGGGTACATCGGATATGGCTAATAAAGCGTCAGAGGGCTCAGCGTTTGTTCTCACACCAGACCTACTGCGCTTCCCCTGCAACCCAGGCAGCTTAGATAAAACCTCTGTGAGGGTAGTATTCATAACTGCGGCCATATCTTGCAGGGTGAAAGAATTAGACGCACTAGAAGTACTTGGCGTCGCTTGTGCGGGCGTTAATGGTTGTGACACTTGGGGAGAATTAGATGGCATAACCTGATTCTCTTCTGACTGAGAATCATCCTGCGACATACTTTTAGTAGCTAAAATATGTTCTTTACAATTTATTGACCTTTCAGTGCATGAGGGACACATTCTAAGCGGAGGTTCCACAATGGCTTCTAAACATATTGAACATTGACTTTCCTCAATGTCAGACATGTTGAACAGGCTAGTATTGACTACAAACAAGCATGAAAAAAAAACACTTTATTTAGTGAAAAAAATAATCTTAAAAAACGGTACTGCGCCTTTAAGAGAAAAAAAAGCATACACGTTCTGCAAAACAGCCAAAACATGCACCAAATTTTTCAAAATTTTGTATGTAGACACAATATAGGTAGTTAAGATTGCACAACAAAATTTTTTAACAATTAACCCCTTAATTTGCAAACCGGATCGAAAATAGGCCCAGATCCGGAAAAAAAACACTCTCAGCACCTTGCCACAGCCCTGCTGTGGCCCTACCTGCCCTGAGGTAGAAAATGTGGGGTAAAAGCTTTGATTTGGCCCAAAACATACACCAGGGCCCTCAGGAGTTAGAGCTTGCTGCTTGTTGATAAAACTAACTGCGCATCTGAGACACGAAAATAGGCCCCGCCCATCTCACTCGATGTCTCCACAGCCTTACAGAACCGCACCAGAGCGGTTATAACTAGCCATGTGGGTTCTGAGACCCAAATGTTAAGCCATGTGTGCCCTTAATAAAGTTGCCCAAAACGTTATTGCCCACAAAAACGTTAAAGCACTCCCAAATAAAAAAAAACGTTTGCTCCCAAACATTTGCAATTCAGTGTCAACCATATTTGTAATTGGCCCCATATGCAAGCTAAGTAATGCCCTTCTTTTAGCTCTAGGATTACTGCTTACCCTTACCCTCCTGGGTATAATGTCAGCCTTTCTGAAATACACAGTCTCTCCAAAAAAATATGACTGAACATAACTCATTGCTGCATAGCATGAAACCGTTCCTCACACTGAAGTTTCCTGAACTCCTCAGCCTCTGTGGGAACAGCAATTGACCTTAGTTACAAATGCTAAGTCTTCATCCATCTGCTGCCTGAGAGTAAATAGTACACACCGGTACCATTTAAAATAACAAACTCTTGCTTGAAGAAATTAAAAACTAATATTTTATCACCTCTTTCACTTTACCCTTCCTAGTACTTAGAGTAGGCAAAGAGAATGACTGGGGGGTGGAGCTAAGGGAGGAGCTATATAGACAGCTCTGCTGTGGTGCTCTTTCCCACTTCCTGTTAGCAGGAGGATAATATCCCACAAGTAAAGGATGAATCCGTGGACTCGTCTTACCTTTATAGAAGAAATTAGGTTCCCAATGACACACCTTTTTACTTCAAGTCTGCTTTTCAAAAGATTCCCTTTACGCTAAAGCATTGCTGTTCACACAGCTTATAAGCTTAGCTAGGGTTAGTGCAGTTATTCATAACCATCCCAGGACAGACTGTTTCGTAGTTATTGTTACTCATCAGCTGGGAGAAGGTTTGAATCACTGCTGGGTGAAGTTGATTCCGGGCAAAATACAACAACATTTAAAATTAGGGGGAAGTAAAAGGTGAGTTTAAAATCCTCCACTATGCACAAAATATAGAGAAAATAACTCATTGTGTAGTTCATTAACAAATATAGACAGGCCAGAATGAGTAGCAATAACTACGAAACAGTCTGTCCTGGGATAAGTATGAATCACTGCACTAACCCTAGCTAAGCTTATAAGCTGTGTGAACAGCAATGCTTTGACGTAAAGGGAATCTGCTGAAAAGCAGACTTGAAGTAAAAAGGTGTGTCATTGTGAACCTAATTTGCATATCTTACCCAGAATCCTTGCTACATACACACACACACACATACATATATACATATATACACACACATATATATATACCGGGTATATATATATATATATATATATATATATATATATATATATATATATATAAACACACACTCAGTATATGCACACGTAAGGATAAAAGCTGGCTTCAGGAATTACTGTGTGTTTAACATACTAAAAGACCTGCACAAAATAACATAAGTGGTGCCAGGTAACTTCTATTCAGTGTTTTCCATGTGGCCCTGTAAATGGGAAAAGATCGACTAGTAGCATGTTATTAGGCCCTATAAATAACAATGTAATTCCTGAGCAAACTGGATCAACCCGTCCAACAAGATTTGAACCATGAATGAGAACAAGCGTGTGTGAGATGGGGAGGAGAGTTATGATCACTGCTAAGGAAATTTAAAGGCATTGCTGGAATTAGGTGAAGGTTTATGAGCACTGCTAAGTTAGGAAAGAAATGTAAGGTCACTGCTAGCATGTAGAGAACATTTAGGAGCACTGCTGGAATATGAGAAGATTTAGGGACTCTGCTGGTATGGGGAGACAATTTAGGAGCACTACTAGGTCAGGAAAGATATTAAAGGACACCAATTGGTTAATCAGGAGATTTAAAATGGACATTCCAGTCAAAATATAAATGCACATAGATTTATTGCATATTTGAATAGAAACATATTTGCAATATACATGTATTGGCAAACATGCTTCTATTAAGAGTTATTACTGTTTTAGTGTTAACATTTATCTCTGTACGTGCATGTGAAGTATAGCTAGGTATTTTCACTGCACCCACATGTTAAATACTGCAGCTGCTCAGATCATCAGTGGGGCTTGTATCATGTCACCAATTAACAAATTGAGTCATTACCAGATGGTACAAGCACCGTAGGCTCTCTAAAAAAAGTGTTTTGTTTAAAATGCTGGTGCATGGTGCATACTTAAATACACTTTTGAAACAGCTATAGCTTTTATTAGAAGCATTTTTGCTAATACATGTATATTACAAAATTGCTTCTGTTAAATACCGAAATGCACCCATGTGGTTTCCAATTTTGGCTGGAATATCCCTTTAAGGGCACTGCTTGGTTAGGGAGGAGATTTAGGGGCGCTGATGGAATGGGGGAAGTTTTAGGGGTGCTGCTGGGAAGGTGGGGAGATGTGGGCACAGTACAAGATATAGAAAAAAAATGGGAGCATTGTGGGATGGGAGAGAGGTGGGGATGGTTCTATGAACATGCGTTTATTAAGTTATGAGGGGACTACTAATATGGGTGAGGGGAGGTGTGAGTGCTGCATGAATTGTGGAAAAGGGATGGGAACATTCCTGGCAGTGACAAAACTACAGGGGGTGCAGAGGTCGCCCCAGCTTAAAAAAAAATATAAAAACCGTTGACCTGCCACTGCCTGCACTGATATCATGTGAGTGGGACATGATGCCTCACTATTGTCTCTGACTACAGGAGTTAGTCTTTCTGTTTTACCCATTGGTGTTTATGTGTGTGTGTGTGTGTGTGTGTGTGTGTGTATGTGTGTATTTATGTATGTGACTGTGTGTGTATTTATGCATGTATGTGTGTGTGTGTGTGTGTATTTATGCATGTATGTGTGTGTATGTATGTATGTATGTGACTGTGTGTGTGTGTGTGTATGTGACTGTGTGTGTGTATTTATGCATGTATGTATGTATGTGTGTGTATGTATGTATGTATGTATGTATGTGACTGTGTGTGTGTGTGTGTATGTGACTGTGTGTGTGTATTTATGCATGTATGTATGTGTGTGTGTGTATGTTTGTGGAACCAGCAAATTACAGACCTTGTTACTACAGCATGGGGGGGGGCGGGGGTAAACAGTGTCACGATACAGTACGGGGGGCTGGACCATGTCACAGACTACTATGGTCACTTTATAAAGTACTGGGGCAGGTAGGGTCAGGCCAGCAATCTCACCGGCAGATTACAGACTGTGTCACTGACTCACTATATACAGAACTGGGGGGTTAAACAATGTCACTATATACAGTAATAGGGGGATGGATAGAAAACACATAGGGAATGCCAGGATCATGTAGGGGAATAAAACAGGAGCTGTAGAATTATGCAAATGCCACTGAATAATGAGGTTAAGGGAATGGTGCTCTAGATACAGGGTGGGGTGCTGATATGGATAACCAAGGACTTCTACACACTATGAAGTTGCCTGATCTGTTTTACAAGGACTTTGTATTCTTAGGCAGATCCCTGCTGACCTGGTCTATGTGTAGCACATCTGGATGTGGTCTAATTGGAAGATAAGTTTGAGCTATAAAGTTCAGTGCACTTTCAATTCAAACAGACTGACCTACATAATGAGTGGTCATGACCAGTGTTACCTCTAAGGCCAGTTTTGTGAGCAACCCAGCAGTGAAACAGTTAATTAGGGAATCACAACCTGCAATTAGCAAGCACTGCACAATGCAGACTGCAAGGTTTCACTCCTGGGCATCCCTATAACAACTGAGAGGTTGTGCTGTTTACTGTAGAGGCAACAACCTTGTAATAACAGGAATTGTATTGTGTTACTATAAAATATCAATCAAACTGAAGTATTTTTTAAACAAACACCTTGTTTGCTGCATTTGCTTTTCAATAGCCAAACTCTATCCACCACTTGCCTGGGGGAGTAAATCTAGACTTAAAAGGGACACTGAACCCAAATTTTTTCTTTCATGATTCAGATAGAGCATGCAATTTTAAGCAACTTTTTAATTTACTCCTATTATCAATTTTTCTTCGTTCTCTTGCTATCTTTATTTAAAAAGCAGGAATGTGATGCCTAAGAGCCGGACCATTTTTGGTTGAGAACCTGGGTTATGCTTGCTTATTGGTGGGTAAATGTAAGCCTCCAGTAAAGCAAGCGCTATCCAAGGTGTTGAACCTAAAATGGTCTGGCTGCTAAGATTTACATTCCTGCTTTTAAAATAAAGATAGCAAGAGAACGAAGAAAAATGGATAATAGGAGTAAATTAGAAAGTTGCTTAAAATTGCATGCTCTATCTGAATCATGAAAGAAAAAAATTTGGGTTCAGTGTCCCTTTAAGTGACGTTTAAGTTTGCAGACAACAAGGCTAGCCACAGACATTATGTTCGCATAAAGCAAATTGTTTTTCAGTTGTTATAATTTAAAGCCAATTAAGGAATTATATGTAGCAGGGTTATCCTTGAGAAATCAGTATGGATCATTTACTGGTCTGAAAATGAGAAAATCTACCATTTTCAGAGCTAAATTACATGAAAAAGGAGCAAATAATGTAAGTATATTGCAAAAACATAATTTATGCTTACCTGATAAATTCCTTTCTTCTGTAGTGTGATCAGTCCACGGGTCATCATTACTTCTGGGATATTACTCCTCCCCAACAGGAAGTGCAAGAGGATTCACCCAGCAGAGCTGCATATAGCTCCTCCCCTCTACGTCACTCCCAGTCATTCGACCAAGGACCAACGAGAAAGGAAAAGCCAAGGGTGAAGTGGTGACTGGAGTATAAATTAAAAAATATTTACCTGCCTTAAAAACAGGGCGGGCCGTGGACTGATCACACTACAGAAGAAAGGAATTTATCAGGTAAGCATAAATTATGTTTTCTTCTGTTAAGTGTGATCAGTCCACGGGTCATCATTACTTCTGGGATACCAATACCAAAGCAAAAGTACACGGATGACGGGAGGGATAGGCAGGCTCTTTATACAGAAGGAACCACTGCCTGAAGAACCTTTCTCCCAAAAATAGCCTCCGATGAAGCATAAGTGTCAAATTTGTAAAATTTGGAAAAAGTATGAAGCGAAGACCAAGTTGCAGCCTTGCAAATCTGCTCAACAGAGGCCTCATTCTTAAAGGCCCAAGTGGAAGCCACAGCTCTAGTAGAATGAGCTGTAATTCTTTCAGGAGGCTGCTGTCCAGCAGTCTCATAAGCTAAACGAATTATGCTACGAAGCCAAAAAGAAAGAGAGGTAGCAGAAGCTTTTTGACCTCTCCTCTGCCCAGAGTAAACGACAAACAGAGAAGACGTTTGTCGAAATTCCTTAGTTGCCTGTAAGTAAAATTTTAGAGCACGGACTACATCCAGGTTGTGCAGTAGACGTTCCTTCTTCGAAGAAGGATTTGGGCACAAAGAAGGAACAACAATCTCTTGATTGATATTCCTGTTAGTCACTACCTTAGGTAAGAACCCAGGTTTAGTACGCAGAACTACCTTATCCGAATGAAAAATCAAATAAGGAGAATCACAATGTAAGGCTGATAATTCAGAGACTCTTCGAGCTGAGGAAATAGCCATTAAAAATAGAACTTTCCAAGATAACAACTTTATATCAATGGATTGAAGGGGTTCAAACGGAATGCCCTGTAAAACATTAAGAACAAGGTTTAAACTCCAAGGTGGAGCAACAGTTTTAAACACAGGCTTAATCCTGGCCAAAGCCTGACAAAAAGCCTGGACGTCAGGAACTTCTGACAGACGTTTGTGTAACAGAATGGACAGAGCTGAGATCTGTCCCTTTAATGAACTAGCAGACAAACCCTTTTCTAAACCTTCTTGTAGAAAAGACAATATCCTAGGAATCCTAACCTTACTCCAAGAGTAACCTTTGGATTCACACCAATATAGGTATTTACGCCATATCTTATGGTAAATCTTTCTGGTAACAGGCTTCCTAGCCTGTATTAAGGTATCAATAACTGACTCAGAAAACCCACGTCTTGATAAAATCAAGCGTTCAATTTCCAAGCAGTCAGCTTCAGAGAAGTTAGATTTTGATGTTTGAAGGGACCCTGTATCAGAAGGTCCTGTTTCAGAGGTAGAGACCAAGGTGGACAGGATGACATGTCCACCAGGTCTGCATACCAAGTCCTGCGTGGCCACGCAGGTGCTATTAGAATCACTGATGCTCTCTCTTGTTTGATTCTGGCAATCAATCGAGGAAGCATCGGGAAGGGTGGAAACACGTAAGCCATCCTGAAGTCCCAAGGTGCTGTCAGGGCATCTATCAGGACTGCTCCTGGATCCCTGGATCTGGACCCGTAACGAGGAAGCTTGGCGTTCTGTCGAGACGCCATGAGATCTATCTCTGGTTTGCCCCAACGTCGAAGTATTTGGGCAAAGACCTCCGGATGGAGTTCCCACTCCCCCGGATGAAAAGTCTGACGACTTAAGAAATCCGCCTCCCAGTTCTCCACGCCTGGGATGTGGATTGCTGACAGGTGGCAAGAGTGAGACTCTGCCCAGCGAATTATCTTTGATACTTCCATCATAGCTAGGGAGCTTCTTGTCCCTCCCTGATGGTTGATGTAAGCTACAGTCGTGATGTTGTCCGACTGAAACCTGATGAACCCCCGAGTTGTCAACTGGGGCCAAGCCAGGAGGGCATTGAGAACTGCTCTCAATTCCAGAATGTTTATTGGCAGGAGACTCTCCTCCTGACTCCATTGTCCCTGAGCCTTCAGAGAATTCCAGACGGCACCCCAACCTAGAAGGCTGGCGTCTGTTGTTACAATTGTCCAGTCTGGTCTGCTGAATGGCATCCCCCTGGACAGATGTGGCCGAGAAAGCCACCATAGAAGAGAATTTCTGGTCTCTTGATCCAGATTCAGAGAAGGGGATAAGTCTGAGTAATCCCCATTCCACTGACTTAGCATGCACAGTTGCAGTGGTCTGAGGTGTAAGCGTGCAAAGGGTACTATGTCCATTGCCGCTACCATTAAGCCGATTACCTCCATGCATTGAGCCACTGACGGGTGTTGAATGGAATGAAGGGTGCGGCAAGCACTTTGAAGTCTTGTTAGCCTGTCCTCTGTCAGGTAAATCTTCATTTGTACAGAATCTATAAGAGTCCCCAGGAAGGGAACTCTTGTGAGTGGAACAAGTGAACTTTTCTTTTCGTTCACCTTCCATCCATGTGACCTTAGAAATGCCAGTACTAACTCTGTATGAGACTTGGCAGTTTGAAAGCTTGAAGCTTGTATCAGAATATCGTCTAGGTATGGAGCTACCGAGATTCCCCGCGGTCTTAGTACCGCCAGAAGAGCACCCAGAACCTTTGTGAAGATTCTTGGAGCTGTAGCCAATCCGAATGGAAGAGCCACAAACTGGTAATGCCTGTCTAGGAAGGCAAACCTTAGGTACCGGTAATGATCTTTGTGAATCGGTATGTGAAGGTAAGCATCTTTTAAATCTACAGTGGTCATGTACTGACCCTCTTGGATCATAGGTAAAATTGTCCGAATAGTCTCCATCTTGAACGATGGAACTCTTAGGAATTTGTTTAGGATCTTTAAGTCCAGGATTGGTCTGAAAGTTCCCTCTTTTTTGGGAACCACAAACAGATTTGAGTAAAACCCCTGTCCCTGTTCCGATCGTGGAACTGGATGGATTACTCCCATTAACAAGAGCTCTTGTACGCAGCGTAGAAACGCCTTTTTCTTTGTCTGGATTGTTGACAACCTTGACAGATGAAATCTCTCTCTTGGAGGAGAGTATTTGAAGTCCAGAAGGTATCCCTGAGATATTATCTCTAGCGCCCAGGGATCCTGGACATCTCTTGCCCAAGCCTGGGCGAAGAGAGAAAGTCTGCCCCCCACTAGATCCGATCCCGGATCGGGGGCCCTCAATTCATGCTGTTTTAGGGGCAGCAGCAGGTTTCCTGGTCTGCTTGCCCTTGTTCCAGGACTGGTTAGGTTTCCAGCCTTGCCTGTAGCGAGCAACAGCTCCTTCCTGTTTTGGTGCAGAGGAAGTTGATGCTGCTCCTGCTTTGAAATTACGAAAGGAACGAAAATTAGACTGTCTAGCCTTAGCTTTGGCTTTGTCCTGTATATTAAGCAATTTAGACTTAGAAGTAACATCAGCTGACCAGGATTTTAGCCACAGCGTCCTGCGTGCCTGAATGGCGAATCCTGAATTCTTCGCCGTAAGTTTAGTAAGATGTACTACGGCCTCCGAAATGAATGAATTAGCTAGTTTAAGGACTCTAAGCCTGTCCGTAATGTCGTCCAGAGTAACTGAACTAATGTTCTCTTCCAGAGACTCAATCCAGAATGCCGCTGCAGCCGTGATCGGCGCAATGCATGCAAGGGGTTGCAATATAAAACCTTGTTGAACAAACATTTTCTTAAGGTAACCCTCTAACTTTTTATCCATTGGATCTGAAAAAGCACAGCTATCCTCCACCGGGATAGTGGTACGCTTAGCTAAAGTAGAAACTGCTCCCTCCACCTTAGGGACCGTTTGCCATAAGTCCCTTGTGGTGGCGTCTATTGGAAACATTTTTCTAAATATCGGAGGGGGTGAGAACGGCACACCGGGTCTATCCCACTCCTTAGTAACAATTTCAGTAAGTCTCTTAGGTATAGGAAAAACCTCAGTACTCGTCGGTACCGCAAAATATTTATCCAACCTACACATTTTCTCTGGTATTGCAACTGTGTTACAATCATTCAGAGCCGCTAACACCTCCCCTAGTAATACACGGAGGTTTTCCAGTTTAAATTTAAAATTTGAAATATCTGAATCCAGTCTGTTTGGATCAGAACCGTCACCCACAGAATGAAGTTCTCCGTCCTCATGTTCTGCCACCTGTGACGCAGTGTCTGACATGGCCCTAATATTATCAGCGCACTCTGTTCTCACCCCAGAGTGATCACGCTTACCTCTTAGTTCTGGTAATTTAGCCAAAACTTCAGTCATAACAGTAGCCATATCCTGTAATGTGATTTGTAATGGCCGCCCAGATGTACTCGGCGCTACAATATCACGCACCTCCCTCTGAGCGGGAGATGCAGGTACTGACACGTGAGGCGAGTTAGTCGGCATAACTCTCCCCTCGTTGTTTGGTGAAATTTGTTCAATTTGTACAGATTGACTTTTATTTAAAGTAGCATCAATACAGTTAGTACATAAATTTCTATTGGGCTCCACTTTGGCATTGCAACAAATGACACAGGTATCATCCTCTGAATCAGACATGTTTAACACACTAGCAAATAAACTTGCAACTTGGAAATACAATTCAATTAGAATAATATTAAAAACGTACTGTGCCTTTAAGAAGCACAGAAGATCTATGACAGTTGAAAATTAATAAATTGAAACAGTTATAGCCTCAATCCTTGTAAACAACACAACTTTAGCAAAGGTTTAATCCCATTAGCAAAGATAACAAATTCTGAAAGCAGGAAACAAATTACAGAATAAACGTTTTTTATCTCAGTCAACTATAATTCTCACAGCTCTGCTGAGAGAAATTACCTCCCTCAAAATAAGTTTTGAAGACCCCTGAGCTCTGTAGAGATGAACCGGATCATGCAGGAAATACAATGAGTTGCTGACTGAAATATCTGATGCGTAGCAAAAGCGCCAAAAAACGGCCCCTCCCCCTCACACACAGTAGTGAGAGAGAACAGAAACTGTCAGAAAAAAGATTAAGCAACTGCCAAGTGGAAAAATAGTGCCCAAATATTTATTCACTCAGTACCTCAGCAAATGAAAACGATTTTACATTCCAGTAAAAACGTTAAACATAATTTCTAGTTATTAAACAGCTTTATGTACTTCTTACAGTGTAATTCCAGTGAAGTACCATTCCCCAGAATACTGAAGTGTAAAGTATACATACATGACATTATATCGGTATGGCAGGATTTTCTCATCAATTCCATTGTCAGAAAATAAAAGCTGCTACATACCTCTATGCAGATTCATCTGCCCGCTGTCCCCTGATCTGAAGTTTACCTCTCCTCAGATGGCCGAGAAACAGCAATATGATCTTAACTACTCTGGCTAAAATCATAGCAAAAACTCTGGTAGATTCTTCTTCAAACTCTGCCAGAGAGATAATAACACACTCCGGTGCTATTTTAAAATAACAAACTTTTGATTGAAGATATAAAACTAAGTATAATCACCATAGTCCTCTCACACATCCTATCTAGTCGTTGGGTGCAAGAGAATGACTGGGAGTGACGTAGAGGGGAGGAGCTATATGCAGCTCTGCTGGGTGAATCCTCTTGCACTTCCTGTTGGGGAGGAGTAATATCCCAGAAGTAATGATGACCCGTGGACTGATCACACTTAACAGAAGAAATTGTTTTACTACGCATAACTAAACATATAAGAAAGAAGGGGTGTGCCTCTAAAAGTCAGCTATATACCAAATGATAAGAATCAACACAATAATGATAATGCTAAATGAATAACTTCAGTTGAATTAATAATTAAAAATATTAATAATATTTATGATTGTGCAATTTATTAGAACAATACAATGTGAAACAATTTACAAATACAAGTAGATAAAAGTACAAAGTAACTCCTGATTTTAGTCCGTTAGCAACACTGTTTGTTAACTTAATGAAAGAGAGTGGAAATGAGATAAATCTCTATTTGCTGTGAATGCAAATACTGAAAATGTTCCTTTTGGTTCACAAAATGGCAAAAAAAATAGATAATAAATGTAAAATCCTGCGTGTTGTATAGTATATAAGCAGTCAGTTTTAAATCACACGTTTAGTTGTATAACTTGTGCCGTGTTGGGGAAAAAGAAGCTGGTATATATTTTATATGCAAAAGTGATAAGATCCTTTTGGCCACAAATCTTCTGGCCCCACTGTTGCAGTTTAACATATCATAAGACTCACCAGAATCCAAAGAAATTAAGATCTTCCCCGCTCTTACCCTTACTTTAGATCCCCGTCGAACTCACAGCGTCTTCCTCAATCAGCTAGGATGTTCTGTGAGCTCCGATCATGTGACGGTCGGCTGGACAATAGGGTAGGCGGTTTACCGGTGATGTTGCCAATGCAATTGGTTCTGTAATCTTGACTTTTGGATTTCAAAGAAAGAAGTTGCACCCAGGTGGTAAATCGCCGTCGCCATAGAACAGGCTAACAATGGTATTGAGCTGGTTGTTTGTTCCTGTGAGTGCACTTCTCTGTGTGTATTTAGTCTCCCTATGGGAAAAAGGGGCAACCAGACGTGGACTCCTTGCTCAGTGTGCTTAGAGGAATATGGCTACAACTCACTGACGAGGACCAATGAAGGCCGAAACGATCATCTGGGGTTGCTGTGTTCCTTGTTCAGAGAGGAATTGCCTGGTATTTCGGCGCTGAACTGACCGTAATAGGCGGGATCAGACTGATATACTACAGGAACGTTCTACTCTGTGAAAATCATTACTGGGCTAAAAGAAGTTGCACCCAGGTGGTAAATCGCCATAGAACAGGCGAACGCTGGTATTAAGCTGGTTGTTCGTTCCTGTGAGTGCACTTCTCTCTGTGTGGATTTCAAATATTCGTCAGAGCGCTCTGATTATATGGAAATCTTCAATGTACAATATTGTTCCTTGTGCGGCATAGACTCCTCATGATCACATCAACGTGTTTCAGCTAATACTAGCCCTTGTTGCTAACAGACTAACATCAGGAATTACTTTGTACTTGTATCTACTTGGTAACTGTGTCCATTGTGATCACACATAATAGCTTTCTTACGTTAGAAGTTTTAATCTAGTTTTTAGCATACCACCGGTGGTTTTGAATATTGCAATATTCTATTAGGATGCTTTTATATTCGTAAATAGTTTCACATTGTATTGTTCTAATAAATTACACAATCATAAATATTATTAATATTGTTAATTATTCACGCAACTGAAGTTATTTATTTAGCGTTATTATTGTTGCGGTGTTGACTCTTATCATTTGGTACATAGCTGACTTTTACAGGTGCACCCCTTCTTTCTTATATTTTTGTGCTTTTAAAAGACTGGGATAGACTTTTTATAGTGGTAGCTAGGCTAGATTCTTAGGGTTAATATTTTTTGTGTATCAAAGTCAAGTTACAAGATTATAGTCAGTTTTTTTTAACTTTCAGGTCTCCCAGTGCAATCATATTTTACATACCAATAAAGTTTTGATGTGGTCATAAATCAGGCTTAAAAAGGAGGCACCAGTATTCACCAGACAGCCTCCCTTAAATCCTATTTTAAACTTCCCGTCAATCTGCTGGTTTCTAACCCCTTATGGAGATAACACAAGCTTGTGTTAACTACTTCACTGCTGGGGTTAGAAAGTAAAGAAAGAAAGAACGTGCTACAGAGATCCACAATCTAAAACTGTATATGAATTCTTTAAAAGCTAGAAGAACAAGAACACAATGCTCTATGGATCTTCTAATAGAGAGGGAAGCTGTGTGCTACTACATGAAGGGTTAATGCTGAGGGAGAATAAGCGCCTTTCCAAAGAGAAAGAAAATGTAAAAAAGATGCACATTCCCTGCATTCCCGGGCTGGACCCAGCTGTCTCTGCCTCAAACAGCTGCATCCCATCCAGCAGCACTGGCCTCGCCCACCGCCCTATCGCCTGCCCTGGAACAGTAAAATGTAATAATGCATGAGAACTCCATAATAACACACACAGTACATGGCCCCCCACAGTTACCTGTACAGTACAATGGCCCCCCACAGTTACCCGTACAGTACAATGGCCCCCCACAGTTACCCGTACAGTACAATGGCACCCACAGTTACCCGTACAGTACGATGGCCCCTCACAGTTACCCGTACAGTACAATGGCCCCCCACAGTTAGCCGTACAGTACAATGGCCCCCCACAGTTAGCCGTACAGTACAATGGCCCCCACAGTTAGCCGTACAGTACAATGGCCCCCCACAGTTAGCTGTACAGTACAATGGCCTCCCCGGTTACCCATACAGTACAATGGCCCCCCACAGTTACCCGTACAGTACAATGGCCCCCCACAGTTACCTGTACAGTACAATGGCACCCCACAGTTACCCGTACAGTACAATGGCCCCCCACAGTTACCCGTACAGTACAATGGCCCCCCACAGTTACCCGTACAGTACAATGGCCCCCCACAGTTACCCGTACAGTACAATGGCACCCCACAGTTACCCGTACAGTACAATGGCACCCCATAGTTACCCGTACAGTACAATGCCCCCCCCCCCCACAGTTACCCATACAGTAAAATGGCCCCCACAGTTACCCGTACAGTACAATGGCACCCCACAGTTACCCGTATAGTACAATGGCACCCCACAGTTACCCGTACAGTACACCACAGTCACCTACACTGTGCAACGTAACCCCGCAGTCACCTGCACAGTCACAGACAGAACATGCAATTTTAAACAACTTTCCAGTTCCAGTTTATATGATCTCATTTGCCTCATTCTCTTGATATCTTTTGTTAAAGGAGCAGCAATGCACTACCGGGAGCCAATGGAACCCCACAGTTACCCATACAGTACAATGGCACCCCACAGTTACCCGTATAGTACAATGGCCCCCCACAGTTACCCGTACAGTACAATGGCCCCCCACAGTTACCCATACAGTACAATGGCACCCCACAGTTACCCGTATAGTACAATGGCCCCCCCACAGTTACCCGTACAGTACAATGGCACCCCACAGTTACCCATACAGTACAATGGCACCCCACAGTTACCCATACAGTACAATGGCACCCCACAGTTACCCGTATAGTACAATGGCCCCCCACAGTTACCCGTACAGTACAATGGCCCCCCACAGTTACCCGTACAGTACAATGGCACCCCACAGTTACCCGTATAGTACAATGGTACCCCACAGTTACCCGTACAGTACAATGGCCCCCCACAGTTACCCATACAGTACAATGGCCCCCACAGTTACCCGTACAGTACAATGGCACCCCACAGTTACCCGTATAGTACAATGGCACCCCACAGTTACCCGTACAGTACAATGGCACCCCACAGTTACCCATACAGTACACCACAGTCACCTACACTTGTGCAACGTAACCCTGCAGTCATCTGCACAGTCACAGACAGAACATACAATTTTAAACAACTTTCCAGTTCCAGTTTATATGATCTCATTTGCCTCATTCTCTTGATATCCTTTGTTAAAGGAGCAGCAATGCACTACCGGGAGCCAGATGCTGATTGGTTGCTGCACATATATGCCTCTTGACATTGTCTCACTCAATGTGTACAACTAGCTCCCAGTAGTGCACTGCGGCTCCTTTAACAAAGGACATCAAGAGAATGAGGCAAATGTGATAATAGAAGTGAAATGGAAAATTATAAAATTGTATCCCCTATTAAAAGGAAATGAGTTCTGTCCTATTTGAAGAAATCTTGCTCTGACATAAAGTGTTAACAAGAGACTCATCTCAAAGAAAGTGAGCATGCTAAACTTAAAGGGACAGTCTAGTCCAAAACAAACTTTCATTATTCAGATAGAGAATGTAATTTTAAGCAATTTTTCAATTTACTTCTTTCACCAATTTTGCTTTGTTCTCTTGGTATTCTTAGTTGAAAGCTAAATCTAGGAGGTTCATAAGCTAATTTCCGCCTCTTAGCTCAGGGCATTTTGACAGTTTTCACCACTAGAGGGTGTTAGTTCATGTGTTTCATATAGATAACACTGTGCTCATGCACGTGGAGTTATCTAGGAGCCCGCACTGATTGGCTAAAATGCAAGTCTGTCAAAAGAACTGAAATAAGGGGCAGTTTGCAAAGGTTTAGATACAAGGTAATCACAGAGGTAAAACGTGTATTTATATAACTGTGTTGGTTATGGAAAATTAGGGAATGGGTAATAAAGGGATTATCTATCTTTTAAAACAAAAAATATTCTGATGTAGACTGTCCCTTAAAAACTCACTGGATAACAGAAGTAATTGCTGCCCCCGATAACAACTTCAGTAGAGGTGTGGCTGTACTTTTTCATAAAAACTTCCAATATCAACAAGACACTAAGATAGCTGACCCTGAAGGGAGTTTTTTTATCATTAAATTTAAATGGCAAGATAAATAGCATACCTTATGCAATCTATATGGCCCTAACCGACATGATTCTGGCAAACCCTAACAAGACATATGGCTCCCTTTATAGACACTCACCTTATTCTTGCTGGTGACTTCAACTTAACACCTAACCCATTGCTAGACAGGTTTAAAGATCCTAGTAGCTTTGACCCTATGAAACCGGCCCCTACCTCTGCAGCATACCCGTGCAAGATCTTTGACTCTATATGTTCAGCTCTGGGGGTTCATGACATTTGGAGAAAACAGAACCCTACAGGATGTGACTTCACATGCGCATCTCATGCTCATAACTCATTATCACGTATTGACTTATTCCTCACTTCAATCTCCCTTGAACTCCTGATTACTGAAACTAAAATCCATAACATCACTATATCAGACCATGCCCCCATTTCTCTGAGACTCTTTCCAGTTCCACACTCTTCCAACAAAGTTTTTTTCTTCCCGACTTACCTACTCAAATCCCCTGACTTTCATATGTATCTCATCAAACAGTGGGAAGACTACACATCTAACAACTCAATACACCTAGTGACCCCAGAACTGTTTTGGGAAACGGCCAAAACGGTTTTGAGAGGAGACTTAATTGCTTATCTTACCAGAAAGAAATGCTTACATGACAGCAAAGAAAAATTATATGGAGATACATTAACCAAAACATATATAGCCAACTGCCAGCTTCCAACTACAGCTCACAGACTTGCCTACTTCCAGGCAAAAAAAGATAGTGACACCTTCCTTGTTAAAAATACTGTATACCAAGAGAAAAAAAAGCAAGGTAGATTTCTGAGACATGGCAAAAGAACCAGTAAATATTTAGCTTCCTTGGTTAAAATCAAACAAGCCAACCGAGGCATCTCGACACTTAAGAAAGATGGCTACCTTACCCATGACCCAAATGAAATAATTACTGAATTTGCAAAATATTACTCTATACTATATACGGCACAACCTAGTAACAGATGCCCACACCAAATTTTAGGACAAGGTTACCCTCCCCCAATTATCAACAGATCAAATAGACAGCCTAAATGCCCCAATTGAAACAAACAAACTACGCATAACGATTAAGTATATGGCAATTAGGAAAACTCCTGGACCGGCCTGGTCTCCCCAAGGAATTTTACTGGCTGCTCAAAGATCAGGTTTCCCCTATTCTAACCAATCTTTTCAACCGCAATTTCTCACATCAACAACAACCTTCTACGCATTTCTCCACTGCAACCATCTTGGTTATACATAAACCAGGTAAAAAAAAACACACTCCCAGAGTCCTACAGACCCATTTCTCTACTCAACGTCGATTATAAATTGATAATGAAACTATTAGCTAATCGTCTCAAACACATCTTACCGCATGTCCTACACACTGACCAAACTGGCTTTGTAGCTCGACGAGTTATTATTGGACAGGCAAACAGGGAGAAGTTGTGATGGACCGACTAGAGGCCTTCCTGCTGGCGCCCACACCAAATTTTCTCAACACCTCACCCCAGGTCCGCTGTCTTGGGGTTACATTTGACTCAGAATTTACATTTAACCCACATATACAAGCACTTACCAAATCCTGCCATTCACACCTACGCAACATTTCGAGAATTCGTCCCTTCCTTACTCAAAAAACTACAAAAATACTTATTCATTCCCTCATTTTGTCACACATTGATGATTGTAATCTACTTCTAAATGGCCTTCCAAAACACTGCCTCTCCTCCCTTCAATCTATTATGAATGCTTCTGCTAGACTCATCAGACTCATCAACTTAAGTCGCAGATCTACATCAGCTGCTCCGCTCTGCCAGTCTCTACACTGGCTCCCCATACACTCAAGAATACAATTTAAAGTATTAACCCTAACTTACAAAGAACTCAACAGTCTAACTCCCAACTACATTTCCTCTCTCATTGCGAAATATTCCCCATCCCGTCTTTGATCAACCTCTGATCAACCTCTGACCTATGTCTCTCCACTTCTGTTATCTCTACGTCCCACTCCCGTCTCCAAGACTTTGCACGTGCTGCTCCTGTCCTCTGGAACT
Organism: Bombina bombina; assembly: GCF_027579735.1. Classification (NCBI taxonomy): domain Eukaryota; kingdom Metazoa; phylum Chordata; class Amphibia; order Anura; family Bombinatoridae; genus Bombina; species Bombina bombina. The sequence goes on along the minus strand of NC_069505.1, from coordinate 106,625,143 downwards.
CTCTATCCTGCTTCATAAGACTCCAACCTTGTATAGCTTCATACGCTCCTTGAAAACCCACCTATTCAGAGAGGCTTACCCTTTCTCCTCCATCTCTCATCCTAACCAAACTAATACATGAACTACCTGACTCACTGGTGCAACTACAACCGATGTGACAAGCTACCCCCAACCTTACGTCTCTGCACCCTAAACCTGTAGACTGTAAGCTCTCCGGAGCAGGACCCTCATCCTCCTGTACTAGATTTATTTAGTTTTGTTATGTTTTGTATTTTATCACAAATCCTTGTCATTGTATACCCCTATCACTGTACCCAGCGCTACCGAATTTAACGGCGCTATACAAATAAATTATAATAGTAATAATAATAATCTACTCCATACTATGAGGCAATTTGGAATACATGGCTGCCATGGCTGCTTTGCCGAATTCATCAGCAATATATACTCACACCTCGTCGCTTACTTGCTGATCAATAATCTATACTCACCCCCAATACCCCTCCAAAGAGGCACACGACAGGGCTGTCCACTGTCCCCGCTTTTATTCAATCTGGCTCTAGAGCCCCTGGCGGTAAATCTTAGATCTATCTTTCCTGGCATTGACCTTCACTCACATACTCTACAAATAGCATTATACACGCACAATATGCTTCTTTTCATCTCAAACCCTCAGTCTTATGTTCCCCAAATCTTAGACGCTATTGTGTTATTCGGTAAATTCTCTGGCTATAAAATAAATGTTAACAAATCGGAAATCTTATAGCTAAATAAAATTCCTACAGAACACCCATTTCCTTACCCTTTTTGTGAAGTCGAGACACACCTTACTTACCTAGGCATACATATATCTGCCAACCCCCATAAATGGTATTTAACTTTTCCCCAATTCTCCACAAAATCAAAAGCAACCTTAACACATGGCTAAACCTACCACTCTCTCTAACAGGATGAATACATATAATAAAAATGATCATTCTCCCTAAACTTCTGTACCCAATGCAAATGCTTCCGCTAAGGCTCCGGAGGAATGACCTAACCACACTGTCGTGCATAATCCAAACCTTCCTATGGAAGGGAAGCAAACCAAGGATCAGCCTTACCAAATTATACCTACCTTATTCAAAGGGTGGTCTGGGACTGCCCAACTTCCTTTATTATTACTGGGCATCTCTGACAAAATTTATGCTAGACTGGATGCTAAATACACAACGCTTCTCCCCCCCAGGTTTGGGAGACACTACCACAACAATTTGCACTAGCCTTCATACCACATGCCTCCCTGACAGAGCTACCTTAATCTCTACTAACTCACCCGATGTTCAAAGACATTCTTTTGGCCTAGCGTCTAGTAACCAAACGTCTAGACATAGACCCCTCTCATTCCACCCACCTCCAGATTTGTGGAAATCCCAAATTTCCGCCAGACTCACTATATTCAGTTTTCAGTCAATGGAAACTTCTAGGGATTGACAACCTTAGCAAAATTCTAGACAAGCCCACAAAATCAGTTTTGCCCTTCGACATTATATGTCGTACCTACTCTGTTCCCCCTAACCAGAGATTTGCTTACTTTCAACTGCGCCATTATACAAACCAAGTCTTATGTACCTGTGATACATTTTGGAATGTTACTCCTCTAGGACCTATATACAGCCTATTTTCGGCTAATAACATTGCTATATCTCCAATATATCAAGAATTATTGCTGATAAACCTACCTGCCTCACGACAGGGTTTAATGACCACTTGGAACAAACACACACTCAAATCACAGACACCATATACAATAGTCTCAGACTGACCTGGACTGCTACCCTAGCAGCTGATCTGATTAGAGTTATACACCAAGACTACATCACCCCCAGTAGACTGAGCAAGTGGAGGGAAGATTTCTCTAATGTGAGTGGGGAATGTTCCTTTCCAGACACTGATTTTCTGCATTACCTGTGGTACTGTCCTACAGTTAGGAGATATTGGGGTCAAATCTTGCATTGGTTGTCTGGGATGATGTGCCAGCAACTGTCACAATGTCACATATTTTGTTTTTAGACCAGCTGCCTTGTAGTAGACACAATTAATTAACTGTTCTATTAATAGCTAGGAAATGCATTTTCTGCAAATGGTTGCAAAAAAGCACCCTCCATCGTGATTTTCAAACAAATGTCATTCAAGTATGTAACCTACGAACAAGCAGATACTGTAGCTGATTTTTCTGCACGGACCCTGTGCTTCCTGGATAAGTGGCAGCCATACATTCTGGACTTGCCTGTCAAAAGACAACTGCTGGCTCGTTTCCGAAACACCATACATATGTTGGAGGCAAACTTGAGGGGTGAGTGAATTATCTGGGATTAACAGACCTGGTGAATCTGGGGTTCTCTTGCAGCCTTATTGTTTGTTTATTTATTGTTTTACGAAAGTAAAGTTTGTTAAAGTTGTTTAACCAATTGGAAAAGATATCTGACACACGTTATACTGCACCAATGTTTTCAACACTGAACTTTGTACAATTTACTCTTGTACACCCTGTACCTATTTAGGATATAGGGTTGTTTCTACTGTTATTTTCTCATTAAAAAAAAGTGAATGTCGATGGTTGGACACTTATCTGTTTGAACTGGGGAAACCCAGTGGAACTCTTTGGACTCTAGACATGGAGGATAATGCTATAAGACATTGTTCACTTCTATATAATGTTGTCTTTAATGCTTCCGCATCGGAAATGTCTTCATCTGTTGTAACCAACTGTCTGATGGTCAATAAAAAATAATATTATAAAAAAATTGTACTTTGTGACGTAATCTGTGATCTCTAAAGAAAAGCATTACAATGCCTGCTATACCAATCTCCCTATTCCACATCAGCATTTCCTATTCAGCATCAAAAGGCACAGATAATAAATGTGCTGTAATGAGCAAAGCACAAGAATCTCCCAGATATCTATATTGAATCATCACTCAAATTCAAAATGTCCTAGGGCCTAGTCAACATTAAAACAAACATTTTATTTTACAGACTGGCTAAGTTTCCTGGAATCAAGTGTAGTTTGCTACAGCTTTCAAAAGTTAATATGTGGTTGAAGAAAAAATGGACATAGAAGGCACTGTTTTCTCTTTACATTCTTAAAGGGACAGTAAAGTCAAAAGTAAACTTTCATGATTCGGATAAAGCATGTGATTTTAGACAACTTTCCAATGTATTTCTGTTATCAAATTTGCTTTGTTCTTTTGGTATCTTTTATTGAAGGGTAAAACTAAAGCGGCTCATAAGAGCTCAGGAGTGTGCACGTGTCTTTAGAACTCTATGGCAGCAGTGTTTGGCAGCATTATTTGTAGCTTTGTTATACAAACAACTTTAGTCAATAAAAAATGCATGTCTTCATTTATATATATATATATATATATATATATATATATATATATATATATATATCGTACATATAGCGCTTAAGATATGTGCACACTCTTGAGACTACCTCAGTATGCTCTCATGGAAAGGAGACAAAAGGATACCAAAAGAAAGAAGTACACTTGATGAAAGAATTAAAAGGGACATAAAAGTCAAAATTTAACTTTGAAGATTCAGATATAGCATGTCATTTTAAGACATTTAAATACATTTATATTATCACTTACTTTGTTCTCCTTGTTTTCTTTACTGAAAAGCATATGTACATATCCTCAGCAGCATCAATGTAGCACAGGGAGCTAGCTAGTGATTGGTGGCTACACACATATGCCTCTTGTCTTTGGCTCGCCAGATATGTTCAGCTAGCTCCCAGTAGTGCATACCGCTCTATCCTTTGTTTAAGTGTATTCCTATGTGACCTCAAGAGCATGCATGTGACTCTAGCCATCTGGCAGCAGTGTTTGCATTGTTTATAGCAAAATTATACATGGTTGCAAACACTGCTGCCATAGACAGCTAAAGACAGATGCACACGCCTAAACTCATATATACCTAGATTTACTCTTCAACAAAGGATACCAAAGGAACAAAGGAAATTTGATAATAGAAGTAAAATTGCACAGTTGCTTAAAATGACATGCTCTGTCTGAATCATGAGAATTTCATTTTGACTTTACTATCCTTTTAAGTTGAAAGTTGTTTTTACTTTTCTGCATGTTTAAATGGCCCTTCCTAAAAAAAAAAAAAAGAAGAATCATGATAAGACTTAAAGGGTCATTAAACCCAATTTTTTTTTCTTTCTTTCATGATTCAGATAGAGAATATCATTTTAAACAACTTTCTAATTTACTTCTATTATCTAATTTGCTTAATTCTCTTGATATTCTTTCCTGAAAAGCATATCTAGATATACTCAGTAGCTTCTGATTGGTGGCTGCACATAGATGCCTCATGTGATTGGCTCACCAATGTGCATTGCTATTTCTTTAACAAAGGATATCTAAAGATTGCTGCAAATTAGATAATAGAAGTAAATTGGAATGTTGTTTAAAATTGTATTCTCTGTATGAATCATGAAAGAAACATTTAGAGTTTAGTGGCCCTTTAAGTACAGTGTCCCTTAAAGTGTACATATTTGTATCAGGATGCAGGGAAGGGCCAGGTGTATATGAGGAAACACCAGGAGTCCTCTGTAGCGCAAGGTCACGTTTAATTGAAACCACGTTGGTGAAACAATTCCCATTAAATAGTTAACATAAAAGGGCAGTATTCCCTGGAGCAAGCTGTGCTCTCCCTGCTTTGGTATGTACGCTCCCAGTGTGTGAGAACAGTTTGCCAGTAGCTTAACCCCTAGAGTGCCTGTTACTTACAAAGAACAAAAGGTTGAAGACAAACAGGAAATACTTAGTGACTTTCAAACAGCCGTCAGCCATCTCTGCTCTGGGTCAGGATCTGGAAGACAAAAGATGAGTACAAAGGGTTAAAATATGTCATGCATGCGATTTGCAATGTACTAGCACACAAAGCCACAGCATGGTGAGGGTTAAGTCGAGGCGTTGTAATAATTGTAGTTCTTTCTATTACAAATAATAAAAAAATGCACCCATCCACATTTAATTTTGACTGTTCTATCCCTTTAAAGGAACATGATACGTAAAAAGCTTATTTGTACACAACTGTGTCCTTCTGTTTGTCTCGCATTAAAATTTTAAACACTTTTACTTAAAGGGACACTGAATCCAAATTTTTTCTTTCATGATTCAGATAGAGCATGCAATTTTAAGCAACTTTCTAATTTACTCCTATTATCACATTTTCTTCATTCTTTTGGTATATTTATTTGAAAAGCAAGAATGTAAGTTAAGATGCCGGCCCATTTTTGGTGAACAGCCTGGGTTGTTCTTGCTGATTGGTGGATAAATTCACCCACCAATAAACAAGTGCTGTCCGGGGTCTGAACCAAAAAAATAGCTTAGATGCCTTCTTTTTCAAATAAAGATAGCAAGAGAACAAAGAAAAAATGTTAATAGGAGTAAATTAGAAAGTTACTTAAAATTGCATGCTCTATCTGAATCACAAAAGAAAACAATTATGTTCAGTGTCCCTTTAACCTTTACTCGTGCAAAAAAAAAAAAATGTTTTTGCAGTTGTAACAGCTGCACTTTCATATACATAGAAACATGTAATCCTACAACTTGCTACACAGTGACTGCTTGATCAGTGCAGGGGCTATACAGATCTCTGTCTGACCACAGCAAAGCATTTTTGCAATAAACTTTCATTAGCACAAAACCTTCTTATTACTGTTTTTCTGCAGCATATGCACATACCTTGTGAGGGTCGTATACCAGTAGTATTCACACACAAACCCTTCTCAGAGAGCTGGCAGTGGTAGGGTGACCACATATCCAAACTGCCATTCAACGACCCCCCCCCCCCGGGCTGACCCCCCCTCTGGACCACAACCACCCCCCACCCCCGAAAAAAATAGATTATGATACCTTTTTATTTTTGTGCCAAATTTTGAAAGGGGAAAAAAATGGTCACCACTTTAGACAGGTTTACACAATGTGTACCTGCTTTAACCAAGTCAGCTGTGGCATACTTTGTACATTACCCATCCATCCCATCAGGGATACTTATTTTCATGAGTGCACTGTATCGAATCTATGCTCTAAACATATTTCTGCCTGTGCAGTTTTTATTATTTGCGATTGCCGCCGCTAAGATTCTAGGTAGTGTCTACCTAAACATATCATACTTAATGTGTTAGACATCTCTTAAGAAATAGAAAAAGACAACAAAACAAGTTGCAATAAAGTAACAGAATTTTTTATGGTTTTCTCACTGTACTCAAATCCTTCCATAGTAGACCACATGGCACGAGCTTAGTACCTTGTTTTCAACAATGATGTCTAAATGTGTATTTCTTGTCACTTTTTGCACATTGAAGGAGTTTTTTATTTTGTTTTACGAAGCTGTAAAAAGAATTACAACCCATGTCAAAATTGATTTTCACCTGAAGTTCCGATTTTATTAGCTCAATTCTACATCTATTTCTTGTGTCAGACCAGCACAATCCCATCATGCTGAAGACTCTTTCAACTGCTGCATTTGAGCATGGAATGCTGATGACAAATGCAACCACTTTCAAAAGGTCTGGAAGTTTCTCAGGTCCAGCTTTCATGAATATTGTTGACCATTTAACATCCATGTTGAGATAATCATCCGCTTCAGTACTGTTAAAAATCGTTGCAAAGTGTGGACAAACACAAGCATATTCCTCATAAAGGTCATCTATTGAAAGGGAGTCTAAATTTAGAGCTTCAACTGCTGCCACCAGGTTATCAAATGTGAGGTTCTCCTTCAAGTTTAAGCACTGGATTTTAGATAAATAGTTGTTTTCTGAAAAATCAAACCACTGTTCTAAATACTGAACAGCTTTTTCATAAAAGTTTAGAAATTCTAATTCTATTTTTCTTGCTTGCAGATTAGGCAGTTTTTTTAAAGACTTCCCAACAAGGTACAGGTATACCCCGCTCATACAGCAGGTTAGGGACCAGAGCCCTGCTGTAAAGTGAAAACTGCCTTAAAGTGAAACAAGGCAGTTTTAGCTTTCTTTTCAGTGTTTAAAATCCTGAAAACATGTTTGAACTAACATATATTAGGGGTGCAATAGTGCTATGTTTAGTTTAACACTAGCACAACAAGTATTCAATTAGTATTCAATAAATACTGTACCTGTAAAATAGTGACAATTACTATAGTAAAATTTGCCAGACTATAGCATTGAGACACAGATTGCACTGCAATGCTATAAACAGAGTGAACTAAGCATAACAAAATGGTGCCAGTCACTTTTCTCGCAATCTCACGATGATTATAGCACTGTTTCAAAATCCTTTAAGGCTCCACAAAGCGCTGTATTAGCGAATCGCTGTAAAGTGAAGCGCTGTAAAGTGAGGTATACCTGTATCCAAAAAAATGGTCTGTCTGTCTTTGGATTAGTTTGCCTTTCACTGTTGCCATGATCTCATAAACCTCAACTGCAATCAAGTCATTACGCTCCAGTTTTAATATGGCTGTCTGAAAAATAGGCAAGCAGTTGTGTAAAAACTGGAGATATAACTCAGGAACTGATGGCGGGTCCGGTTCTGTTGTCTCACTGTCTTCATCTACAATAAATTGCCATATAACTTTAGGTGTTTCATCCTCACCAATGCTTTGGAAGTAAGCTTTTACAGCTGGCCAATTTTTTAAAACTGTCAATTGCTGGATAAAGAGACAGCCATATTGTTGGTACATGGCGAAGAAGTTCTGACCACTCAAGGTCAACAAAGTCAAACATTTCTTTCAGTGTGGCAACTCTTGGCTGATATTGAAAAATAATTATATAATTTTAAAATGAGACTTTCCACGTCAAAATTTAAAACATCTGAAGCCTTTTTAGCTGTATTATGGAGTATGTGAGCTGGGCAGCCAGCTGGCAATATCCGATCATTTACAGCATGAAGCTTCTGGTACACACCGTTATGCTTACCAAAGTTCACACTTGCATTGTCAGCAGAAGATGCAGACATCATATCCACAGATAGGCCATATGTTTTAAGCACATTTAAAATTTGCGATGTAATTGAAGCAGCACTTTAATCACCTTCATAAAAATCCAACAAACTTGTTACCACTCCTTTGGAAGGCTTAAAGTAACGTAGAACTAAGGGGAAAAGTTTAGTGTGTCCATGGTTAGATGCATCTGATGCAACACTAAAATAAGCATAACTGTTTTTCAAATCTTTAACTACCGCTTCCACACTGTAAGGAGCCAGCAGGTTTGTCACAATGGCTTCAGCTTTGGTTCGACCACATGACATCTTAGTGGCTTTAGCAGAATCCTGAAATATAACAGGAAGTTTCATGGTGCAGTACAAAGATCTATATGAATGACTGTGGCACACGGAATGGTAAACCATTGAGATTTCAGCTGCTATTATTTCTTCTTGTATTGCCATATCCTTAGAGGCAATCATGAATTTGGAAAGCATTCCACTTTGTTTTGCAGCCCGATAAGCATTTTTGTGACCTTCACTAGATATGTGAATTTTGATGTCACCTTCACCACCATGACCAATTCCAAACTCCCGCCTACACAGAGTACAATATGCTCTATGATAGTTACTAGCCACTGTTGTAATGCATGTGTATGTTGTTTTCCATGAGTCTCGGAAACGACACATTCGCTTTATCTTCTTTGATTTTGCTGCTCCAGAAGTCGAAGGCCCTTGTTCATCCCCGCTGCTATCCATATTAGCACCAATCGCACGATTCAGATCGCAGATGTTATATATATATATATATATAACAGCTAAATTTCTTCAAAAAAGGGACAGTAATGTCAAAATTAATCTTCCGTAACATAGAGTATGTCATTTCAAACAACTTTACAACCTACTTCTATTATAAAATTTGCTTTCTTTTCTTTGTATTCTTTGTTAAAGACTACACTGAGATAGGATTATAGGAGTTTAGGAGCGTTCACATGTATATAACATTGGTACTCAGGCAGACTGACACAGTGGCACTCAGGCAGACTGACACAGTGGAACTCAGGCAGACTGACACAGTGGCACTCAGGCAGACTGACACAGTGGTACTCAGGCAGACTCACACAGTAGTACTCAGGCAGACTGACACAGTGGCACTCAGGCAGACTGACACAGTGGCACTCAGGCAGACTGACACAGTGGTACTCAGGCAGACTGACACAGTGGTACTCAGGCAGACTGACACAGTGGCACTCAGGCAGACTGACACAGTAGTACTCAGGCAGACTGACACAGTAGTACTCAGGCAGACTGACACAGTGGCACTCAGGCAGACTGACACAGTAGTACTCAGGCAGACTGACACAGTGGCACTCAGGCAGACTGACACAGTAGTACTCAGGCAGACTGACACAGTAGTACTCAGGCAGACTGACACAGTGGCACTCAGGCAGACTGACACAGTGGCACTCAGGCAGACTGACACAGTAGTACTCAGGCAGACTGACACAGTGGCACTCAGGCAGACTGACACAGTGGCACTCAGGCAGACTGACACAGTAGTACTCAGGCAGACTGACACAGTAGTACTCAGGCAGACTGACACAGTGGCACTCAGGCAGACTGACACAGTGGTACTCAGGCAGACTGACACAGTGGTACTCAGGCAGACTGACACAGTAGTACTCAGGCAGACTGACACAGTAGTACTCAGGCAGACTGACACAGTGGTACTCAGGCAGACTGACACAGTGGTACTCAGGCAGACTGACACAGTAGTACTCAGGCAGACTGACACAGTGGTACTCAGGCAGACTGACACAGTGGTACTCAGGCAGACTGACACAGTAGTACTCAGGCAGACTGACACAGTAGTACTCAGGCAGACTGACACAGTAGTACTCAGGCAGACTGACACAGTGGCACTCAGGCAGACTGACACAGTGGCACTCAGGCAGACTGACACAGTGGCACTCAGGCAGACTGACACAGTAGTACTCAGGCAGACTGACACAGTAGTACTCAGGCAGACTGACACAGTAGTACTCAGGCAGACTGACACAGTAGTACTCAGGCAGACTGACACAGTAGTACTCAGGCAGACTGACACAGTGGTACTCAGGCAGACTGACACAGTGGTACTCAGGCAGACTGACACAGTAGTACTCAGGCAGACTGACACAGTGGTACTCAGGCAGACTGACACAGTAGTACTCAGGCAGACTGACACAGTGGCACTCAGGCAGACTGACACAGTGGCACTCAGGCAGACTGACACAGTAGTACTCAGGCAGACTGACACAGTAGTACTCAGGCAGACTGACACAGTAGTACTCAGGCAGACTGACACAGTGGCACTCAGGCAGACTCACACAGTAGTACTCAGGCAGACTGACACAGTGGCACTCAGGCAGACTGACACAGTGGCACTCAGGCAGACTCACACAGTAGTACTCAGGCAGACTGACACAGTGGTACTCAGGCAGACTGACACAGTGGCACTCAGGCAGACTGACACAGTAGTACTCAGGCAGACTGACACAGTGGTACTCAGGCAGACTGACACAGTGGTACTCAGGCAGACTGACACAGTAGTACTCAGGCAGACTGACACAGTAGTACTCAGGCAGACTGACACAGTGGTACTCAGGCAGACTGACACAGTGGTACTCAGGCAGACTGACACAGTAGTACTCAGGCAGACTGACACAGTGGTACTCAGGCAGACTGACACAGTGGTACTCAGGCAGACTGACACAGTAGTACTCAGGCAGACTGACACAGTAGTACTCAGGCAGACTGACACAGTAGTACTCAGGCAGACTGACACAGTAGTACTCAGGCAGACTGACACAGTGGCACTCAGGCAGACTGACACAGTGGCACTCAGGCAGACTGACACAGTGGCACTCAGGCAGACTGACACAGTAGTACTCAGGCAGACTGACACAGTAGTACTCAGGCAGACTGACACAGTAGTACTCAGGCAGACTGACACAGTAGTACTCAGGCAGACTGACACAGTAGTACTCAGGCAGACTGACACAGTAGTACTCAGGCAGACTGACACAGTGGTACTCAGGCAGACTGACACAGTGGTACTCAGGCAGACTGACACAGTAGTACTCAGGCAGACTGACACAGTGGTACTCAGGCAGACTGACACAGTAGTACTCAGGCAGACTGACACAGTGGCACTCAGGCAGACTGACACAGTGGCACTCAGGCAGACTGACACAGTAGTACTCAGGCAGACTGACACAGTAGTACTCAGGCAGACTGACACAGTAGTACTCAGGCAGACTGACACAGTGGCACTCAGGCAGACTCACACAGTAGTACTCAGGCAGACTGACACAGTGGCACTCAGGCAGACTGACACAGTGGCACTCAGGCAGACTCACACAGTAGTACTCAGGCAGACTGACACAGTGGTACTCAGGCAGACTGACACAGTGGCACTCAGGCAGACTGACACAGTAGTACTCAGGCAGACTGACACAGTGGCACTCAGGCAGACTGACACAGTGGCACTCAGGCAGACTGACACAGTGGTACTCAGGCAGACTGACACAGTAGTACTCAGGCAGACTGACACAGTAGTACTCAGGCAGACTGACACAGTGGTACTCAGGCAGACTGACACAGTGGTACTCAGGCAGACTGACACAGTGGTACTCAGGCAGACTGACACAGTGGCACTCAGGCAGACTGACACAGTGGCACTCAGGCAGACTGACACAGTAGTACTCAGGCAGACTGACACAGTAGTACTCAGGCAGACTGACACAGTAGTACTCAGGCAGACTGACACAGTGGCACTCAGGCAGACTCACACAGTAGTACTCAGGCAGACTGACACAGTGGTACTCAGGCAGACTCACACAGTGGTACTCAGGCAGACTGACACAGTGGCACTCAGGCAGACTCACACAGTGGCACTCAGGCAGACTGACACAGTGGTACTCAGGCAGACTGACACAGTGGCACTCAGGCAGACTGACACAGTAGTACTCAGGCAGACTGACACAGTGGCACTCAGGCAGACTGACACAGTGGCACTCAGGCAGACTGACACAGTGGTACTCAGGCAGACTGACACAGTGGTACTCAGGCAGACTGACACAGTGGCACTCAGGCAGACTGACACAGTAGTACTCAGGCAGACTGACACAGTAGTACTCAGGCAGACTGACACAGTGGCACTCAGGCAGACTCACACAGTAGTACTCAGGCAGACTGACACAGTGGTACTCAGGCAGACTCACACAGTGGTACTCAGGCAGACTGACACAGTGGCACTCAGGCAGACTCACACAGTGGCACTCAGGCAGACTGACACAGTGGTACTCAGGCAGACTGACACAGTGGCACTCAGGCAGACTGACACAGTAGTACTCAGGCAGACTGACACAGTGGCACTCAGGCAGACTGACACAGTGGCACTCAGGCAGACTGACACAGTGGTACTCAGGCAGACTGACACAGTGGTACTCAGGCAGACTGACACAGTGGCACTCAGGCAGACTGACACAGTGGCACTCAGGCAGACTGACACAGTGGTACTCAGGCAGACTGACACAGTAGTACTCAGGCAGACTGACACAGTGGCACTCAGGCAGACTGACACAGTGGCACTCAGGCAGACTGACACAGTGGTACTCAGGCAGACTGACACAGTGGTACTCAGGCAGACTGACACAGTGGCACTCAGGCAGACTGACACAGTAGTACTCAGGCAGACTGACACAGTAGTACTCAGGCAGACTGACACAGTGGCACTCAGGCAGACTGACACAGTAGTACTCAGGCAGACTGACACAGTAGTACTCAGGCAGACTGACACAGTAGCACTCAGGCAGACTGACACAGTAGTACTCAGGCAGACTGACACAGTAGTACTCAGGCAGACTGACACAGTAGTACTCAGGCAGACTGACACAGTAGTACTCAGGCAGACTGACACAGTGGCACTCAGGCAGACTGACACAGTAGTACTCAGGCAGACTGACACAGTGGCACTCAGGCAGACTGACACAGTGGCACTCAGGCAGACTGACACAGTGGTACTCAGGCAGACTGACACAATAGTACTCAGGCAGACTGACACAGTGGCACTCAGGCAGACTGACACAGTAGTACTCAGGCAGACTGACACAGTGGCACTCAGGCAGACTGACACAGTAGTACTCAGGCAGACTCACACAGTGGCACTCAGGCAGACTGACACAGTGGCACTCAGGCAGACTGACACAGTAGTACTCAGGCAGACTGACACAGTGGTACTCAGGCAGACTGACACAGTAGTACTCAGGCAGACTCACACAGTGGCACTCAGGCAGACTGACACAGTGGTACTCAGGCAGACTGACACAGTGGCACTCAGGCAGACTGACACAGTAGTACTCAGGCAGACTGACACAGTGGCACTCAGGCAGACTGACACAGTAGTACTCAGGCAGACTGACACAGTAGTACTCAGGCAGACTGACACAGTGGTACTCAGGCAGACTGACACAGTGGCACTCAGGCAGACTCACACAGTAGTACTCAGGCAGACTGACACAGTGGCACTCAGGCAGACTGACACAGTGGCACTCAGGCAGACTCACACAGTAGTACTCAGGCAGACTGACACAGTGGCACTCAGGCAGACTGACACAGTGGCACTCAGGCAGACTGACACAGTGGCACTCAGGCAGACTGACACAGTAGTACTCAGGCAGACTGACACAGTGGCACTCAGGCAGACTGACACAGTAGTACTCAGGCAGACTGACACAGTGGCACTCAGGCAGACTGACACAGTAGTACTCAGGCAGACTGACACAGTGGCACTCAGGCAGACTGACACAGTAGTACTCAGGCAGACTCACACAGTGGCACTCAGGCAGACTGACACAGTGGCACTCAGGCAGACTGACACAGTAGTACTCAGGCAGACTGACACAGTGGTACTCAGGCAGACTGACACAGTAGTACTCAGGCAGACTCACACAGTGGAACTCAGGCAGACTGACACAGTGGCACTCAGGCAGACTGACACAGTAGTACTCAGGCAGACTGACACAGTAGTACTCAGGCAGACTGACACAGTGGCACTCAGGCAGACTGACACAGTAGTACTCAGGCAGACTGACACAGTAGTACTCAGGCAGACTGACACAGTGGTACTCAGGCAGACTGACACAGTGGCACTCAGGCAGACTCACACAGTAGTACTCAGGCAGACTGACACAGTGGCACTCAGGCAGACTGACACAGTGGCACTCAGGCAGACTCACACAGTAGTACTCAGGCAGACTGACACAGTGGCACTCAGGCAGACTGACACAGTGGCACTCAGGCAGACTGACACAGTGGCACTCAGGCAGACTGACACAGTAGTACTCAGGCAGACTGACACAGTGGCACTCAGGCAGACTGACACAGTAGTACTCAGGCAGACTGACACAGTAGTACTCAGGCAGACTGACACAGTAGTACTCAGGCAGACTGACACAGTAGTACTCAGGCAGACTGACACAGTAGTACTCAGGCAGACTGACACAGTAGTACTCAGGCAGACTGACACAGTGGCACTCAGGCAGACTGACACAGTGGTACTCAGGCAGACTGACACAGTGGCACTCAGGCAGACTGACACAGTAGTACTCAGGCAGACTGACACAGTAGTACTCAGGCAGACTGACACAGTAGTACTCAGGCAGACTGACACAGTGGTACTCAGGCAGACTGACACAGTAGTACTCAGGCAGACTGACACAGTAGTACTCAGGCAGACTGACACAGTGGCACTCAGGCAGACTGACACAGTAGTACTCAGGCAGACTGACACAGTGGCACTCAGGCAGACTGACACAGTAGTACTCAGGCAGACTGACACAGTGGCACTCAGGCAGACTGACACAGTGGCACTCAGGCAGACTGACACAGTGGCACTCAGGAAGACTGACACAGTGGCACTCAGGCAGACTCACACAGTGGCACTCAGGCAGACTGACACAGTAGGTACTCAGGCAGACTGACACAGTGGCACTCAGGCAGACTGACACAGTAGTACTCAGGCAGACTGACACAGTGGTACTCAGGCAGACTGACACAGTAGTACTCAGGCAGACTGACACAGTGGTACTCAGGCAGACTGACACAGTGGTACTCAGGCAGACTGACACAGTGTCACTCAGGCAGACTGACACAGTAGGTACTCAGGCAGACTGACACAGTAGTACTCAGGCAGACTGACACAGTGGCACTCAGGCAGACTGACACAGTGGCACTCAGGCAGACTGACACAGTGGTACTCAGGCAGACTGACACAGTAGTACTCAGGCAGACTGACACAGTGGCACTCAGGCAGACTGACACAGTGGTACTCAGGCAGACTGACACAGTAGTACTCAGGCAGACTGACACAGTAGTACTCAGGCAGACTGACACAGTGGCACTCAGGCAGACTGACACAGTAGTACTCAGGCAGACTGACACAGTAGTACTCAGAGCAGACTGACACAGTAGCACTCAGGCAGACTGACACAGTAGTACTCAGGCAGACTGACACAGTAGTACTCAGGCAGACTGACACAGTAGTACTCAGGCAGACTGACACAGTAGTACTCAGGCAGACTGACACAGTGGCTACTCAGGCAGACTGACACAGTGGTACTCAGGCAGACTGACACAGTGGCACTCAGGCAGACTGACACAGTGGCACTCAGGCAGACTGACACAGTGGTACTCAGGCAGACTGACACAGTAGTACTCAGGCAGACTGACACAGTAGGTACTCAGGCAGACTGACACAGTAGTACTCAGGCAGACTGACACAGTGGCACTCAGGCAGACTGACACAGTGAGTACTCAGGCAGACTCACACAGTAGTCACTCAGGCAGACTGACACAGTAGGTACTCAGGCAGACTGACACAGTGGCACTCAGGCAGACTGACACAGTAGTACTCAGGCAGACTGACACAGTGGTACTCAGGCAGACTGACACAGTAGTACTCAGGCAGACTTCACACAGTGGCACTCAGGCAGACTGACACAGTAGGTACTCAGGCAGACTGACACAGTGGCACTCAGGCAGACTGACACAGTAGTACTCAGGCAGACTGACACAGTGGTACTCAGGCAGACTGACACAGTAGTACTCAGGCAGACTGACACAGTGGCACTCAGGCAGACTGACACAGTAGTACTCAGGCAGACTGACACAGTAGTACTCAGGCAGACTGACACAGTGGCACTCAGGCAGACTGACACAGTAGTACTCAGGCAGACTGACACAGTAGTACTCAGGCAGACTGACACAGTGGTACTCAGGCAGACTGACACAGTGGCACTCAGGCAGACTCACACAGTGGCACTCAGGCAGACTGACACAGTGGCACTCAGGCAGACTCACACAGTAGTACTCAGGCAGACTGACACAGTGGCACTCAGGCAGACTGACACAGTGGCACTCAGGCAGACTGACACAGTGGCACTCAGGCAGACTGACACAGTGGCACTCAGGCAGACTGACACAGTAGTACTCAGGCAGACTGACACAGTGGCACTCAGGCAGACTGACACCAGTAGTACTCAGGCAGACTGACACAGTAGTACTCAGGCAGACTGACACAGTAGTACCTCAGGCAGACTGGACACAGTAGTACTCAGGCAGAGCTGACACAGTAGTACTCAGGCAGACTGACACAGTAGTCACTCAGGCAGACTGACACAGTGGCACTCAGGCAGACTGACACAGTGGTACTCAGGCAGACTGACACAGTGGCACTCAGGCAGACTGACACAGTAGTACTCAGGCAGACCTGACACAGTAGGCACTCCAGGCAGACTGACACAGTAGTCACTCAGCAGACTGACACAGTAGTACTCAGGCAGACTGACACAGTAGTACTCAGGCAGACTGACACAGTGGCACTCAGGCAGACTGACAACAGTAGTACTCAGGCAGACTGACACAGTAGTACTCAGGCAGACTGCACAGTGGCACTCAGGCAGACTGACACAGTAGTACTCAGGCAGACTGACACAGTAGGCACTCAGGCAGACTGACACAGTAGTACTCAGGCAGGACTCGACACAGTGGCACTCAGGCAGACGGACACAGTGGCACTCAGGCAGACTGACACAGTGGTACTCAGGCAGACTGACACAGTAGTACTCAGGCAGACTGACACAGTGGCACCTCAGGCAGACTGACACAGTAGTACATCAGGCAGACTTGACAGCAGTGGCACTCAGGCAGACTGACACAGTAGTACTCAGGCAGAACTGACACAGTAGTACTCAGGCAGACTGACACAGTAGTACTCAGGCAGACTGACACAGTAGTACTCAGGCAAGACTGACACAGTAGTACTCAGGCAGACTCACACAGTGGCACTCAGGCAGACTGACACAGTGGCACTCAGGCAGACTGAACACAGTAGTACTCAGGCAGACTGACACAGTAGTACTCAGGCAGCTGACACAGTAGTACTCAGGCAGACTGGACACAGTAGTACTCAGGCAGACTGACACAGTGGCACTCAGGCAGACTGACACAGTGGTACTCAGGCAGACTGACACAGTGGCACTCAGGCAGACTGACACAGTGGAACTCAGGCAGACTGACACAGTAGTACTCAGGCAGACTGACACAGTGGCACTCAGGCAGACTGACACAGTGGCACTCAGGCAGACTCACACAGTAGTACTCAGGCAGACTGACACAGTAGTACTCAGGCAGACTGACACAGTAGTACTCAGGCAGACTGACACAGTAGTACTCAGGCAGACTGACACAGTGGCACTCAGGCAGACTGACACAGTGGTCACTCAGGCAGACTGACACAGTGGCACTCAGGCAGACTGACACAGTAGTACTCAGGCAGACTGACACAGTGGCACTCAGGCAGACTGACACAGTGGTACTCAGGCAGACTGACACAGTGGCACTCAGGCAGACTGACACAGTAGTACTCAGGCAGACTGACACAGTGGCACTCAGGCAGACTGACACAGTGGCACTCAGGCAGACTCACACAGTGGCACTCAGGCAGACTGACACAGTAGTACTCAGGCAGACTGACACAGTAGTACTCAGGCAGACTGACACAGTAGTACTCAGGCAGACTGACACAGTGGTACTCAGGCAGACTGACACAGTAGTACTCAGGCAGACTGACACAGTAGTACTCAGGCAGACTGACACAGTAGTACTCAGGCAGACTGACACAGTAGTACTCAGGCAGACTGACACAGTGGCACTCAGGCAGACTGACACAGTAGTACTCAGGCAGACTGACACAGTGGCACTCAGGCAGACTGACACAGTAGTACTCAGGCAGGACTGACACAGTGGCACTCAGGCAGACTGACACAGTGGCACTCAGGCAGACTGACACAGTGGTACTCAGGCAGACTGACACAGTAGTACTCAGGCAGACTGACACAGTGGCACTCAGGCAGACTGACACAGTGGTACTCAGGCAGACTGACACAGTAGTACTCAGGCAGACTGACACAGTAGTACTCAGGCAGACTGACACAGTGGTACTCAGGCAGACTGACACAGTAGTACTCAGGCAGACTGACACAGTGGTACTCAGGCAGACTGACACAGTGGCACTCAGGCAGACTGACACAGTGGCACTCAGGCAGACTGACACAGTAGTACTCAGGCAGACTGACACAGTGGTACTCAGGCAGACTGACACAGTGGCACTCAGGCAGACTGACACAGTGGCACTCAGGCAGACTCACACAGTGGCACTCAGGCAGACTGACACAGTGGCACTCAGGCAGACTGACACAGTAGTACTCAGGCAGACTGACACAGTGGTACTCAGGCAGGCTGACACAGTAGTACTCAGGCAGACTGACACAGTGGCACTCAGGCAGACTGACACAGTGGTACTCAGGCAGACTGACACAGTAGTACTCAGGCAGACTGACACAGTGGCACTCAGGCAGACTGACACAGTGGCACTCAGGCAGACTGACACAGTAGTACTCAGGCAGACTGACACAGTGGTACTCAGGCAGACTGACACAGTAGTACTCAGGCAGACTGACACAGTGGCACTCAGGCAGACTGACACAGTGGTACTCAGGCAGACTGACACAGTAGTACTCAGGCAGACTGACACAGTAGTACTCAGGCAGACTGACACAGTGGCACTCAGGCAGACTGACACAGTGGTACTCAGGCAGACTGACACAGTGGCACTCAGGCAGACTGACACAGTGGTACTCAGGTAGACTGACACAGTAGTACTCAGGCAGACTGACACAGTAGTACTCAGGCAGACTGACACAGTGGCACTCAGGCAGACTGACACAGTGGTACTCAGGCAGACTGACACAGTGGCACTCAGGCAGACTCACACAGTGGTACTCAGGCAGACTGACACAGTAGTACTCAGGCAGACTGACACAGTAGTACTCAGGCAGACTGACACAGTGGCACTCAGGCAGACTGACACAGTGGCACTCAGGCAGACTGACACAGTGGCACTCAGGCAGACTGACACAGTGGCACTCAGGCAGACTGACACAGTGGCACTCAGGCAGACTGACACAGTAGTACTCAGGCAGACTGACACAGTGGCACTCAGGCAGACTGACACAGTGGCACTCAGGCAGACTGACACAGTAGTACTCAGGCAGACTGACACAGTAGTACTCAGGCAGACTGACACAGTAGTACTCAGGCAGACTGACACAGTGGTACTCAGGCAGACTGACACAGTAGTACTCAGGCAGACTGACACAGTAGTACTCAGGCAGACTGACACAGTGGCACTCAGGCAGACTGACACAGTAGCACTCAGGCAGACTGACACAGTGGCACTCAGGCAGACTGACACAGTAGGCACTCAGGCAGACTGACACAGTAGTACTCAGGCAGACTGACACAGTAGTACTCAGGCAGACTCACACAGTGGCACTCAGGCAGACTGACACAGTGGCACTCAGGCAGACTGACACAGTAGTACTCAGGCAGACTGACACAGTAGTACTCAGGCAGACTGACACAGTAGTACTCAGGCAGACTGACACAGTGGCACTCAGGCAGACTGACACAGTAGTACTCAGGCAGACTGACACAGTAGTACTCAGGCAGACTGACACAGTAGTACTCAGGCAGACTCACACAGTGGCACTCAGGCAGACTGACACAGTGGCACTCAGGCAGACTGACACAGTGGCACTCAGGCAGACTGACACAGTGGCACTCAGGCAGACTGACACAGTGGCACTCAGGCAGACTGACACAGTGGCACTCAGGCAGACTGACACAGTGGCACTCAGGCAGACTGACACAGTAGTACTCAGGCAGACTGACACAGTGGCACTCAGGCAGACTGACACAGTAGTACTCAGGCAGACTGACACAGTGGCACTCAGGCAGACTGACACAGTAGTACTCAGGCAGACTGACACAGTGGTACTCAGGCAGACTGACACAGTAGTACTCAGGCAGACTGACACAGTAGTACTCAGGCAGACTGACACAGTAGTACTCAGGCAGACTGACACAGTAGTACTCAGGCAGACTGACACAGTGGCACTCAGGCAGACTCACACAGTAGTACTCAGGCAGACTGACACAGTAGTACTCAGGCAGACTGACACAGTGGCACTCAGGCAGACTGACACAGTGGCACTCAGGCAGACTGACACAGTGGCACTCAGGCAGACTGACACAGTGGCACTCAGGCAGACTGACACAGTAGTACTCAGGCAGACTGACACAGTAGTACTCAGGCAGACTGACACAGTAGTACTCAGGCAGACTGACACAGTAGTACTCAGACAGACTGACACAGTAGTACTCAGGCAGACTGACACAGTAGTACTCAGGCAGACTGACACAGTAGTACTCAGGCAGACTGACACAGTAGTACTCAGGCAGACTCACACAGTGGCACTCAGGCAGACTCACACAGTGGCACTCAGGCAGACTGACACAGTAGTACTCAGGCAGACTGACACAGTAGTACTCAGGCAGACTGACACAGTGGCACTCAGGCAGACTGACACAGTGGTACTCAGGCAGACTCACACAGTGGCACTCAGGCAGACTGACACAGTGGTACTCAGGCAGACTGACACAGTGGCACTCAGGCAGACTGACACAGTGGCACTCAGGCAGACTGACACAGTGGCACTCAGGCAGACTGACACAGTAGTACTCAGGCAGACTCACACAGTGGCACTCAGGCAGACTGACACAGTGGCACTCAGGCAGACTGACACAGTGGTACTCAGGCAGACTGACACAGTAGTACTCAGGCAGACTGACACAGTAGTACTCAGGCAGACTGACACAGTGGCACTCAGGCAGACTGACACAGTAGTACTCAGGCAGACTGACACAGTGGCACTCAGGCAGACTGACACAGTAGTACTCAGGCAGACTGACACAGTAGTACTCAGGCAGACTGACACAGTAGTACTCAGGCAGACTGACACAGTAGTACTCAGGCAGACTGACACAGTAGTACTCAGGCAGACTGACACAGTGGCACTCAGGCAGACTGACACAGTAGTACTCAGGCAGACTGACACAGTAGTACTCAGGCAGACTGACACAGTAGTACTCAGGCAGACTGACACAGTAGTACTCAGGCAGACTGACACAGTGGTACTCAGGCAGACTGACACAGTGGTACTCAGGCAGACTGACACAGTGGCACTCAGGCAGACTGACACAGTAGTACTCAGGCAGACTGACACAGTAGTACTCAGGCAGACTGACACAGTAGTACTCAGGCAGACTGACACAGTGGTACTCAGGCAGACTGACACAGTAGTACTCAGGCAGACTGACACAGTAGTACTCAGGCAGACTGACACAGTGGCACTCAGGCAGACTGACACAGTGGTACTCAGGCAGACTGACACAGTAGTACTCAGGCAGACTGACACAGTAGTACTCAGGCAGACTGACACAGTAGTACTCAGGCAGACTGACACAGTGGCACTCAGGCAGACTCACACAGTAGTACTCAGGCAGACTGACACAGCTTTGATGGCACATTGGCTCCTGACTGCACAAGCAGTCTCCTCAATCGTCTCGTGACTGCATTTGTAGTCAGTGAGTGGGAGAGCTGCTTGATGATGAAATGCGAGTGTCTTTATCTAATATTCCACCAAATATTCAGAAACTTTGTTCGTCCCATTAATATAGTAAGTAGCTATTGGTGTTTTTAAACTTTTATTTTTTTTTAATTCTTGCACATACATACTGTTACTTGTAAATAATATTTTTGTTTTTATATAATTTATGTATGTGTCGGTATCTCTTAAAACAAATTAGTTTAACCTCCTGTTTCCTAGTACAACTGAATTACTGTGTCGCAAAATGATGTAGGTCTAAAAAGTGTGTCACCAACATGAAAAGTTTGGAAAGCTCTGGACTAACCCTTTAACATGACACAAATAAAAAATAAATCTAATTTTTTTAGTATGCAGTTCATAACGGTGCAGATACATTATGTAATTTTACCTCAATAGATCAGTGTCATTTTTTGTCAAAGTTATCTGGAACTGCTCCAGATAACTTTGACAAAAAATTACACTGATCTATTGAGGTAAAATTTAATAATGTATCTGCACCGTTAGCAACACTGACTGACATCAAATCAATAGGTATCGACTCAAATCCAAATGATTATGGTGTGCAATATGTAGGGACATGAGGCTATGTAGATGGATGGTATCCAGCCAACTGAATAAAGGAATATATAATATCGAAAACCAGGAATACGAGCATAGCATACCCAGTATTGTGAATATTATACTGAGGTAACCACCGTTACCTAATACTTGGCTCCAGTCCAACTCTGTCAGGCACAGCAGTCACTCTCTCCAGTCTCCACCGGTCTCGACTCCAACACTGACTCCACTAACGTCCTCCACGCAGGTCCACTGTCCAGTAGTCAATGCAGCAGCCAGCGACATTGTATTGCATTAAATAGAGGCTGAAGCTAGACTAGACGCCTGCAACCAGAGGGTGGCGGGTGGGCCGGGGGAATCGATTGTGCAGTGCATAATATTAAAATAAATTAATATCCGGATTCCAGAAGTGGCGCCCTCAAAATTACTAGCCAGTTGGCCACTGGCGCCTCTGGTCTGCCCCCTGCGATGATGTTGTCTGGATACAGTCTAGGAGTAGTCTCAATACTCTATCTGCGCTGCGGGAAGTCAAGCTTGGAGTCGTAGTCAGTCAGTGAGTCAATTCGCGTGGCTGTCAGTGTGCTGCTGTCAGTTTCAGTCAGTCAGTCCGGGACAATGAATGCCTCCAACCGGGACCCGGGACAGACCTTTAAAATTCGGGACTGTCCCGGGCAATACGGGACACGTGGTCACCTTAGGCAGTGGTGACATAAGTTGTATCATGCAAACCGTAGCTTACTCTCTCTGAGCGGGCATGGTGCACGGGCCCTCACAGCATATGTGCATATGCAGCTGAAAAACAGTAATAACTTTTCCTAGAAATATTTTTGCTAATGGAAGTATATTACAATTTTTTTTTTTTATTTAAAATTGAAATGCACCCATGAACATTTAAAATTTTGACCTTTTAATCCATTTAAAAAGGGAGGATACATTTATAAGGTAACCCCCATAAATGGATTTAATATATATAAACCTATAATATACAGATATTTATTCTGTTGCTTTTGATATAAAATGCCTCTAAATAGTGTGCTTATTTCATGCTTCCTACAGAGACTATAGTTCTATATGTGTGCTGCAAAACACTAAAGGGTACATTTATCATGCAGTGGATGGATGCTGCACTTCTCCGCCTTTTAGGTGGCGGACTGAAATCATCCCGATCCGATCGGGATGATTGACACCCCCTGCTAGCGGCCGATTGGCCGCAAGTGTACAGGGGGCGGCATTGCACAAGAAATGCTTGTGCAATAAAAAAAATGCCAACAACATATGCTGTCGGCATTTAGCTTTTGCTACAGCGAATCATGTCCATTCGACCTTTAGTAAATCTACCCCAATAAATTGTCTGACCCTGCTACATAGTTATTGCATAGAGTAATGCAAAAACTCATTACAGCTAGCCCTAACTGACCACAATAAAGGGATATAAAACAGTCACACACACCCAACAGGTTTTTCAAGTGGTTTATTAATGGTTTAAAAACATCCACAAAATGGCAATTAAGAGGACAGTGTGCTAAACACTAAATGCACCTCTCGCACCTAATCATGGGTGCTGCCATTTTGG
The DNA here is from genome assembly GCF_027579735.1 of Bombina bombina. Classification (NCBI taxonomy): domain Eukaryota; kingdom Metazoa; phylum Chordata; class Amphibia; order Anura; family Bombinatoridae; genus Bombina; species Bombina bombina. Next base: position 106,600,943 of record NC_069505.1, on the reverse strand, counting down.
AACCTAGTAGAGTTGCTCCACTTGTGCAAACAGGTAAGCACTGGATTACCTGTTAGTGAAAGTAAGATTTCAACATGATGGCGCCCATAACTAGAGAGAGGCGGGTTAGCTGGTGAACATATTTTACAAATATCACTAATCAAACAAAACTGTAGTGTACATAACAACCACTTGTAGATGAACGCTTTCTTTTTTTACCTATATACCATTATTTTGGCTTGCATAAGTATGAAAACACATATCTGGTGCACGATCCGATATACGGCATAGTTTTTGGCGCAAGCGAGGTAACCCACGCCGCACGTAGTTTCACCTCGCACAACGGGGTATTACATATACTGCGCCGTCAGATGCTAAAGTGGCGTAAGTAGGACAAACTGGCGTTCTTCCGAAAAGTGAGCAAATACACATTTTACTCGTCGCAAGTAACTTACGCCTGTATTTTGTTCACGTAAAGTCTCAATAAAGAGTAGTTTTATGCAAATTAGACTAACACTCGTAAAAACACCGGCGACTCCATCTAAAAATGCGCAACGTAATTACGCTATTCAAAAGTCATATATAAACCCATGCGCAACCGCCATTTTCTTCAGTGTGTTTGGATGGTTCGTTGAGCTACAGCACACTACAGTGGAGTGGAGGATTAGTCAGAGTAGAGAGAGAGGCGCAAACAAAGGAGTTAGTTAGGTCGCATTGTTGGTTGGTTAAGCTTGTACACTTATACATCTTTTTACATATTGCACATATATTGCATACATACATATACAAAGACACCACACTTTTTTTTTCTAACACCTCACACATTTTATTTCAATTTTACAGTGTGATAGGCTGAGTGTTTGGTTGCGATTGTGTGTGATTGAATTGGGAGTGTGAGTGTGTAGTGTGAGGATGGCAGGGAGAGGTAGGGCGGAGGGGAGGAGTGGCAGGGAGAGTATTGTAGAGGACAGGAGGAGCAGCTGGGTCCCCGTCAGGGAGTAAGTGGAGTGGGGAGAGGGAGAGCTAGAAGGGATGATGGGAGGGGAGATGCCCGAGAGCCCCAGAGACCAGGCACATCAAGGAGAGGGACAGAGGGTGCACATGGGGACAGAAAGGGGGGAGGAGGGAGAGGATAGGGAGGAACCCACACCAGGGACATCGCAGGGAGCAAGCCGGGTGTCCACAGAGGATGAGATGTCCTACTTTGTCATTCAATGAGAATGTTGCCCTAGTCCAGGCAATCATGGACAACCACAGTGCCCTCTTTGGCTAGGAGAAGGGCAAAGGCGTTGCCAGAAGGCGTAAAACGGCATGGTTGGCAGTAGAGGATGCCGTCAACAGTGTGGCGCCACAGAGGAGGACTGTTGAGGACCTTAAAAAAAGGTGGAATGACTGTAAGAGGCAGGTGAAAGAGAAGATGGGGCAGGAAGCCATGCACCAGAGGGGAACAGGCGGTGGTCCACCCCTGGACACAGAATACAACACCTGGTAGGAGATGATACGCAAGTCCCTGAGTATCACAGCAGTCCGTGGACTTCCAGGGGCTCGTGACTCAGGGGCTGCAACCACAGCACCTCATGCTGGTGAGTAACATCCCACACACCAGTATCATATGTATTTGAGATATAACATCCTTTAATGTCACACATTCATGTACACAATGAGGGGCATAGTATTTGGCCTACTAACAAAAACATCTACAATTAGATTTGACATTACTTAACACAATGCAATTCATGATATGAGGTGGAATAGTGCAATACTAACATGTCTCAGAGTAACACAGGCCACAAGCCACATGTAGAGTGTTCAGTAAATGGACACTATAGCCATCACAATACTTTTAGCTCAGAAAGCAGGTTATGTGCCTACATCAGGCTAAAGTAAATTGTGTGACCATAGTGTCATTTAAAGAACACATTTTTTCCATCATTGACATGTACACATAACTATTGTATGAAACACATACCTGTATACTGTGCAGATTAAAAACAAAATTTATGCTTACCTGATAAATTCATTTCTCCTGTAGTGTGGTCAGTCCACGGGTCATCATTACTTCTGGGATATTATCTCCTCCCCTACAGGAAGTGCAAGAGGATTCACCCAGCAGAGCTGCTATATAGCTCCTCCCCTCTACGTCACCTCCAGTCATTCGACCAAAGGACCAACGAGAAAGGAGAAGCCCAAGGGTGTAGTGGTGACTGGAGTATAATCCAAAAAATTTTTAAGCCTGCCATAAAAAACAGGGCGGGCCGTGGACTGACCACACTACAGGAGAAATGAATTTATCAGGTAAGCATAAATTTTGTTTTCTCCTGTTAAGTGTGGTCAGTCCACGGGTCATCATTACTTCTGGGATACCAATACCAAAGCAAAAGTACACGGATGACGGGAGGGACAGGCAGGCTCTTTATACGGAGGGAACCACTGCCTGAAGAACCTTTCTCCCAAAAACAGCCTCCGAAGAAGCAAAAGTGTCAAATTTGTAAAATTTGGAAAAAGTATGAAGAGAAGACCAAGTTGCAGCCTTGCAAATCTGTTCAACAGAAGCCTCATTCTTAAAGGCCCAAGTGGAAGCCACAGCTCTAGTAGAACGAGCTGTAATTCTTTCAGGAGGCTGCTGTCCAGCAGTCTCATAGGCTAATCGTATTATGCTACGAAGCCAAAAGGAGAGAGAGGTAGCCGAAGCTTTTTGACCTCTCTTCTGACCAGAATAAACGACAAACAGGGAAGACGTTTGACGAAAATCCTTAGTTGCCTGTAGATAAAATTTCAGGGCACGGACTACATCTAGATTGTGTAGCAGACGTTCCTTCTTCGAGGAAGGATTAGGACACAAAGATGGAACAACAATCTCCTGATTGATATTCCTGTTAGTGACCACCTTAGGTAGGAACCCAGGTTTAGTACGCAGAACTACCTTGTCTGAATGAAAAATCAGATAAGGAGAATCACAATGTAAGGCAGATAACTCAGAGACTCTTCGAGCCGAGGAAATAGCCATTAAAAACAGAACTTTCCAAGATAACAACTTGATATCAATGGAATGAAGGGGTTCAAACGGAACACCCTGTAAAACATTAAGAACTAAGTTCAAACTCCATGGCGGAGCAACAGTTTTAAACACAGGCTTGATCCTAGCTAAAGCCTGACAAAAAGCTTGAACGTCCGGAACTTCTGACAGACGTTTGTGTAAAAGAATGGACAGAGCTGAAATCTGTCCCTTTAAAGAACTAGCAGATAACCCCTTTTCTAAACCTTCTTGTAGAAAAGACAATATTCTTGGAATTCTAACCTTACTCCATGAGTAACTCTTGGATTCGCACCAATATAAGTATTTACGCCATATTTTATGGTAAATCCTTCTGGTAACAGGCTTCCTAGCCTGTATTAAGGTATCAATAACTGGCTCAGAAAAACCACGTTTTGATAAAATCAAGCGTTCAATTTCCAAGCAGTCAGCTTCAGAGAAGTTAGATTTTGATGTTTGAATGGACCCTGGATCAGAAGGTCCTGTTTCAGAGGTAGAGACCAAGGCGGACAGGATGACATGTCCACTAGATCTGCATACCAAGTCCTGCGTGGCCATGCAGGTGCTATTAGAATCACTGATGCTCTCTCCTGTTTGATTCTGGCAATCAATCGAGGAAGCATCGGGAAGGGTGGAAACACATAAGCCATCCCGAAGGTCCAAGGTGCTGTCAAAGCATCTATCAGAACCGCTCCCGGATCCCTTGATCTGGACCCGTAGCGAGGAAGCTTGGCGTTCTGACGAGACGCCATGAGATCTATCTCTGGTTTGCCCCAACGTCGAAGTATCTGGGCAAAGACCTCCGGATGAAGTTCCCACTCCCCCGGATGAAAAGTCTGACGACTTAAGAAATCCGCCTCCCAGTTCTCCACTCCCGGGATGTGGATTGCAGACAGGTGGCAAGAGTGAGACTCTGCCCAGCGAATTATCTTTGATACTTCCATCATTGCTAGGGAGCTTCTTGTCCCTCCCTGATGGTTGATGTAAGCTACAGTCGTGATGTTGTCCGACTGAAACCTGATGAACCCCTGAGTTGTTAACTGGGGCCAAGCCAGAAGGGCATTGAGAACTGCTCTCAATTCCAGAATGTTTATTGGAAGGAGACTCTCCTCCTGATTCCATAGTCCCTGAGCCTTCAGAGAATTCCAGACAGCACCCCAACCTAGAAGGCTGGCGTCTGTTGTTACAATTGTCCAGTCTGGCCTGCTGAATGGCATTCCCCTGGACAGGTGTGGCCGATAAAGCCACCATAGAAGAGAATTTCTGGTCTCTTGATTCAGATTCAGAGTGGGGGACAAATCTGAGTAATCCCCATTCCACTGACTTAGCATGCACAATTGCAGCGGTCTGAGATGTAGGCGTGCAAAAGGTACTATGTCCATTGCCGCTACCATTAAGCCGATCACCTCCATGCATTGAGCTACTGACGGGTGTTGAATGGAATGAAGGACCCGGAATGCATTTTGAAGCTTTGTTAACCTGCCTTCTGTCAGGTAAATCTTCATTTCTACAGAATCTATCAGAGTCCCCAAGAAGGGAACTCTTGTGAGTGGAAAGAGAGAACTCTTCTTTTCGTTCACCTTCCATCCATGCGACCTTAGAAATGCCAGTACTAACTCTGTATGAGACTTGGCAGTTTGAAAGCTTGAAGCTTGTATCAGAATGTCGTCTAGGTACGGAGCTACCGAAATTCCTTGCGGTCTTAGTACCGCCAGAAGAGTACCCAGAACCTTTGTGAAGATTCTTGGAGCTGTAGCCAATCCGAATGGAAGAGCTACAAACTGGTAATGCCTGTCTAGAAAGGCAAACCTTAGATACCGGTAATGATTTCTGTGAATCGGTATGTGAAGGTAAGCATCCTTTAAATCCACTGTGGTCATGTACTGACCCTCTTGGATCATGGGCAAAATTGTTCGAATCGTTTCCATCTTGAACAATGGAACTCTTAGGAATTTGTTTAGGATCTTTAAATCCAAGATTGGCCTGAAAGTTCCCTCTTTTTTGGGAACTACAAACAGATTTGAGTAAAACCCTTGTCCTTGTTCCGACCGCGGAACTGGATGGATCACTCCCATTAATAAAATATCTTGTACGCAGCGTAGGAACGCTTCTTTCTTTATTTGGTTTGTTGACAACCTTGACAGATGAAATCTCCCTCTTGGGGGAGAGGATTTGAAGTCCAGAAGGTATCCCTGAGATATGATCTCTAACGCCCAGGGATCCTGAACATCTCTTGCCCAAGCCTGGGCGAAGAGAGAAAGTCTGCCCCCTACTAGATCCGGTCCTGGATCGGGGGCCCTCGATTCATGCTGTCTTAGGGGCAGCAGCAGGTTTCCTGGCCTGCTTGCCCTTGTTCCAGGACTGGTTAGGTTTCCAGCCTTGTCTGTAGCGAGCAACAGCTCCTTCCTGTTTTGGTGCAGAGGAAGTTGATGCTGTTCCTGTTTTAAAATTACGAAAGGAACGAAAATTAGACTGTCTAGCCCTAGGTTTGGCTTTGTCCTGAGGCAGGGCATGGCCTTTACCTCCTGTGATGTCAGCGATAATCTCCTTCAACCCGGGCCCGAATAAGGTCTGCCCTTTGAAAGGTATATTAAGCAATTTAGATGTAACATCAGCTGACCAGGATTTTAGCCACAGCGCTCTGCGTGCCTGAATGGCAAATCCGGAATTCTTAGCCGTAAGTTTAGTTAAATGTACTACGGCATCTGAAATAAATGAGTTAGCTAACTTAAGGGTTCTAAGTTTGAGTGTAATCTCATCTAGTGTAGATAATTCAAGTGTCTCTTCCAGAGACTCAAACCAAAATGCTGCTGCAGCCGTGACAGGCGCAATACATGCAAGAGGTTGCAATATAAAACCTTGTTGAACAAACATTTTCTTAAGGTAACCCTCTAATTTTTTATCCATTGGATCTGAAAAGGCACAGCTATCCTCCACCGGGATAGTGGTACGCTTAGCCAAAGTAGAAACTGCTCCCTCCACCTTAGGGACCGTTTGCCATAAGTCCCGTGTGGTGGCGTCTATTGGAAACATTTTTCTAAATATCGGAGGAGGTGAGAACGGCACCCCGGGCCTATCCCACTCCTTAGTAACAATTTCAGTAAGTCTCTTAGGTATAGGAAAAACATCAGTACTCGCCGGTACCGCAAAAACAGAATTTATGTTTACCTGATAAATTACTTTCTCCAACGGTGTGTCCGGTCCACGGCGTCATCCTTACTTGTGGGATATTCTCCTCCCCAACAGGAAATGGCAAAGAGCCCAGCAAAGCTGGTCACATGATCCCTCCTAGGCTCCGCCTACCCCAGTCATTCGACCGACGTAAAGGAGGAATATTTGCATAGGAGAAATCATATGATACCGTGGTGACTGTAGTTAAAGAAAATAAATTATCAGACCTGATTAAAAAAACCAGGGCGGGCCGTGGACCGGACACACCGTTGGAGAAAGTAATTTATCAGGTAAACATAAATTCTGTTTTCTCCAACATAGGTGTGTCCGGTCCACGGCGTCATCCTTACTTGTGGGAACCAATACCAAAGCTTTAGGACACGGATGAAGGGAGGGAGCAAATCAGGTCACCTAGATGGAAGGCACCACGGCTTGCAAAACCTTTCTCCCAAAAATAGCCTCAGAAGAAGCAAAAGTATCAAATTTGTAAAATTTAGTAAAAGTGTGCAGTGAAGACCAAGTCGCTGCCTTACATATCTGATCAACAGAAGCCTCGTTCTTGAAGGCCCATGTGGAAGCCACAGCCCTAGTAGAATGAGCTGTGATTCTTTCAGGAGGCTGCCGTCCGGCAGTCTCGTAAGCCAATCTGATGATGCTTTTAATCCAAAAAGAGAGAGAGGTAGAAGTTGCTTTTTGACCTCTCCTTTTACCAGAATAAACAACAAACAAAGAAGATGTTTGTCTAAAATCCTTTGTAGCATCTAAATAGAATTTTAGAGCACGAACTACATCCAAATTGTGCAACAAACGTTCCTTCTTTGAAACTGGATTCGGACACAAAGAAGGCACGACTATCTCCTGGTTAATGTTTTTGTTAGAAACAACTTTCGGAAGAAAACCAGGTTTAGTACGTAAAAACCACCTTATCTGCATGGAACACCAGATAAGGAGGAGAACACTGCAGAGCAGATAATTCTGAAACTCTTCTAGCAGAAGAAATTGCAACCAAAAACAAAACTTTCCAAGATAATAACTTAATATCAACGGAATGTAAGGGTTCAAACGGAACCCCCTGAAGAACTGAAAGAACTAAATTGAGACTCCAAGGAGGAGTCAAATGTTTGTAAACAGGCTTGATTCTAACCAGAGCCTGAACAAAGGCTTGAACATCTGGCACAGCTGCCAGCTTTTTGTGAAGTAACACAGACAAGGCAGAAATCTGTCCCTTCAAAGAACTTGCAGATAATCCTTTCTCCAAACCTTCTTGAAGAAAGGAGAGAATCTTAGGAATTTTTACCTTGTCCCAAGGGAATCCTTTAGATTCACACCAACAGATATATTTTTTCCATATTTTGTGGTAGATTTTTCTAGTTACAGGCTTTCTGGCCTGAACAAGAGTATCAATGACAGAATCTGAGAACCCACGCTTTGATAAGATCAAGCGTTCAATCTCCAAGCAGTCAGTTGGAGTGAGACCAGATTCGGATGTTCGAACGGACCTTGAACAAGAAGGTCTCGTCTCAAAGGTAGCTTCCATGGTGGAGCCGATGACATATTCACCAGGTCTGCATACCAAGTCCTGCGTGGCCACGCAGGAGCTATCAAGATCACCGATGCCCTCTCCTGATTGATCCTGGCTACCAGCCTGGGGATGAGAGGAAACGGCGGGAATACATAAGCTAGTTTGAAGGTCCAAGGTGCTACTAGTGCATCTACTAGAGTCGCCTTGGGATCCCTGGATCTGGACCCGTAGCAAGGAACCTTGAAGTTCTGACGAGAGGCCATCAGATCCATGTCTGGAATGCCCCACAGTTGAGTAATTTGGGCAAAGATTTCCGGATGGAGTTCCCACTCCCCCGGATGAAATGTCTGACGACTCAGAAAATCTGCTTCCCAATTTTCCACTCCTGGGATGTGGATTGCAGACAAGTGGCAGGAGTGAGTCTCCGCCCATTGAATGATTTTGGTCACTTCTTCCATCGCCAGGGAACTCCTTGTTCCCCCCTGATGGTTGATGTACGCAACAGTCGTCATGTTGTCTGATTGAAACCGTATGAACTTGGCCTTTGCTAGCTGAGGCCAAGCTTTGAGAGCATTGAATATCGCTCTCAGTTCCAGAATATTTATCGGGAGAAGAGATTCTTCCCGAGACCGAAGACCCTGAGCTTTCAGGGGTCCCCAGACCGCGCCCCAGCCCACCAGACTGGCGTCGGTCGTGACAATGACCCACTCTGGTCTGCGGAAGCTCATCCCCTGTGACAGGTTGTCCAGGGACAGCCACCAACGGAGTGAATCTCTGGTCCTCTGATCTACTTGTATCGTCGGAGACAAGTCTGTATAGTCCCCATTCCACTGACTGAGCATGCACAGTTGTAATGGTCTTAGATGAATTCGCGCAAAAGGAACTATGTCCATTGCCGCTACCATCAAACCTATTACTTCCATGCACTGCGCTATGGAAGGAAGAGGAACAGAATGAAGTATTTGACAAGAGTTTAGAAGTTTTGATTTTCTGGCCTCTGTCAGAAAAATCCTCATTTCTAAGGAGTCTATTATTGTTCCCAAGAAGGGAACCCTTGTTGACGGAGATAGCGAACTTTTTTCTACGTTCACTTTCCACCCGTGAGATCTGAGAAAGGCCAGGACAATGTCCGTGTGAGCCTTTGCTTGTGGAAGGGACGACGCTTGAATCAGAATGTCGTCCAAGTAAGGTACTACTGCAATGCCCCTTGGTCTTAGCACCGCTAGAAGGGACCCTAGTACCTTTGTGAAAATTCTTGGAGCAGTGGCTAATCCGAACGGAAGTGCCACAAACTGGTAATGCTTGTCCAGGAATGCGAACCTTAGGAACCGATGATGTTCCTTGTGGATAGGAATATGTAGATACGCATCCTTTAAATCCACCGTGGTCATGAATTGACCTTCCTGGATGGAAGGAAGAATTGTTCGAATGGTTTCCATTTTGAACGATGGAACCTTGAGAAACTTGTTTAGGATCTTGAGATCTAAGATTGGTCTGAATGTTCCCTCTTTTTTGGGAACTACGAACAGATTGGAGTAGAACCCCATCCCTTGTTCTCCTAATGGAACAGGATGAATCACTCCCATTTTTAACAGGTCTTCTACACAATGTAAGAATGCCTGTTTTTTTATGAGGTCTGAAGACAATTGAGACCTGTGGAACCTCCCCCTTGGGGGAAGCCCCTTGAATTCCAGAAGATAACCTTGGGAGACTATTTCTAGTGCCCAAGGATCCAGAACATCTCTTGCCCAAGCCTGAGCGAAGAGAGAGAGTCTGCCCCCCACCAGATCCGGTCCCGGATCGGGGGCCAACATCTCATGCTGTCTTGGTAGCAGTGGCAGGTTTCTTGGCCTGCTTTCCTTTGTTCCAGCCTTGCATTGGCCTCCAGGCTGGCTTGGCTTGAGAAGTATTACCCTCTTGCTTAGAGGACGTAGCACTTGGGGCTGGTCCGTTTCTGCGAAAGGGACGAAAATTAGGTTTATTTTTGGCTTTGAAAGACCTATCCTGAGGAAGGGCGTGGCCCTTGCCCCCAGTGATATCAGAGATAATCTCTTTCAAGTCAGGGCCAAACAGCGTTTTCCCCTTGAAAGGAATGTTAAGCAATTTGTTCTTGGAAGACGCATCCGCTGACCAAGATTTTAGCCAAAGCGCTCTGCGCGCCACAATAGCAAAACCAGAATTTTTCGCCGCTAACCTAGCCAATTGCAAAGTGGCGTCTAGGGTGAAAGAATTAGCCAATTTGAGAGCATGAATTCTGTCCATAATCTCCTCATAAGAAGAAGAATTATTATTGAGCGCCTTTTCTAGTTCATCGAACCAGAAACACGCTGCTGTAGTGACAGGAACAATGCATGAAATTGGTTGTAGAAGGTAACCTTGCTGAACAAACATCTTTTTAAGCAAACCCTCCAATTTTTTATCCATAGGATCTTTGAAAGCACAACTATCTTCTATGGGTATAGTGGTGCGTTTGTTTAGAGTAGAAACCGCCCCCTCGACCTTGGGGACTGTCTGCCATAAGTCCTTTCTGGGGTCGACCATAGGAAACAATTTCTTAAATATGGGGGGAGGGACGAAAGGTATACCGGGCCTTTCCCATTCTTTATTTACAATGTCCGCCACCCGCTTGGGTATAGGAAAAGCTTCGGGGGGCCCCGGGACCTCTAGGAACTTGTCCATTTTACATAATTTCTCTGGAATGACCAAATTCTCACAATCATCCAGAGTAGATAACACCTCCTTAAGCAGAGCGCGGAGATGTTCCAATTTAAATTTAAATGTAATCACATCAGGTTCAGCTTGTTGAGAAATTTTCCCTGAATCTGAAATTTCTCCCTCAGACAAAACCTCCCTGGCCCCCTCAGACTGGTGTAGGGGCACTTCAGAACCAATATCATCAGCGTCCTCATGCTCTTCAGTATTTTCTAAAACAGAGCAGTCGCGCTTTCGCTGATAAGTGGGCATTTTGGCTAAAATGTTTTTGATAGAATTATCCATTACAGCCGTTAATTGTTGCATAGTAAGGAGTATTGGCGCACTAGATGTACTAGGGGCCTCCTGTGTGGGCAAGACTGGTGTAGACGAAGGAGGGGATGATGCAGTACCATGCTTACTCCCCTCACTTGAGGAATCATCTTGGGCATCATTTTCTCTAAATTTTGTGTCACATAAATCACATCTATTTAAATGAGAAGGAACCTTGGCTTCCCCACATACAGAACACAGTCTATCTGGTAGTTCAGACATGTTAAACAGGCATAAACTTGATAACAAAGTACAAAAAACGTTTTAAAATAAAACCGTTACTGTCACTTTAAATTTTAAACTGAACACACTTTATTACTGCATATGTGAAAAAGTATGAAGGAATTGTTCAAAATTCACCAAAATTTCACCACAGTGTCTTAAAGCCTTAAAAGTATTGCACACCAAATTTGGAAGCTTTAACCCTTAAAATAACGGAACCGGAGCCGTTTTTATATTTAACCCCTTTACAGTCCCTGGTATCTGCTTTGCTGAGACCCAACCAAGCCCAAAGGGGAATACGATACCAAATGACGCCTTCAGAAAGTCTTTTCTATGTATCAGAGCTCCTCACACATGCATCTGCATGTCATGCTTCCCAAAAACAAGTGCGCAATAGAGGCGCGAAAATGAGACTCTGCCTATGATTAGGGAAAGCCCCAAGAGAATAAGGTGTCCAATACAGTGCCTGCCGGTTATTTTACATAGTTCCCAAGATTAAAATAATTCCTCAAGGCTATGGAGTATAAAATATGCTTATATATAAATCGTTTTAGCCCAGAAAATGTCTACAGTCTTAAAAGCCCTTGTGAAGCCCTTTTTTCTCTTTATGTAATAAAAATGGCTTACCGGATCCCATAGGGAAAATGACAGCTTCCAGCATTACATCGTCTTGTTAGAAATGTGTCATACCTCAAGCAGCAAAAGTCTGCTCCCTGTTTCCCCCAACTGAAGTTAATTCCTCTCAACAGTCCTGTGTGGAAACAGCCATTGATTTTAGTAACGGTTGCTAAAATCATTTTCCTCTTACAAACAGAAATCTTCATCTCTTTTCTGTTTCAGAGTAAATAGTACATACCAGCACTATTTTAAAATAAACTCTTGATTGAATAATAAAAACTACAGTTAAACACCAAAAAACTCTAAGCCATCTCCGTGGAGATGTTGCCTGTACAACGGCAAAGAGAATGACTGGGGTAGGCGGAGCCTAGGAGGGATCATGTGACCAGCTTTGCTGGGCTCTTTGCCATTTCCTGTTGGGGAGGAGAATATCCCACAAGTAAGGATGACGCCGTGGACCGGACACACCTATGTTGGAGAAATATTTATCCAACCTACACATTTTCTCTGGTATTGCAACTGTGTTACAATCATTCAGAGCCGCTAACACCTCCCCTAGTAATACACGGAGGTTTTCCAGCTTAAATTTAAAATTTGAAATATCTGAATCCAATCTGTTTGGATCAGAACCGTCACCCACAGAATGAAGTTCTCCGTCCTCATGTTCTGCCGCCTGTGACGCAGTGTCTGACATGGCCCTAATATTATCAGCGCACTCTGTTCTCACCCCAGAGTGATCACGCTTGCCTCTAAGTTCTGGTAATTTAGCCAAAACTTCAGTCATGACAGTAGCCATATCCTGTAATGTGATTTGAAATGGCCGCCCAGATGTACTCGGCGCTACAATATCACGCACCTCCCGAGCGGGAGATGCAGGTACTGACACGTGAGGCGAGTTAGTCGGCATAACTCTCCCCTCGTTGTCTGGTGAAATATGTTCAATTTGTACAGATTGACTTTTATTTAAAGTAGCATCAATACAGTTAGTGCATAGCTTTTTCAAGTAATTTACAATTATATGAAAACGAACTGTGCCTATAAGAAGCACAGAAAAAATTATGACAGTTGAAAATAATTAAGTTATAGCATCAAATCTTTGTAAGAAATATACAATTTTAGCAAAGGATTGTTCCCATTAGCAAAGGATAACTAACCCTGTCAGCAGAAAAAATACACAAATAAACGTTTTTTATCACAGTCAGCTACACTCTTCACAGCTCTGCTGTGATGATTACCTCCCTCAAAAAAGGCTTTGAAGATCCCTGAGTTCTGAAGAGATGAACCGGATCAAGCAGGAAGAAAAACAGAATTTATGTTTACCTGATAAATTACTTTCTCCAACGGTGTGTCCGGTCCACGGCGTCATCCTTACTTGTGGGATATTCTCTTCCCCAACAGGAAATGGCAAAGAGCCCAGCAAAGCTGGTCACATGATCCCTCCTAGGCTCCGCCTACCCCAGTCATTCGACCGACGTTAAGGAGGAATATTTGCATAGGAGAAACCATATGGTACCGTGGTGACTGTAGTTAAAGAAAATAAATTATCAGACCTGATTAAAAAACCAGGGCGGGCCGTGGACCGGACACACCGTTGGAGAAAGTAATTTATCAGGTAAACATAAATTCTGTTTTCTCCAACATAGGTGTGTCCGGTCCACGGCGTCATCCTTACTTGTGGGAACCAATACCAAAGCTTTAGGACACGGATGAAGGGAGGGAGCAAATCAGGTCACCTAAATGGAAGGCACCACGGCTTGCAAAACCTTTCTCCCAAAAATAGCCTCAGAAGAAGCAAAAGTATCAAACTTGTAAAATTTGGTAAAAGTGTGCAGTGAAGACCAAGTCGCTGCCCTACATATCTGATCAACAGAAGCCTCGTTCTTGAAGGCCCATGTGGAAGCCACAGCCCTAGTGGAATGAGCTGTGATTCTTTCGGGAGGCTGCCGTCCGGCAGTCTCGTAAGCCAATCTGATGATGCTTTTAATCCAAAAAGAGAGAGAGGTAGAAGTTGCTTTTTGACCTCTCCTTTTACCGGAATAAACAACAAACAAGGAAGATGTTTGTCTAAAATCCTTTGTAGCATCTAAATAGAATTTTAGAGCGCGAACAACATCCAAATTGTGCAACAAACGTTCCTTCTTTGAAACTGGTTTCGGACACAGAGAAGGTACGATAATCTCCTGGTTAATGTTTTTGTTAGAAACAACTTTTGGAAGAAAACCAGGTTTGGTACGTAAAACCACCTTATCTGCATGGAACACCAGATAAGGAGGAGAACACTGCAGAGCAGATAATTCTGAAACTCTTCTGGCAGAAGAAATTGCAACTAAAAACAAAACTTTCCAAGATAATAATTTAATATCAACGGAATGCAAGGGTTCAAACGGAACCCCCTGAAGAACTGAAAGAACTAAATTGAGACTCCAAGGAGGAGTCAAAGGTTTGTAAACAGGCTTAATTCTAACCAGAGCCTGAACAAAAGCTTGAACATCTGGCACAGCAGCCAGTTTTTTGTGAAGTAACACCGACAAGGCAGAAATCTGTCCCTTCAGGGAACTTGCAGATAATCCTTTTTCCAATCCTTCTTGAAGGAAGGATAGGATCCTAGGAATCTTAACCTTGTCCCAAGGGAATCCTTTAGATTCACACCAACAGATATATTTTTTCCAAATTTTGTGGTAAATCTTTCTAGTTACAGGCTTTCTGGCCTGAATAAGAGTATCGATAACAGAATCTGAGAACCCTCGCTTCGATAAAATCAAGCGTTCAATCTCCAAGCAGTCAGCTGGAGTGAAACCAGATTCGGATGTTCGAACGGACCCTGAACAAGAAGGTCTCGTCTCAAAGGTAGCTTCCAAGGTGGAGCCGATGACATATTCACCAGATCTGCATACCAAGTCCTGCGTGGCCACGCAGGAGCTATCAAGATCACCGACGCCCTCTCCTGATTGATCCTGGCTACCAGCCTGGGGATGAGAGGAAAGGGCGGGAACACATAAGCTAGTTTGAAGGTCCAAGGTGCTACTAGTGCATCCACTAGAGCCGCCTTGGGATCCCTGGATCTGGACCCGTAGCAAGGAACTTTGAAGTTCTGACGAGAGGCCATCAGATCCATGTCTGGAATGCCCCACAGCTGAGTGACTTGGGCAAAGATTTCCGGATGGAGTTCCCACTCCCCCGGATGCAATGTCTGACGACTCAGAAAATCCGCTTCCCAATTTTCCACTCCTGGGATGTGGATAGCAGACAGGTGGCAGGAGTGAGACTCCGCCCATAGAATGATTTTGGTCACTTCTTCCATCGCTAGGGAACTCCTTGTTCCCCCCTGATGGTTGATGTACGCAACAGTTGTCATGTTGTCTGATTGAAACCGTATGAACTTGGCCCTCGCTAGCTGAGGCCAAGCCTTGAGAGCATTGAATATCGCTCTCAGTTCCAGAATATTTATCGGTAGAAGAGATTCTTCCCGAGACCAAAGACCCTGAGCTTTCAGGGATCCCCAGACCGCGCCCCAGCCCATCAGACTGGCGTCGGTCGTGACAATGACCCACTCTGGTCTGCGGAATGTCATCCCTTGTGACAGGTTGTCCAGGGACAGCCACCAACGGAGTGAGTCTCTGGTCCTCTGATTTACTTGTATCTTCGGAGACAAGTCTGTATAGTCCCCATTCCACTGACTGAGCATGCACAGTTGTAATGGTCTTAGATGAATGCGCGCAAAAGGAACTATGTCCATTGCCGCTACCATCAACCCGATCACTTCCATGCACTGAGCTATGGAAGGAAGAGGAACGGAATGAAGTATCCGACAAGAGTCTAGAAGTTTTGTTTTTCTGGCCTCTGTTAGAAAAATCCTCATTTCTGAGGAGTCTATAATTGTTCCCAAGAAGGGAACCCTTGTTGACGGGGATAGAGAACTCTTTTCCACGTTCACTTTCCATCCGTGAGATCTGAGAAAGGCCAGGACGATGTCCGTGTGAGCCTTTGCTTGAGGAAGGGACGACGCCTGAATCAGAATGTCGTCCAAGTAAGGTACTACAGCAATGCCCCTTGGTCTTAGCACAGCTAGAAGGGACCCTAGTACCTTTGTGAAAATCCTTGGAGCAGTGGCTAATCCGAAAGGAAGCGCCACGAACTGGTAATGTTTGTCCAGGAATGCGAACCTTAGGAACCGATGATGTTCCTTGTGGATAGGAATATGTAGATACGCATCCTTTAAATCCACCGTGGTCATGAATTGACCTTCCTGGATGGAAGGAAGAATAGTTCGAATGGTTTCCATCTTGAACGATGGAACCTTGAGAAACTTGTTTAAGATCTTGAGATCTAAGATTGGTCTGAACGTTCCCTCTTTTTTGGGAACTATGAACAGATTGGAGTAGAACCCCATCCCTTGTTCTCTTAATGGAACAGGATGAATCACTCCCATATTTAACAGGTCTTCTACACAATGTAAGAATGCCTGTCTTTTTATGTGGTCTGAAGACAACTGAGACCTGTGGAACCTCCCCCTTGGGGGAAGTCCCTTGAATTCCAGAAGATAACCTTGGGAGACTATTTCTAGCGCCCAAGGATCCAGAACATCTCTTGCCCAAGCCTGAGCGAAGAGAGAGAGTCTGCCCCCCACCAGATCCGGTCCCGGATCGGGGGCCAACATTTCATGCAGTCTTGGTAGCAGTGGCAGGTTTCTTGGCCTGCTTTCCTTTGTTCCAGCCTTGCATTGGTCTCCAAGCTGGCTTGGCTTGAGAAGTATTACCCTCTTGCTTAGAGGACGTAGCACCTTGGGCTGGTCCGTTTCTACGAAAGGGACGAAAATTAGGTTTATTTTTTGCCTTGAAAGGCCGATCCTGAGGAAGGGCGTGGCCCTTACCCCCAGTGATATCAGAGATAATCTCTTTCAAGTCAGGGCCAAACAGCGTTTTCCCCTTGAAAGGAATGTTAAGTAGCTTGTTCTTGGAAGACGCATCAGCCGACCAAGATTTCAACCAAAGCGCTCTGCGCGCCACAATAGCAAACCCAGAATTCTTAGCCGCTAACCTAGCCAATTGCAAAGTGGCGTCGAGGGTGAAAGAATTAGCCAATTTGAGAGCATTGATTCTGTCCATAATCTCCTCATAAGGAGGAGAATCACTATCGACCGCCTTTATCAGCTCATCGAACCAGAAACATGCGGCTGTAGCGACAGGGACAATGCATGAAATTGGTTGTAGAAGGTAACCCTGCTGCACAAACATCTTTTTAAGCAAACCTTCTAATTTTTTATCCATAGGATCTTTGAAAGCACAACTATCCTCTATGGGTATAGTGGTGCGTTTGTTTAAAGTGGAAACCGCTCCCTCGACCTTGGGGACTGTCTGCCATAAGTCCTTTCTGGGGTCGACCATAGGAAACAATTTTTTAAATATGGGGGGAGGGACGAAAGGAATACCTGGCCTCTCCCATTCTTTATTAACAATGTCCGCCACCCGCTTGGGTATAGGAAAAGCTTCTGGGAGCCCCGGCACCTCTAGGAACTTGTCCATTTTACATAGTTTCTCTGGGATGACCAACTTGTCACAATCATCCAGAGTGGATAATACCTCCTTAAGCAGAATGCGGAGATGTTCCAACTTAAATTTAAATGCAATCACATCAGGTTCAGCCTGTTGAGAAATGTTCCCTGAATCAGTAATTTCTCCCTCAGACAAAACCTCCCTGGCCCCATCAGACTGGGTTAGGGGCCCTTCAGAGATATTAATATCAGCGTCGTCATGCTCTTCAGTATCTAAAACAGAGCAGCCGCGCTTACGCTGACAAGTGTTTATTTTGGCTAAAATGTTTTTGACAGAATTATCCATTACAGCCGTTAATTGTTGCATAGTAAGGAGTATTGGCGCGCTAGATGTACTAGGGGCCTCCTGAGTGGGCAAGACTCGTGTAGACGAAGGAGGGAATGATGCAGTACCATGCTTACTCCCCTCACTTGAGGAATCATCTTGGGCATCATTGTCATTATCACATAAATCACATTTATTTAAATGAATAGGAATTCTGGCTTCCCCACATTCAGAACACAGTCTATCTGGTAGTTCAGACATGTTAAACAGGCATAAACTTGATAACAAAGTACAAAAACGTTTTAAAATAAAACCGTTACTGTCACTTTAAATTTTAAACTGAACACACTTTATTACTGCAATTGCGAAAAACCATGAAGGAATTGTTCAAAATTTATCAAATTTTCACCACAGTGTCTTAAAGCCTTAAAAGTATTGCACACCAAATTTGGAAGCTTTAACCCTTAAAATAACGGAACCGGAGCCGTTTTAAACTTTAACCCCTTTACAGTCCCTGGTATCTGCTTTGCTGAGACCCAACCAAGCCCAAAGGGGAATACGATACCAAATGACGCCTTCAGAAAGTCTTTTCTAAGTATCAGAGCTCCTCTCACATGCGACTGCATGCCATGCCTCTCAAAAACAAGTGCGCCACACCGGCGCGAAAATGAGGCTCTGCTTATGCTTTGGGAAAGCCCCTAGGAATAAGGTGTCTAATACAGTGCCTGCCGATATTATTATATCAAAATACCCAGATAAAATGATTCCTCAAGGCTAAATATGTGTTAATAATGAATCGATTTAGCCCAGAAAAAGTCTACAGTCTTAATAAGCCCTTGTGAAGCCCTTATTTACGATCGTAATAAACATGGCTTACCGGATCCCATAGGGAAAATGACAGCTTCCAGCATTACATCGTCTTGTTAGAATGTGTCATACCTCAAGCAGCAAGAGACTGCACACTGTTCCCCCAACTGAAGTTAATTGCTCTCAACAGTCCTGTGTGGAACAGCCATGGATTTTAGTTACGGTTGCTAAAATCATTTTCCTCATACAAACAGAAATCTTCATCTCTTTTCTGTTTCTGAGTAAATAGTACATACCAGCACTATTTCAAAATAACAAACTCTTGATTGAATAATAAAAACTACAGTTAAACACTAAAAAACTCTAAGCCATCTCCGTGGAGATGTTGCCTGTACAACGGCAAAGAGAATGACTGGGGTAGGCGGAGCCTAGGAGGGATCATGTGACCAGCTTTGCTGGGCTCTTTGCCATTTCCTGTTGGGGAAGAGAATATCCCACAAGTAAGGATGACGCCGTGGACCGGACACACCTATGTTGGAGAAATGAACCTCTGACTGAATTTTTTGATGCGTAGTAAAAGCGCCAAAAATGGCCCCTCCCCCTCACACATAACAGTGAGAGAGATCAGTGAACTGCTTTAAATTAAACAAAACTATTGCCAAGTGGAAAAAATAGTGCCCACAACATTTTTTCACCCAGTACCTCAGAGAAATAAACGTTTTTACATGCCAGCAAAAAAACGTTTAACCTCAATAAATCAATTGTTATTTAAAACCTATTGCAAGTCCCTGCAAGTTAGGTAAAATCTATGCATACAGTATAAAACCAGTGAAGTACCATTCCCCAGAATACTGAAGTGTAAAATATACATACATGACAGCCTGATACCAGCTACATCTACTGCATTTAAGGCTGAGTTTACATTATAACGGTATGGCAGGATTTTCTCATCAATTCCATGTCAGAAAATAACAAACTGCTACATACCTCTTTGCAGATTAATCTGCCCGCTGTCCCCTGATCTGAAGTTTACCTCTCCTCAGATGGCCGAGAAACAGCAATATGATCTTAACTACTCCGGCTAAAATCATAGAAAAAACTCAGATAGATTCTTCTTCAAATTCTACCAGAGAATGAATAACACACTCCGGTGCTATTATAAAATAACAAACTTTTGATTGAAGGTAATAAACTAATTAAATCACCACAGTCCTCTCACACATCCTATCTATTCGTTGGGTGCAAGAGAATGACTGGAGGTGACGTAGAGGGGAGGAGCTATATAGCAGCTCTGCTGGGTGAATCCTCTTGCACTTCCTGTAGGGGAGGAGATAATATCCCAGAAGTAATGATGACCCGTGGACTGACCACACTTAACAGGAGAAATCCCTCATATCACAAATCACATTGTGCACATGCATGTTATAGAGTTTGACATGAGAATCAGTAAAGGCCCTAGCATGTATCAATGTACATTGTATGCCCACATGGACATATATGTGACTGTGCTAATCCCTCTCATCATTTGACTCCTCCATAGAACCTCCTGTCACCAGGATGCAAACAGGCATGTCGCCGCCACCACCACCAGTTACAGGTATGCTGCCACCTCCACCACCACCACCAGTCACAGGCATGCAGCCACCACCACCAGTCTTCAGGCATCAACTTGAACATTATGCTCCCAGGCATGAGCAGGGTTGGATGGCTTCAGTAGAGGACCTGGAAGTGATGCCACCACCATTGGCATATGACCCCTGGCCAGAGGAATATTCTTCTTTTGGCTTTGAGGGGGAGCCAAGTCAGCCACAAAGGGTACATGTCTTTACCCCCCCCCCCCAACACAATATCAGGGCAGTCATGGATTTTACACACAAGGTATGTCCCAAGAAGTGCAAACTGGACAGGCTGAGTGGTCACACACTGCTCATCAATGGGACTACCAATCCACCATGAGAGCTCCACCATCCTCTTCCCTTGGGAGAGCTCCACCATCCTCTTCCCTTGGGAGAGCTCCACCATCCTCTTCCCTTGGGAGAGCTCCACCATCCTCTTCCCTTGGGAGAGCTCCAACATCTGCAGATGAGCATATAGCTGCAATTACTCAAGCACCTGCAGATGCAGCTGAGGATGTCCCACCAGCAGATGCAGCTTAGGATGTCCCACCAGCAGATGCAGCTGAGGATGTCCCACCAGCAGATGCAGCTGAGGATGTCCCACCAGCAGATGCAGCTGAGGATGTCCCACCAGCAGATGCAGCTGAGGATGCCCCACCAGCAGATGCAGCTGAGGATGCCGCACCAGCAGATGCAGCTGAGGATGCCGCACCAGCAGATGCAGCTGAGGATGCCGCACCAGCAGATGCAGCTGAGGATGCCGCACCAGCAGATGCAGCTGAGGATGCCGCACCAGCAGATGCAGCTGAGGATGTTGCACCAGCAGATGCAGCTGAGGATGTCCCACCAGCACCAGCATAATCAGCTGGACCTGAACCTCAAGCACCTAGAAGCCTTGCTGCTGAAGAGCCTGTGGATGCACTGTATTCTCCCCTGGGTGAGGAATACATTTCACTACAGAGGAGGCTCATAAGCTGCGAGAGCAGACAAAGAGGCCAACAGAGGTTTCACAGGAGCCAAGAGAGGTTACTGAAGCGTAGCATAGAGCTGCAGAGGGACATGGCAGCATCATTAAATGGAATTGTACAAAACCAGTCACAGATGATGAGAATTCTGTCTGATATGCAGATGCAGATGGACAATAGATGGCGGGAACAAAATCAACTCTTGGGTGTGTTGGTTGAGCACTTTACACACCAGCAGGACACTGCCTCCAGCCTACTATCTGTGGCCAGCACTCCAGCAGAAATATCTGAATCGTCTCAAACCAGGAGACCAAGGAAATCCACTAGTTACCTCAGCCCCCTCATGCAAGAAGCCTAAAAAGAAATAAATATTCTGATAGTTCACCATAAATCTTGTCCTCTGCTATTTACCATATAATTGCCATCCACATCCATGTGAGGTGTGTTTTAGTACACTAATATTGTTAAAACATATAATAAGGCCTGTGTGGAAATGGCCCAAAAAAGGTAATATTATCCTGTTTATGACATATTTTTGTACTATAACTCACATCCACAATAGTTGTTTCTGAAGGGTACATAGAGTAATATTCACTTCTAAGATGTAAATCAATGTATCTCACATCCAATATAAATTGACACATTGGTATATATATATATAGTAGTGATGTTACTGATAGGGTGGGCATTATCAGGTGTTTTAAGTCTGAGAGGTTGTGGTGTCTGTGATTGGTTTGACACAATTGCAAAGAGGCAGCCTTCAAGAAGGTCTTAGAAATTATCATATGAGCCATCCTAGGTTTTTTTTTCAACTAAGAATACCAAGAGAACAAAGCAAGTGTTCTAATTAAATCTGAAAGTAGTTTGAAATAACATGCCCTATTTAAAAGAAGAAGGTTTTCTTTGGACTTGACTGTCCCTTTATATATTTTTGCATCAGTGCCAAGCTGTGTTAGCATTAGAATAAATTACACTCCAGTAGGTTCTAAAGAGATGAAGGTAATCCAATTGAAAGTAAATAAGCAAGTATATGTCCACAATGTGATAACGTACCTACAAGTTCAATCCATTTGATTATGTTGTGGCTTGAAACTATTTCAAATATACAAATAAACCTTAAAAAAGCAATATCATAGTATACTGTCCCTTTAACCTTGAGATGCTGCTTAAATGTATGTGTTTGTTAAGGCTTCCAGGGAGTTACGTTGGTTTTTTAGTCAGTGCAAGGGTTCCTGCGCCTGCAATTTGTGGCGAGATGAGAATGGAGTAGTTTTTCTGAAATCTGCGCGCGTAAGTCCTTACGCTGTATATTGGATACCAAACTGCGCGTAGTTCTATGTTAGTGTATGGGTAAAAAAAATACGGGCGAAGGGTGAAATATATGCGCGTAACTTGTATGCTACGCCGTATATGTGATACCAAAATTGCGCAAAATATGGCGTCGCCGGCTTTTGCGGGCGACGCTGCATATCGGATGGGGCCCCTGAAGTCTACTATGGGAGCTACAACTGTAGTTCCTGTTTAAGACACAGCTGGTGATTGGTGGGTACGTGTGTATGCTTAACCCAAGTGTCTCAAAGTCTGTTTCTTGCTCAGAAGCTGCAGTGTGTTAACTCCTTTGCTGGGACACTAAGGCAGTTTTTTTTTTTGGGGGGGAGGGGGGGGAGGTAAAAGCATATGGATATATGCAGTGACTAACTGAGATGTATCTAAACATTTGCTGATTCACTACTCTACATTTCTCGTACAACTGAAGCATGTTTCTAGCAGGGGAACACAGCTATTCCTATATACTTTGGATACAGGATACATAAAACAGCAAGATAGAGGAGGCGCCTCATGGTGCAGTAATGTCAGTGCTGCTAATAATGAAATAGTGAAAGATTCACATCTGGCTTAAGCATTTTCCACCTAAGGATTACTGCCCGGTCCGTTTGGGCAGTTTCCAATTGTATGGGGTGTACACATGCTTCCACTGAGGACAGACTGCGGTGAAGTCCCTTATAGCCGGTGTTGAGCTTGCTCATTATTGAGATGCACTGACATTACTGCACCATAAGGCGGCGCATCTTTTTTGTCATTTTAAAGATTCAAATGGTTTACCGGACTTAAAAAGGATACTAAACCCATTTTTTTTCTTTAATTTTTCAGATAGAGCATGCAATTTTAAGCAACGTTCTAATTTACTCCTATTGTCAATTTTCTTTGTTCTCTTGCTATCTTTATTTGAAAAGCAGGAATGCAAAGATTAGGAGCCGGACCATTTTTGGTTAAGCACCTGGGTAGCGCTTGCTGATTGGTGGCTAAATGTAGAGCTATCCAGTTGCTGAACCAAAAATGGGCCGGCTCCTAAGCTTTGCATTCCTGCTTTTCAAATAAAGAAAATAAAAATTGATAATAGGAGTAAATTAGAAAGTTACTTAAAATTGCATGATCTAGGCTGATGCTCTTGGGCACCTGGTGGAGGAGGAGCAAGGCTGTGATTGCTGAGCTTCCTCCTACAGTCTCACAGCACCTGGCGGTTGGAATTTCGCGCCTCCCCACTACCTGGGGTAGCTACCTGGATAGGTTTAACATCTCCTCCGGTGCCGTGCAGTGGAAATCCATCCTACTGCCTGGATGTAGGAACAGTCATATAACCTGTCTACTAACGTACTACTAAAAGTAAAATCTTTTGGGAAATATTTTCTCCCTTCTGGGGCTATTAGGCAACAAGCTTAACTGGAAGAAGAAAAGATCCAAGGAAAATAGCCCCTGATACCTGAACCCCGCTTGTTTTCCTATCATTGCAAAATTGATCTGCCAACACTGAGCTGGAAGCCAAGAGCTTGCCCTCCCTCCGCACCTATCCCGAGTGCAATAGCATACCGGCTACATTTACTGTTGTCTTCTTGAGGACGGAGGACTGGCGGTCCACTGAAGGGGGTGTTGCTGTCCTATCCGACTTGCAGCGACCGGATTGCCCCCTCCCCCACCGAGGCTGCGCGGGAGGAGGCAGTGAGAGGTCCACTGGACGCTGAGCACAGAGCAGGCCCTGACATCGATTGCCGCAGCTTTTCTTTGCAACTTTTCCCCCCCCTCTCCCACCGGTGCTGCGTGAGAGGGGGTGAGGGATAGATCTCTCCCAGAAGGCATCAGAGGACACCGGGTTGTCCAGAAAGAGGTATTCAGAGTGCCTCCCGTTACTGTCTTTTTCCGGAACTTTGCTGTTTGTCTTAAGTGGGACGCCGGGGTAGCGGAGGAGAGGGTAAGTTGCAGAACCTAGCCGGCTATTCGCCGAAGATTATGCTAAATATAAAAGGTGAACACCGGGGAACACGTAGTCAGACCTTAAAACTGCGAACATTTTATTTTTTGGGAAAATTTCACTACACAAGGTTGCATTGGAAGGGAAGAATAAAGAAAGTTAACTAGAACTGTCTTTAAACAGATGGAAGGATCAAGGAAGCTATATGGAAATAAGGGGAAAATTAACCCTTTAAGGACACAGCTTTCAGTTTGCTCAATTGTTTTATGACGGAAACATTCCGTCATATGTCCTTAAGAGGTTAATACACTGAAGACGGACTGTTGTGAAAAGATGAATAGTTAATTTAGTTTTCCTCACACTCCAATGACTTTGTAAAGTACTAGGATAGATGTAAAGCTGTTGTTTTCTACTTTTTTCATTATATCTTTCTTTTTGTTCCTCTTCTTTTCCTTTTTTTTCTTTCCCTCTTTACGAGGGGAGGAGAGAGGCTGGAAAAGGGAGGTTAAGTCACAAGTATTATTAAGCCAGAACAGAGGTTAAGTTCTGGTTTTTCATCTATCCCTCGGATTTTTGTGTATCATTATATCTTTAAGCACTGAAGTAATGCATAAGATTGTTGAAATGCTAATATATGTGAAGATAATACATCCAAATCAATGCTCTTAGGGTAAATTGGCTTAATCTCGTACTATAAGTATTAGCATCTATATAAAGAAAGCCCTGTCTATATCTCTGAGTGTTGTACTTACAATTAATTTTACATAAACATAGGGTAAGGTTAAATCAAGGAAGCTGATAATAGAAATTTAGGCAGAATTAGAGGAGTTGAGAAAGTAATATCCCTGTTGCCGCAATAAACTCACTTGGTCCCGATTTACACTACCTCACCTCTTCACATAATCACTAATCTAATTCTTCACTATAAATCACTTTAATTTAATTTTCTCTCACACTCTGGGCCTTGCTGCCCCCTCACAACTCATTTATAAACCACTAGCACATTATTACTTTTTCATTAACAACCGCTTCACCACTACCACTCACCCACCCCTTCCCCCCCTCTCTCACTTTCCCCCTTCCTTATTTCTCCCCCCCTGAGCAATTCACATTTTGCGGCACATGGATAAATATCTTTCCAACCCCCCAAAACATCCCTCCCCAAATATGACGGGAAGGCACAGAGATAAGAAGCTTAAGAACTTAGTAGAATCAGGTACTGAACAATCAAACCCTGGTCCCCCAACAAATATATCAGATAATCTCAGTATGCAGGCTTTAGTGACTAACATCGCTGAAACATTAGCCCCTAAGTTTGAAACCCTCAAATCCGAGATCAAGCAGGATATTTCCTCTTTAACACAAGAGGTGAGGCAATTTTCGAATAGACTCCAAGAAATGGAGCAAAGAGTATCGGATTTGGAAGATCAAACAATTACCCATAGTTCCAGGATTGAAAACTCTGATAAAAAACTACAAAAAATTATGGATAGACTAGAAGACCTGGAAAACCGTTCACGACGGAACAATCTTAGAATAAATTGGCCTCCCTGAAAATAAACAATACTCTTACTGAAGCTTTAAAGATCCCCCCTTCTCATCCACCGATCATTGTAGAACGAGCCCATAGAATAGGCCCCCCAAGATCAGATGGAAATGGCAGTAGCAGAAACCGTCCGGTAATAGCTAGGCTACTTAATTATAAAGATAAGGATCTTTTGTTGCAGTATTCGCGGAAAAATCAACCGATTATGATAGAAGGAAATAAAATTATGATTTTCCAAGATTTTTCGGCGGATACTGCCTTAAAAAGACGAGAGCTAGCTCCGATTTGTTCAAAATTTATACAACAGGGTCATAGGTCGACCCTGATCTACCCATCAAAATTAAAAGTAGTACTAAATGGAATAACACATATTACAGAAGATGTTCAAGTAGCTGAAAACCTTTATAAATCCCGTAATGGTTAAAATTAGGGGACGAGTTTTTGAATATAGATAGAGTTGTCTTGTTATTATACTTTGTTATGTACTAAAATGGAAACAGGTTATGGTAAAGGCCAAGTTTTGAATATTGGCCTGTTTATAAGATTTGGGATGATTTTTTTTGTTCTTTTTAGTGTATGGAAACAGGTGTATGACGTTAGTATTTTCGGGGGAATTGGGTCTCCTCTCCACCCCTCCCCCCCGGTCCCACCTCTCCCCCCCCCCCCTTTTTTTTTTTTTTTTTTTTTTTTTTCTTTCCTCCCCCCATGTAATAGTGAAAAATGACACAAAAGTTGAAAATTATATCATGGAACGTAGGGGGAATCTCATCTCCCATCAAACGTAAAGCAATTTTATCACATCTCCGCAAAGCGAAGACAGATATTGGTCTATTACAGGAAACACATCTAGATCAGGAAGAATCGTTAAAATTAAAAACATCATGGGTAAGAGAAGTGCTTATAGCCCCGAGCGTAGGAAAGAAGAGAGGAGTAGCAATACTTATAGGCAAAAAACTTCAGGTGGAGATTTTGGACTCTGAGGCGGATCCCGGGGGGAGGTACATCCTGGTTAAAGTGAAAATAGATCAGACAAAATATACAATTTGCAACATCTATGGCCCCAATAAGAGCGATCCTGAATTTTGGGACAAAGTGCAGGCAAAACTCCTTCTAAGGTCGGAAGGGCATCTAATCATGGGGGGGGGGACTTCAATATGGCTCCCAAATGTCCCATTGACAGACTGAGGAAAAACACAAAATGTCTGAAACAAAAGAAAGATAACCTTGACTTTAAAATAATTAAAAAAATCAAACAGGTACTCTCCTTACGTGATATCTGGAGATGTCAGAATCCTGACATCCAAGATTTCACTTGTTTATCCAAAGCACACAAAACCTTGTCTAGGATTGACCTGTTTTTAATTGGAGATCATCTGAGTCCTGCAAGGGTTAAATCAGAGATAATGCCTATTTTTCTGTCAGACCATGGGCCCATCACATTAGAATTTAATTTCAGATATGATAGGCCAAAGAATCGGCGTTTCTTCTTTCCTTATTATCTTTATAATGACTTTAAATTTAAAGAGTGTCTTAAGAATAAATTTAAGGAGTATCTTCAGTTTAACAATAATTATATCAAACGTTCTGATATATTCTGGGAAACTGCCAAGGCAGTCCTCAGAGGGGAAATTCTCGCATACTCTGCTATCCAGAATAAGAAAAGGAAAATAAGAGAGAAGGAAGTCTGTAGCTCTCTTATTAATTCCTATAATTCCTACCTATTGGAGGGAACTCCTGTAAATTGGGCTAGATATATATACGGGCTAAAGATACAAGAGATACCTTTTACTTAATGCAGGAAACTAATAATGACCTTAAGCTACAAGCCAAATTATATAAATTTGGCAATAAGTCAGGTAAAATGTTAAACAGATTAATCAAGAATGAAAATAAAAAACCTAATATTGACAGGCTTCAACAGAATGGGAAATTTCTAACTAAGACAGAAGATATATCTAGAGTATTTTATCAATATTTTCAACAACTTTATGCTACTACAGAATGTGATATAAATAGAGCAATGGAATTTTGTAGTAAAATTAATTTTCCTATGGCCTCAACTGAGGAGATCGCTTGCCTTAATGCACCGATCTCTTTAGAAGAAATTGTAGCAGTGGTTACCAAACTCCCTTTAAACAAAGCGGCAGGTCCGGATGGATTACCGAATGAGTTTTACAAAATTTTAATGTCAGAGATAACGCCATATTTAGTCAATCTTTATAACGACATCTTTATCGATCATAAGCCGGTTACGCCTTCCTTCGCGTCTTCATTTACTACCTTGATCTTGAAAGAAGGGAAGGACCCCACATGCAAGGGGTCTTATAGACCTATTGCACTGTTAAACTCGGATTACAAGATTATTGCATCTGTCCTAGCGAAGAGACTTCAATCTATCCTAACTTCGGTGATCCATCCGGACCAAGCAGGCTTCATCAACAATCGTAATTCCTCAGCCAAAATTAGAGAACTATTAGTCACAATGGAATATATACAAAAAACACCCCCACGAGGGGCGGGGAGAGTGGACCCTCCTGACATGGCCATTGTATCAATTGATGCGGAAAAAGCGTTTGATTTAGTAGCTCATAAACACCTAATCTTTTCCTTAACTAAGTTTGGGATCAAGGGGAATTTCCCAAAGTTCGTAGAAAACCTGTACACTCATTCTTTTACAAATCTGATTATTAATAGTGAGATCTCTTCTTCAATTGCTTTGCAGAGGGGCACTCGTCAGGGCTGTCCTCTCTCCCCGCTCCTATTCGATTTAGCCATAGAACCATTAGCAATTATGATTAGATCTTCAATAGAAGGTATAAAAATTCAAAATCATGAAATTAAAATTGGACTATATGCAGACGATTTACTCATATATCTCTCCAATACAGCAAAAAACATTCCTAAGCTTTTGCACATTACTTGTCAATTTGGGACTTTTTCAGGTTACAAAGTAAATCCTATAAAATCTGAGATAATTTGGCTTAGGAAAAATAAAACTAGCATAACTGATATGCCTTTTAGAGTGATAACGGACCATATGAAGTACCTGGGAATTAAAATCCCATTGAATTTAAAAGATCTCTATAAAATAAACATAACCCCAATGTTAACATATATTAAAGAAAGGCTTAAAACATGGCAATCATTACCCCTGTCAATTTCTGGCCGTACTGCCTTATTTAAGATGGTCTTGCTCCCAAAATTGCTTTACATTTTGCAGAATGTGCCATTAATCTTGTATGAGAAAGACTTACGGTTATTAAATTCGTCAATTGGACAATTTGTCTGGCAGGGGAGAAGAGCTAAGATTGCCTTCTCTAAATTACTAGCACCTAGAGAGATGGGAGGTTTTGCTCTTCCAAATCTAAGATTTTATAACCTTTGTTTTTTAGGCCGGATAATAGTTGACTGGCTCATCCAAAAGAATTATGTTACAAATAACGATCTAGAATCTAACATATGTGAACCTTACGCTCTACAGGCTTTACCACACATGGATCTTAAAGATCTTCCGTTAAATATTAAAGAATTTAAATTTATTTTGAATCCAATTAAAGCATGGCTTAGACTAACTAAACTTCTAACAATAAACCCTAAAGCATCCAAATACCTTCCACTAATTAAAAATCCGAATTTTCAACCAGGCTTAGACTCTACTATCTTTAACAGGTGGCATAATAATGGATTGGACAAAGTTATCTACTTTATAGATCAAGATAGAAAATGCATCAAATCCTTTTTACAATTGAAAGAGGAATACACTTTGACAAATAAAGATTTTTTTGCTTATTTACAGATAAGGCACTACATTACAGAGCTAGCATACAAGGCTGGCTGGACCTGGTCCCTAGGCAAAATAGAGCCTTGGCTCACAATAAGTAAAGACTCCACCATCTCCGTCTCATCATGTTATCACTTATTGTCCCTTAGCAAAGCAACTCTGTTAGTAGAGAACTTAGTTGTAAGTTGGAATAGTATAATTCCACATGGTAATGTTGAAGTTAAAACTATCCAACTTTCTTTGAATAAAGTATTAAAAACAACCCTTTCTGCTAACTGGCGAGATGCCCACCTGAAACTTCTTCATAGGGCATATTTCACCCCGGAGAGGGGCCTCAGAGTCCGAAATCTCGAATTTAGTAAATGCCCTAGATGCTCATATATAGCTGCAGACTTGATACATATGTTCTGGTCTTGCCCCGGGATGCGAAATGTCTGGAGGAAACTAGAATATTGGCTTAAGAGGGTGCTTAAAATTGAACTGATAAATTTTTCCTTGTTTCAGATCATATTCTGCATGAGGCCAGGTGAGGAGCGACAGCCTAATGAATTATTAATTAATTTATCTATTCTAGCCACCAGATATCTGATATGCAAAAAATGGAAAATGAGGGCGACACCAACTATCCCAGAAATTAGAAACCACCTAAAGAAACAATGCATTTTAGAACAAAGGAATGCTAACATAGATAATGAATGTGACATAAAGAAATTTTTTCATAAATGGGCACCCTTCATTAAGATCTTCCCTGAAAGAGAAATTGAATATTTGATATATCCATTTAGGAATTCGGAACTAGTATTATTAGATATTTGGTGATCGGAGGCAGATTTGTGTCTTTCTACCTTCCCTCCCCCCCCCCCTTTTTTTTTTTTTTCCCCTCTCCTTTTCTTTTCCTTTTTGTGTTGAATTCATGGTGGGGTCGGGGGGAGGGAGGGAGGGGGGTGGATATTATAAAATCCCCACATTGAGTTATTTTGACGGACTGGTTAACCTCAGTCTTCAGACATACGATATGTAATACATATTATTTGTGCTTTTTGATTTCCTTTTGAGATAACACCTTATATTGGTGGACTGTATTATCATGAAGTATTGTATAAATTACGTTGTTGTACTCATTGTTGGATAAAATAAAATATTTAAAAATAAAATTGCATGATCTATCTGAATCTTTAAAGTTTAATTTTGACTAGACTATTTAAAGCTGTGTTGTATCCTATCAGGAGTGGATTTAACTTTAAGAACCTAAATTTCCAAATCCACATAAATATTAATTTTTAATAAATGTACCTGTATAATAACTCCCTCCTGTATTTTGCAACATTTGCTGTATACTTCTGTACAGTAGTGCATCTAGTATTCCCCAATCTATAAGGAACATGTTTGCATGCTTCTCTTTTTTCCATTTCCTTCTGTATTTGCAGACTCCACTGATGTTTCTATTTATACTCCATGCAAACTAAACTCATACAGACCATGTCTATGAGAAAGGAACTGGTCTCGCTATACATAGTGATTCTGTGGTTGAATTACTTAAATGTGTGTCTGCATGTAGAATGCCTCCATACATGGTGTGTCTATAAATGAATTAGCTATCTATACGCGATATGTCCATCCCTTTACATGGTGTTTCTGAGACAAGAGCCCCTCCCTTACATGGTATGTCTGAGACAGGAACACCCCTCCCTTTATATAGTGTGTTTGTGACAGGCACACCCTTCTTTACATGGTGTGTCTGAAAAAGGCACACCCCTCTCTGGATATAATGTGCCTGAGACAGGTATGCCCCTCACAGGCCCGGCGCTTGCAAAATGCAGCAAGACGGCCGCCTTAGGGCACCCAAGCAGGAGGGCGCAATCTTAGAGCGCAGCTGGAAGGCATGCAACAGCCAACACTGACATTTTTTTTACGCAGTCCAACACTGACATATATATATATATTTAACGCAGCCCACTGAGCCCAGTAACATGTGCATATTTTATGTATGTAAATCGCGATCACAGACAGTTTAACAGGCAGCGCAGCAAACGCACAAAGTGCTGTCTGTCTGCCGAAGTTATCCCAGCCTGGGATAACAAATTTAGCTTGCACGCACGTGTTGTAGTAAAGTTTGTGAGTGCGACGTAATGTCCGTGCAGACTGCAGAGAGCCCAATGCTGGAGGCGGAGTGGAGCTGAATGACGACTGTGTGTCAAAAAGCCCACCGGACCAGATACCGGGCACTGTGCAGTGATGCTTGGAAGTTGGTTCCAGCATAGACAGGTTACTTGTGCTGCTGCCCTCCCACTGGTGTGTCCAGCTGCTGTGCTCCCACCTGGAGAACTTCTCCCAGCTACAGTGGAAGCCCCATCACGAAGAACCCCATGGCCACTGCACACTGAGGAAGAACATATAACAGGGAGCAAGGTAAGTCCCCGTGGGAAGCGGTCAGTGGCTCTATGATCTATTTCGTCAGACTGTGTCACTCACACTTTGCCCCCTCATTCACTGTCACTGACTGGAAGTAATAATCAATTTAGGTGTAATGCAATACCACTGTCTGACTTGCTATGCAGCACAACCACTGTCTGCCTAACTTGCTATGCAGCACAACCACCGTCTGCCTGACTTGCTATGCAGCACAACCACTGTCTGCCTGACATGCTATGCAGCAATACCACTGTCTGTCTGACTTGCTATGCAGCAATACCACTGCCTGTCTGACTTGCTATGCAGCAATACCACTGCCTGTCTGACTTGCTATGCAGCAATACCACTGCCTGTCTGACTTGCTATGCAGCAATACCACTGCCTGTCTGACTTGCTATGCAGCAATACCACTGCCTGTCTGACTTGCTATGCAGCAATACCACTGCCTGTCTGACTTGCTATGCAGCAATACCACTGCCTGTCTGACTTGCTATGCAGCAATACCACTGCCTGTCTGACTTGCTATGCAGCAATACCACTGCCTGTCTGACTTGCTATGCAGCAATACCACTGCCTGTCTGACTTGCTATGCAGCAATACCACTGCCTGTCTGACTTGCTATGCAGCAATACAACTGTCTGTCTGACTTGCTATGCAGCAATACCACTGTCTGTCTGACTTGCTATGCAGCAATACCACTGTCTGTCTGACTTGCTATGCAGCAATACCACTGTCTGTCTGACTTGCTATGCAGCAATACCACTGTCTGTCTGACTTGCTATGCAGCAATACCACTGTCTGTCTGACTTGCTATGCAGCAATACCACTGTCTGTCTTACTTGTTATGCAGCAATACCACTGTCTGTCTGACTTGCTATGCAGCAATACCACTGTCTGTCTGACTTGCTATGCAGCAATACCACTGCCTGTCTGACTTGCTATGCAGCAATACCACTGCCTGTCTGACTTGCTATGCAGCAATACCACTGCCTGTCTGACTTGCTATGCAGCAATACCACTGTCTGTCTGACTTGCTATGCAGCAATACCACTGTCTGTCTGACTTGCTATGCAGCAATACCACTGTCTGTCTGACTTGCTATACAACACAACCACTGTATGACTTGCTATGCAGCACAACCACTGTCTGATTTGCTATGCTGCACTACCACTGTCTGATTTGCTATGCAGCACAACCACTGTCTGATTTGCTATGCAGCACAACCACTGTCTGATTCGCTATGCAGCACAACCACTGTCTGATTTGCTATGCAGCACAACCACTGTCTGATTTGCTATGCAGCACAACCACTGTCTGATTTGCTATGCAGCACAACCACTGTCTGATTTGCTATGCAGCACAACCACTGTCTGATTTGCTATGCAGCACAACC
Source organism: Bombina bombina (assembly GCF_027579735.1). Classification (NCBI taxonomy): domain Eukaryota; kingdom Metazoa; phylum Chordata; class Amphibia; order Anura; family Bombinatoridae; genus Bombina; species Bombina bombina. Next base: position 106,567,790 of record NC_069505.1, on the reverse strand, counting down.
ACTGTCTGATTTGCTATGCAGCACAACCACTGTCTGATTTGCTATGCAGCACAACCACTGTCTGATTTGCTATGCAGCACAACCACTGTCTGATTTGAATTTTGCCACCAATCATGGGCCAAAATGGGCCAGCTCCTAAGCTTACATTCCTGCTTTTTAAATACAGATACCAAGAGGACAAAGAAAAATTGATAATAGGAGTTAATTAGAAAGCTGCTTAAAATGTCATGCTCTATCTGAATCATGATAGAAAACAATTTTTGGTTTCATATCCCTTTAACTAGCAATGGGATGGTATGTAATGGGGGGGGGGCAAAATGTATCCTTGCCTGTGTGGCCCAAAATCCTAGCACCGGCCCTGGCCCCTCTCTGTACATGGCATGTAAGATTGGTATTCCCCTCTCTGTAATTGGTGTGCCTGAGACAGTCCTGTCTCTCTCTGTAAATAGGTTCTTATTATATGTGGGGCATGCATGTGATTGGATCACCTATCTTTATAATTTGTGTTTGGAGCACCTATCTACAAATAAAAAGTGATGCGAGCGTGTGATTGGAGCACCTATCTGTATATAAAGTGAAGCGAGCATGTGATTGGAGCACCTATCTGTATATATAGTGATGCGAATGTGTGATTGGAGCACCTATCTATATATAAAGTGATGAGAGCGTGTGATTGGAGCACCTATCTATATATAAAGTGATGCGAGCGTGTGGTTGGAGCACCTATCTGTATATAAAGTGATGCAAGCGTGTGATTGGAGCACCTATCTGTATATAAAACTGATGCGAGCGTGATTGGAGCACCTATCTATATATAAAGAGATGTGTGTGTGTGATTGGAGCACCTATCTATATATAAAGTGTTGAGAGCGTGTGATTGGAGCACCTATCAGTTTATAAAGTGATGAGAGTGTGTGATTGGAGCACCTATCAGTATATAAAGTGATGAGAGTGTGTGATTGGAGCACCTATCTATATATAAAGAGATGTGAGTGTGTGATTGGCGCACCTATCTATATATAAAGTGATGAGAGTGTGTGATTGGAGCACCTATCAGTATATAAAGTGATGAGAGTGTGTGATTGGAGCACCTATCTATATATAAAGAGATGTGAGTGTGTGATTGGCGCACCTATCTATATATAAAGTGATGAGAGTGTGTGATTGGAGCACCTATCTATATATAGAGATGTTAGTGTGTTATTGGAGCACCTATCTATATATAAAGAGATGTTAGTGTGTTATTGGAGCACCTATCTATATATATATATAGTGATGCAAGTGTGTGATTGGAGCACATACATATATATATATATATATATATATATATATATATATATATATATATATATAAATAATGTGATGAGAACACCCCTTGGCACATGTTGCTTCTGTGTCGGAATATGTGTCTCTGGGAATTTGCTCCATAAACTGACTCATATTAAAATACAAATAGATGTGTTTTTCTTTAGTTTGATGTTATTATGAAGCAGGGTTAATGGCAGGCTCTAGTTGCTGGGATGCGTATAATCAGAGCCGCACCCTGATCCTTTATTAGACATAAGCAACGGTGTCAGCAGGGACAAGCTCAGACACCTATCAGCCCCAGGGGCAGGAGGCTTCCACTAATATCTTCCTTCACACCTCCTGACCTGAATAACAGAACTCCTCTCAATTAAGTATGAATCTTACACATGGGCTACGCCATGTGAGCTTACGGTTAAATAGGGGATACCCTTTTGAGCTTGTGAAACCTACATTTCAAATGCTTGTTCCATCCCTGTAACTTAAATGGACGTGAAACTCAAACAATTTATTTCATGATTTAGGTAGAAGATACAATTTTAAACCAAACTTTCCAGTTTACCTCTATTATCAAATTTGCTTCAGTCTCTTGGTATCATTTGTTGAAGGAGCAGAAATGCACTACTGGTTTCTAACTGAACACATGGATGAGCCAATGATAATCAGTATATATATATGCAGCCACCAATCAGCAGCTAGAGCCTAGGTTCTTTGCTGCTCCTGAGCTTTCCTAGATAAACTTTTCAGCTAAGGATAATAAAAGAATGAGGCAAATAAAATAAGTAAATTGGAAAATTGTTTAAAATCGCATGCTTTTTCTGATTCATGAAAGAAAAAATTTGGGTTTCATGTCCCTTTAATAATGTGTAAAAATATCATCAAATACGGTAACCACATTAGTTGTAAGAAACCACAGTGTGTTGGCAAAAGTATCTGTGAATTTATGAGCATTGGTAGCTAAGCACACCAGGAAGCAATGGGATTTCTTGATAACCTCACATTGTAATTTTATACAAAGGATCACATGTCTCTAAAGCTCTGATATAATTGGCCAGTCTCTTTTATTGGTCTCTATGTATATTGTGGCAGTTAACATTTTCAATAAATGGATATATATATATTTTATATGTACAGTATATAACAGTAATTAAAGGGACAGTAAAGTCAGAATGAAACATGCATGTTTAAGATAAAGCATGCAATTTTAAAGGGAGAGTCTACACCTTAGTCATCTTAAAGTCTTATCTTAGATTAAGCTGCAAATAGTGTCCTGTACCCTTTTCAATATCATGCAGCAGAAGCGATAAAAAAAAAAGAAGTTATTTTAAAGTGAATATTGTTTCTGGCCACTTTGAAATGGCTGTCAAGCTCCGCCCACTGATGACATCACAATCTGGGCTGCATTAAAGGGACAGTCATGTCCAATATAAGTTTTCATGATTCAGATAGGGCATGTAATTTTTTCCAATTTACTTTTATCACCAATTTTGCTTTGTTCTCTTGGTAAACTTAGTTGAAAGCTAAACCTAGGAGGTTCATATGCTAATTTCTTAGACCTTGAAGGCCGCCTCTAATCTGAATGCATTTTGACAGTTTTTCACCACTAGAGGGCATTAGTTAATGTGTGTCAAACAGATAACATTGAGCTCACTTATGTGAAGTTACCTAGGAGTCAGCACTGGTTGGCTAAAATGCAAGTCTGTCAAAAGAACTGAAATAAGGGGGCAATCTGCAGAGGCTTAGATACAAGGTAAGTCTGCAGCTTAGATACAAGTCTGCAGAGGCTTAGATACAAGGTAACCACAGAGGTAAAACGTGTATTATTATAACTGTTGATTATGCAAAACTGCGGAATGGGTAATAAAGGGATTATCTGGTTAAACAACAAAAAATCTGGTGTTGACTGTCCCTTTAAAGGCTTCACTAGTTACAAAAGACTCACTAGTTGGATTCAACAAACTTTCATTGTTATATGCCTTGATGTCTAACTTTTTACTGTTATGGACAGAGCAAGAGAGAACAAACGAGAGTGAAAGAATATCAGGAACATAAGAAAGGATTAGCGATTCATTGTGAAGTCACTACACATTTCATGTAACACATCATCTCACATTATCCCACTTATAAAGTACATAATTGATACTAATATCTGCACTTACACCTCTCAGTCATATTATCCATATAATGACTAATCCTTTGATCCTGCCATTTGCTCTCACTGCAGCTACATCTGACATTATCCCACTGACACATTATCTGTCTTCATGTCATGGTCAGTTTCTGAGCCCTGTGTCACGGGCACTTGAGGGAGATCCCCAATAGGACATAGGAGGGAGTACAAGCTGACACAATAGAGAGAGTTGTAGTTTCAGTAAGGAGGGGCAGCGTGTCATGTGGTGTATTGTGTTGTGAATGACAGTGTGACAGCTGAAAGGGGTGTGTGAGCACAAGAACAATGAGGGCTCTGTCTGCCTCCATACACAGGACAGCTATTCTAATCCTGCGCACAGACGGAAATGACTAGCCATAGGGCTAGCAACAATAGCCACAGAGTGGCCTAGTCTAGCAGCTGCAGTGACAGGGTAGACCCCAGACCCATTATGTGTGCATGGGAATGACAAACGCTCCACTTGGTTCCCAGACACTTTATGCTAATTGCCTTAGCCAGGCTAACTCACACACCTGGGACAACAGATAGCATAAAATGTCGCAGACATAAAAACTGATGGACAGACAGACACAGTACTAATTATTTACTACATGAACAAATAAAGTCCTGCAGTCTCGTTACTATTTAATAAACTGACCTGACTGTGAAAGTGATGTATGTGGTACTTTCTCCTGGTACTGTCATATGGAAGTCACCATGTTTTATTGGCTAACAGCAGCAGAATTAGTTGAGTAAAAAAATAAATAAATAAAAAGGGTATAGAACCTAAAGCTGGGATACCACAATGGGACCAACTAGTCTTTTTTAAATGGCTCTCAGCTATTGCTCTACATCTAACCATCTGCAACACACTGAGTGTGTATACACATACACACTATTCATACTGTGTGTGTGTGTATATATATATATATATATATATATATATATATACACACACACATACACACACACACGATATATATAACTATATAACTATATATATATATATATATATATATATATATATATATATATATATATAATTAAAATTATGGTGGAGATAAAAGTTTGAAATTAAAATCCTTCATGTATCCCCGCTTGCTTTTACCCAGTAAAACTCCATATACATTGTTACCAATGCACAAGAGGATTCTGGGTAAGATATGCAACATCTCAAACTATTGATTTAACCCTGGAATGAGCTTTACCTAGAAGCAATCAGAAATCTAACTACTACTGACTAGCTCTAATAAGAACGAAACAGGCTGTCTAGTAGCGATTTCTGTAATTGCTGCATTTTCCCTATTGGGGAATCGCTGTGTGTTAACACAGTATTTGAAGCAAAGAGCTTGAGATGTTGCCTATCTAATTTGCATATCTTACCCAGAATCCTCTTGTGCATTGGTAACAATATATATCGAGTTTTACTGGGTAAAAGCTGGCGGGGATACTTGCCTAGACGTGTTAATTTCCTGTGCAACACATTTTATTGATATAGATATATATATATATATATACACACATACAAGGTGGCCCTCAATTTACAACGGTTCAATTTACACCGTTTCAGAATAACAACCTTTTTTCCAGTCATGTGACTGCTATTGGAAAGCATTGATAAGCAGTGCATTTATTAAAATAGCCAGTAGGTGGAGCTGTCCACTTGTGTTGCAGCAAAGCCAAGCAAGCTGAAATTAATCAGTTTAACCAGACCTGAGCTATCGAGCAGATTTCAAAGGAACAAGATCTTCCTGTCTATAAATCAGTCCAGATTGGAATACATAGAAAGAACTGTTTGCAGAAAAATGCAAATGAAGTCTGTGTTGTGTGATTATTTTATTAGGTTTATAATGCTGTTTAGCAAACGTTTTTGTTCATTTAACTTAGTCTAATTATATATTCTGTGTTGTGGGATTATTTTATTAGGTTTATAATGCTGTTTAGAATTTAAAGTCTTCATTTTAAAGCTTTAAAAATAATGTATTAGGTGTTACTTATGAAAATTTTGAGAGGGGCCTGGAACCTAACTCCCTCGCTTCCCATTGACTTACATTATAAACTGGGTTTCAATTTACAACGGTTTCAATTTACAACGGTTTCAATTTACAACCATTCCTTCTGGAACCTAACCCCAGCGTAAACTGAGGGCTACCTGTATATATATATATATATATGTTTTTGGGTCTGTGTGAGTATGTGCAGGTTTCTATCACTGATAGAGGATGACAGATATAGTTTAATGGAGTAATAAAGAGACGCATAAATGTGTATATCCAGCAGACAAAGCGTAAAGGGACATGCTTATGCAAAAAGTGCATGCCCTATAGAATTTACACATCACTGACCCTAATTTACTTGGTGTAATGTAGCGCTTTACGGCTTCTAATATTTTCTATGGGATATGTTATTATTTTCAGCACCCGGACCCTGTGTGTCTGTAATTTTGTATAACACACCACTGGAAGCTTTTGATGAATGTAATTTCTTTTGCTTTGTGAACTCGCGAAAACCCAAATGCGTCTCAGTGGAAAAGAGACCTAATCAGAGACAGTGGTTATTAGCGTGTATTATGGTTTTCATTTGTTATTCTCCACCCCCAGACTAAGATCATTTGGTTAGGTGCAACCGGTGACACAGCATTGTTGTCTCACATAGAGAAAGCTAGTAATTACTTCTTGGTGTGACAGTTAATTGCATCCAATATCTTTGCTCACAAGTAAAATCACACCACGCTATGTGCCATTGTCACAGGTTGCCATGCAGTTGTCTGCTAAACAAGACCAATTCTATAGATTTAATAGGATACAAGTGATGTTTGGCTAATAATCGGAATAGGGTTTCAAAGCAAATAAGAAATGTTACTTTTGTAAGGGATACGTTTATTCTACCATACACAAATAGTCCTCAATGGATTCAAGATCAAGAAAACATACCATTTTTTTTAAATACCAAACTAAGGAGTTATGTGCTGAATAAACCTACTTTCCCTTATCAGTCTTTTTGTAACTTGTATCAGCCTATCTACAGAGCTGTTACAGAGCAATAAATACTTTACTATACACTTAAAGGGATAGAAAGGTAAAAAATGCTTCCAGTAATTGTTATCACTGTTTTTCGGCAGTATTCAGCTGTGCGTATGCCGCTGAAAAACAGTTATAACTTTTACTAAAAGCATTTTGGCAAACGGAAGTATATTGCAAAATTGCATCTATGGAAAATGGAAATGCACCTGTGTATATTTTTTTTTTTTTTTTTTTTTGCAAAGCTAGGGCATTTAAATAATTTTATATATACATTGTTTATATCAGTAATTACTGACCTGCAAAAGACCTACATACAAAATAAATGTTTTATAAGATATTTTAAACATTATTATGTTTATTGTATCTCCCTTAAAGGGACATGAATCCCCCCCAAAAAAATTTCATGATTCAGCTATATAATACATTATGTAACAACTTTCCAATCATTCTTTTGTTATCTTTTATTGAAGAAGCAACAGCAATGCACTCAAGGGGGGAGGTATCTGAACACATTTGTAAGCCAATAAAATTAGGCATACAAGTTCAGCCACCAATCAGCTGCTAGCACCAAGCTCCCGAGCCTATCTAGATATGCTTTTAACAAAGGATACAAAGAGAATGAAACAAATGAAATAACAGAAGAAAAACGGAAAGTTGTTTAAAATTATATGCTCTATCTGAATCATGAAAGAAACATTTTGGGGTTCATGTCCCTTTAATTGTATCCGATTGGAGTTAGCTGTAAATAAGTCTGTGCACTGCTCCAAGAAATCACTGTATTGGGGTCGATTTATCAAGCTATGGCGGACAGGGGTGTACATATGCCCCCTGTCCGCCACAGCCCGCCTCTGGCAGACTGAGTTCCGCTGGCGGAATTCATCATTGCACAAGAATGCAATTTTGCGCTCTTGTGCAACGCTGCCCCATTGCCCGCGCACAGCCAATCACGCGCGGGCAGGAGCTGTCAATTTTCCCAGTCGGACGAGACCGGGGAGATTGAAATACGGACTGCAGGATCTCTTGTGAGAACCTGCAGTCGTAGGGGTGCAAAGGCTGGCGAAGCCTTTGATAAATCGACCCCATTATGTAGCTGGTTTAAGCAATTTGCAGCATTTTAAAGGAAGCATTACTTACAGTATTTGCTATCCAGCCTCTCTAGGAAACTTGGATTTTTTTTATACAAATGCATGATATTCTAGAGCAAAAGCTAAAAATGAACGTAAAGTTGCAGTTTTTTTATTTTAATACACAATTTATATTACTATTACAAAGTGTTTCATATCAACTTTCCCTTTATTATAAGTAAAATCTGAATTATATAATTTATTTACTTTTGAATATTCAAGTATAACAATAGAAGTAACAAAATAATTATATAGGAATCCATATTCAAATGGAATATTTGAATCTTACATTCACTATTCAAAAATTAACACTTAGATAAAATCATTGAAATGACAGGAGACGTGTCACAATACAAATCATTTGTGTGTTATTAGTCTCCGCATAGCAATGTAGCAATTCAACTAGTCACCAAATCCTCTTCTAGCAACACATTCAACTCTAAAATAAAAAAGGAACATTTAGTCTGTGGTCTAAGAGCCATAAAGACATCTCGGTTAACCTCCTGTGGCCTGGCTAGGATATAAAAAATAGCAAGAAAACAAACAGATACTGTAGATATGCTTTTTACACTTACAGGATGTTCAAGCCAAGAATATTGATGATAGTGATAGATAATTGATTTTGTATTCTATATTTATCAAGCCTTCTCCTCCCCTAAGACTGCAGGTTGTCACAAGAGAACCTGCAGTCACAATTAAATTTCAAATCTCCCCGGTCTCATCCAACCGGGGAGATTGACAGCTCCTGCCGCGCACAGCCAATTATGGGATTTTGCACGCACAAAATAGCGCTCGTGTACAATGTTAAATCCCGGCAGTGGATTGCTGCCCGCCACAGGAGAGCTCGGGCAGACAGGGGCGAATATGTAAGCCACTTTCCGCCCTTGCTTGATAAATCAAGACAATAGAGAATAGGAACAAAAGACACATTCAATATGCACAACTAATATTTTCAAAAGCAAAAGTGACGCAAATTAAAAGAAACAGTTTGCATGAATCAATCATTACCAAGACAGACGGACTGGTGGCAGTGATGTTGTCAGACGCTGTGTGTTAGTGATTTAGGAGGTATATTAAAGACCAGAAAATCTTGAGTATCATCAGTTGGTCTAGGATAAACCTAGCTGACAACGTTTCCAGCAACTTCTAGGTGCTCTTCAGGGAAAATACAGAACAGACGTATATTTATTGAGGATATGTTATTCAATGTGCAAACTAATAATAAAAACAGCAACACAAATGAAAATATCAGAGAAAATACAGATATTGTGATATGCCCTTTTGTTCTAACATCTGGTATTGGAATGATCTGAATGCTGGAAACCACTGTTGTTTTCGTTATGTGTTTTGACAAAAAAAAAAGAATCCTGAAAATATATGTCTAATACAGAAACGTGTTAGTAAATAAATACTTGATAACAACTGAACCTTAGTACTTCTATAGAAATGACACCTTTGTTTAAAGTAAATACCAGTCACAGTAATTATATATTGGTGTAAATGACTGTTTACCTGGGAGTGGTATCATATGGGAAATAGAATATGGATCACTCTGTCTTTGTAGATAAATTCCCCTGCATGTTTTAGGAACTGCTGGAAACAGGAACTGAATTTATATGAACTTTGATAAGATTTGGTACTGAGTTGTTCTTTGGCCCATCTAACTGAATAGTTTACTGTACTTTATTAAAAAAAAAAACAGATTTTATGGTGATATATATATATATATATATATATATATATATATACACATACATATTTATATTTTTCTCTTGACAGTATTGTAAAGGTTTGTCCCTATCCACCAAAAATCATTATTGCTGCCTGTGAGCATAAATATGTATGTGTTTTTTTTTTCTAAAGGGAGATATAATTCACATTCACTTCCTGGACCTATAACCTATATAGGTAAGTTTTGACAAAGGATTCCAAGACAAAGAGGTAAAAATTTATAATTTTTTTAATTTTACACACTTTCTGATAAATGGTTTAATTTTGACTTCCCTATCCCTTTAAAGGGGCAGTATAAACCCATGTTCAATAGACACTACTAGAGATACTGATCTATAAATCCAGTATAAAATCTTATAAAAACTTACTTAGAAGCTCCCAATTTAGCACTGCTGATGAGGTAGTCTGGGACACTCACTGAAAGGGGTTGGGTAAACAAAAATAGCAGACACTCCCACCTCCCCCCTTTCCTGCATATGAAAAGACAGAAAACATAAACAGGAGCCAGCAGGAGTCTGTAAACGAATGTATACATCTGACACTGTGGGGCTTGGTTAGGAGTCAGAAAATCAGCAAACTGTTCTTAAAAAATAAGCAAAACTATAAATTGGTACAAAAATACTACTAGATGGGCTATATAAATGGTTCATCTACAAAACATTTATGCAATGAAAAATCTAGTGTACAATGTCCCTTTAAACATAGGACACAACTGAACAAACTAAAGCAAACAATACAGTGGGCAAATTTTATGATTGCAGACAGACAGGTTCGCAAATAGAGAATTTTGTTGTTTACACTTGGCCTCTATTTATCAAGGTCTGTCGGACCTGATCTGACAGTGTGGATCAGGTCCGACAGACCTTGCTGAATACGGCGCGCAATACAGGGAGTGCAGAATTATTAGGCAAATGAGTATTTTGACCACATCATCCTCTTTATGCATGTTGTCTTACTCCAAGCTGTATAGGCTCGAAAGCCTACTACCAATTAAGCATATTAGGTGATGTGCATTTCTGTAATGAGAAGGGGTGTGGTCTAATGACATCAACACCCTATATCAGGTGTGCATAATTATTAGGCAACTTCCTTTCCTTTGGCAAAATGGGTCAAAAGAAGGACTTGACAGGCTCAGAAAAGTCAAAAATAGTGAGATATCTTGCAGAGGGATGCAGCACTCTTAAAATTGCAAAGCTTCTGAAGCGTGATCATCGAACAATCAAGCGTTTCATTCAAAATAGTCAACAGGGTCGCAAGAAGAGTGTGGAAAAACCAAGGCGCAAAATAACTGCCCATGAACTGAGAAAAGTCAAGCGTGCAGCTGCCAAGATGCCACTTGCCACCAGTTTGGCCATATTTCAGAGCTGCAACATTACTGGAGTGCCCAAAAGCACAAGGTGTGCAATACTCAGAGACATGGCCAAGGTAAGAAAGGCTGAAAGACGACCACCACTGAACAAGACACACAAGCTGAAACGTCAAGACTGGGCCAAGAAATATCTCAAGACTGATTTTTCTAAGGTTTTATGGACTGATGAAATGAGAGTGAGTCTTGATGGGCCAGATGGATGGGCCCGTGGCTGGATTGGTAAAGGGCAGAGAGCTCCAGTCCGACTCAGACGCCAGCAAGGTGGAGGTGGAGTACTGGTTTGGGCTGGTATCATCAAAGATGAGCTTGTGGGGCCTTTTCGGGTTGAGGATGGAGTCAAGCTCAACTCCCAGTCCTACTGCCAGTTTCTGGAAGACACCTTCTTCAAGCAGTGGTACAGGAAGAAGTCTGCATCCTTCAAGAAAAACATGATTTTCATGCAGGACAATGCTCCATCACACGCGTCCAAGTACTCCACAGCGTGGCTGGCAAGAAAGGGTATAAAAGAAGAAAATCTAATGACATGGCCTCCTTGTTCACCTGATCTGAACCCCATTGAGAACCTGTGGTCCATCATCAAATGTGAGATTTACAAGGAGGGAAAACAGTACCCCTCTCTGAACAGTGTCTGGGAGGCTGTGGTTGCTGCTGCACGCAATGTTGATGGTGAACAGATCAAAACACTGACAGAATCCATGGATGGCAGGCTTTTGAGTGTCCTTGCAAAGAAAGGTGGCTATATTGGTCACTGATTTGTTTTTGAATGTCAGAAATGTATATTTGTGAATGTTGAGATGTTATATTGGTTTCACTGGTAAAAATAAATAATTGAAATGGGTATATATTTGTTTTTTGTTAAGTTGCCTAATAATTATGCACAGTAATAGTCACCTGCACACACAGATATCCCCCTAAAATAGCTATAACTAAAAACAAACTAAAAACTACTTCCAAAACTATTCAGCTTTGATATTAATGAGTTTTTTGGGTTCATTGAGAACATGGTTGTTGTTCAATAATAAAATTAATCCTCAAAAATACAACTTGCCTAATAATTCTGCACTCCCTGTAGGCTCGCCGTATTTAGCATTGCACCAGCAGTTCACAAGAGCTGCTGGTGCAACGCCGCCCCCTGCAGACTCGCGGCCAATAGGCCGCCAGCAGGGGGGTGTCAATCAACCCAATTGTACTCGATCGGGTTGATTTCCGGCGATGTCTGTCCACCTGCTCAGAGCAGGCGGACAAAGTTATGGAGCAGCGGTCTTTCAATTTCAATTCGGAGCTTGATAAATATGCCCCACAGTCCCATCCCCTCTTCAAACTGTCCCATTTTGCAGATGCAAATATACAAATATTAAAAAATCCAACCCTTTTCCCATCCCCAGCAGGTTGGATAAAGGGTTCTGTACCTGTATTTTTATTGTGCTTAATGAAACATTTTATCAGAGATTTGATTTTGAGTTTAATGTCTCTTAAATATATTTCAATTCAGTCACAAAACAAAAAAAGTATAGATCTTTAGACAGGAAATAGAATGAGGAAAGCGAAAGGAGAAATAGATTAAACAAAAAAAGGGAAATATCTGGTAAACCACTTGGACCCAAATAGTAACCGTAATTGCTGACTCTTTAATAGAGCTTTCTAGATGAATGGACTTTTGTTATAACATAAAGGCAATATTGTAGCATCAAGTGCAGTGTTTATTATAATAAGTAGGTTACAGTGGCATAAGAGACACATTGGAAGCAAATCTGCAATATACATTGTTTTCCAAAAATGTAGGCTGCATGCACAAGAATGTATAATATAGCTAGATATTCACAGTGTACTAGCATTTAAAATACTGCAGCTGCTCAGAGAGGCAGTGGAGCTTCTAATATTTGCAATAATGCTGATTGAGTCATAACCAAATGATACAAGAACCTTAGACTCTCTGAGCAAGTGATTTGTTTAAAATGCTGGTGCAAAGAGTATACTTAAAGGGACAGTCAACCCAAAAACAGTTTTAAGTTATACATATAAACTTTCCATCAATCATCATTTACCAATGTAGCCCAGTTTTCTAATATATTGTGTTTGCCAGTAAAATAACTTTCCGTTCGCGCCACAGCCGTTTCAAAATGTCCGTTAAGTCCCTCTCCTTTTTCGTCATCAGTGACATCAGCATGTTCTTGCAATCTGTGTAATTTTTCTATCCGCCTCGTAACCGGCTTTTGCGCATGCGCAATGCGCCTATTGTACTGAAGCCGGTTACGAGGAGGATAGTTAAAAAGAAAAACCTGCAAAGAAGCCAAGTCTGTGCCTGAGCCTCCCTAAAACAAACTTAAATTTGTTAAGATGCTGCAGTGTTTTGCCCCTTCAGGTTCCATGTAAGTAGAGAGTAACAGAAAAAGGTGCTGGGCTCTGACAGACGATAGATCCAGGTTCTGGAGCTGAGAGTTCCTAGAGGGTCCTGAAGACAGGGGAACGTATTTGGGCCAGCGCCCTGAGAGAGGGCAACAAACTCAATAAGACAATCACTTGGAGGATCATATCTTGTAGCTGAGAGCGCAGACACCCGAGACAAACAGCCGCACACAGATCAGCAGCCGAACACGGATAACAGCAGCAGCGCGTAGCCCAGCAGCCAGAGGTAGCTCAGGCTTGTATATCAGCTGTAAACTCCTTTCTGGGACACGTCAGGGACCTGGGACCCGGTGAGAGTAAGAGGTTGCGAGCAGTAAATAGAGGTGTGCAGCCCAGCAGCTTTCCCAGACTCCAGCAGCACTTGCTCGGGGACTGCAGCACTTATCCAGTCAGACGAGTACAGCACCTCTCCGCGCTGGAATCAAACAAAACAGACTTCTCCAACTCCAGTTCCAACAGCAGCCAGTGCGACCTGTCATAGCATCACAGCCCAGCACCTGTGACTGTCTTCAGGACCCTCTAGGTACTCTCAGCTCCAGAACCTGGATCTATCGTCTGTCAGAGCCCAGCACCTTTTTCTGTTACTCTCTACTTACATGGAACCTGAAGGGGCAAAACACTGCAGCATCTTAACAAATTTAAGTTTGTTCTAGCGAGGCTCAGGCACAGACTTGGCTTCTTTGCAGGTTTTTCTTTTTAACTATCCTCCTCGTAACCGGCTTCAGTACAATAGGGGCACTGCACATGCGCAAAAGCCGGTTATAAGGAGGATAGAAACATTACACAGATCACAAGAACATGCTGATGTCACTGATGACTAAAAAGGGGAGGGGCTTAACTGACATTTTGAAATGGCTGCGGCACAAACAGTAAGTTAGTTTACTGGCAAACACAATATATTAAAAAACTGGGCTACATTGGTAAATGATTGATGGAGTTTATATGTATAACTTAAAACAGTTTTGGGTTGACTGTCCCTTTAAAGCAGGGGTCTCAAAGTACCGGCCCGCAGGCCATTTCCGGCCCACGAACCGGTTACAATGTGGCCCTCCACTTACTCCCCATAACTGAGAGCTGTGGGCTGACTAACGTAATTCCGGGGGCGCTCCTCTATATAAGCCTATGAGTGTGCAGCACGCCAAAATTGGCGCCATAGCTGTTTGTGGGTGTGGCAGCAGAGGAGCAAGTGAGTAGGATTGTTTTGCCCAGAGCTTGTATTTGGCAGTGACAAGGGAAACCAGGACTTCCCTGGAGGAGTGTAGTGTAACTCTCAGTGAGACTGTGGGGAAAACTGAGTTTAAGCAGCCAGCAGCAGAGACGGTCAGGAACAGCAGCAGAGGAGGACAAGCAATGTGGTTGAGCAAGGTATGCGAGAAGTACAGTTGCCTTATAGCGAGTTTTATTTTGTGTCTCTATCTAAGAGAGGGGCTGTATAGCTTGCTTTGTTTAAAATACTGCAATGCCATAACTTGTGTGAGTGTGTGTGTGTGTGTGTGGTTCTGTGTGTTTTTATGTGGGTCTGTGTGTGTATGTGTGAGTGTGTGTGTGTGTGTCTGGGTATGTGTGGGTATGTGTGGGTATGTGTGGGTCTGTGTGTGTATGTGTAAGTATGTGTGTGTGTGTGTGTGCGCGCGTCTGGGTATGTGTGGGTCTGTGTGTGTATGTGTAAGTATGTGTGTGTGTGTGTGCGCGTCTGGGTATGTGTGGGTCTGTGTGTGTATGTGTAAGTATGTGTGTGTGTGTGTGTGTGTGTGTGTGTCTGGGTATGTGTGGGTCTGTGTGTGTATGTGTAAGTGTGTGTGTGTGTGTGTGTCTGGGTATGTGTGGGTCTGTGTGTGTATGTGTAAGTATGTGTGTGTGTTTGTGTGTGTCTGGGTATGTGTGGGTCTGTGTGTGTATGTGTAAGTATGTGTGTGTGTGTGTGTGTGTGTGTGTGTGTGGGAGGGGGTCTGTGTGTGTGGGGTCTGTGTGAGTGTGTGAATCTGTGTGAGTGTATGAATGTGTGTGTGTGTGTGTGTGTGTGTTTGTGTCTGTGTGGGTCTGTGTGAGTGTATGTATGTGTGGGTATGTGTGTGTGTGGGGGGTCTATGTGTGTGGGTGCCTGGGTGTGTGGGGGGGGGGCTTATGTGAATGTGGATCTGTGTGTGTGTTTGTGTCTGTGTGAGTGTATGTATGTGTGGGTCTGTGTGTGTGTGGGGGGGGGGGTCTATGTGTGTGTGGGGTTCCTGGGTGTGTGTGGGGGGGGCTTATGTGAATGTGGGTCTGTGTGAGTGTATGTATGTGTGGGTCTGTGTGTGTGGGTGCCTGGGTGTGTGTGTGTGGGGGGGACTTATGTGAATGTGGGTCTCTGGGTGGGTGTGGGTCTGTGTGTGTGGGGGGTCTGTGTATTTGTGGGTCTGTGTATGTATGTGTGGGTTTGGTTTGGGAATGTATGTAATGATTACAAATATTAACATTATACACATAATTATTATTATATGACACAAAGCCATCACTGGTAGTATCTGTTTAACAGAGCATTCAGGTTAGTTTAATTTTATTCAAAGTACTGGAAGCAGCCCCCATGGGAGAAGAAAATTTGACCAGTGGCCCCAAGGTAATTCGGGTTTGAGACCCCTGCTTTAAAGGGACATAATTTTTAAACAACTTAACAGTTTACTTCTATTATAACATGTATCATTTTCTTGGTATCATTTGTTGAAGGAGCAGCAGTGCACTACTGGTTTCTAACTGGACACATGGGTGAGCCAATGAAAATCAGTATATATATGCTCTGTCTAAATCATGAATGTCTAATTATGACTTTACTGTCCCTTTAAGCACACTCTTAAGCTATAGCTTTTGCTAGAAGCATTTTTTCCAAAAATATGTAAATTAGCAAATTGTTTAAAAATATATAATCTATCTGAATAATGAAATAATTTTGGGGGGTTTCATGTCCCTTTAACATACACATTTAGCATTCACACATGACCGCTGTGTTTGTTTATTGCAGGAATACAGGAAAATCTTGAAAATTACAAGGTGTTTTATGCTCCTTTAAAGCAATACAGGGGCTCTTGTGTCTGGGACATTGCAAACTCATTCCTGACAGCTCATCAGAAATGCTGCTTAAGTAACTGCTTAGCACTAATGTCTTATTTTTTTACTGAAAATAACAGGAACTGAGAATATTTCAGGGCACAAAACAACATTTTCTAACTTAGAGCCCCATTACATATGCAGCGTCGCCCACAAAAGCCAGCAACGCCGTTTTTTTGCGCGATTTTGGTATCCTATATACAGCACGTTTATTTCACCCGTCGCTCGCAATTTTTACTCCCATAGGCTAACATGGGACCGCGTCGTAAATCGTTATCCAATATCAAGCGCAAGGCCTTACGTGGCGAAAATGGAGAAATCTTACTCCATTTTCACCTCGCCATAAAAGGCAGCCGTAGCAAGCCTTGCGCTGAGTATGGGAGCACTGTAACTCCCTAAAATTCCTGCAAAAATAAACACCTAACGCATGCGCAATGTTTATCTACCTGTCAACTGCAATCCCCCACCGCAATAACTAATAAAGTGTATTAACCCCTAAACCGCCATAGCCCACACCACAATAAACCTAGTCTAATATTAACCCCTAATCTGCCGCCGCCAACGTCGCCGCCACTATAATAAAGTTATTAACCTCTAAACCTAAGTCTAACCCTAACACCCCCCTAGCAAATATTATTTAAATAAATCTAAATAAAATTACTATAATTAACTAAATTATTCCTATTTAAAACTAAATACCTATAAAATAAACCCTAAGATAGCTACAATATAATTAATAATTACATTGTAGCTATTTTAGGATTTATTTTATTTTACAGGCAACTTTGTATTTATTTTAACTAGGTACAATAGCTATTAGTTATTAACTATTTAATAGCTACCTAGTTAAAAAGAGTACAAATTTACCAGTAAAATAAACCCTAACCTAAGTTACAATTACACCTAACACTACACTATCATTAAATTAATTAAATTAATTAACTACAATTACCTAAAATTAAATACAATAAAATAAAATAAACTATAGTACAAAAACCCCCCACTAAATTACAGAAAATTAAAAAAAATTACAAGAAGTTTAAACTAATTACACCTAATCTAAGCCCCCTAATAAAATAAAAAAGCCCCCCAAATAATAAAATTCCCTACCCTATACTAAATTACAAATAGCCCTTAAAGTGAATGTAAAGTCACTCACTCCCGTTAACACCACATTAATCATTATCTAAAAATATGTGTACTTTAATTCATCATTATTTTAAAAAATTGTTTTTTGGCTTGTATTTTACTTTTCTATCCCTTCGCTCGAAGTACTATTCCTCCACCCGCCATCTTCGCTTTTTGATTGACATATTATGCTAAATATTGTCCACCAATCATTGAATCCACCCTGGGGGGACCAAACCCCTTTTCAATACGTCACTCGTTCCGAATGTGCCTGCGTTAGACCGCTATTCTTCCATTCAACTCGGAAGCGCGTTCATGCTTCGCGCATGCGCTGTAGAATTTTTTTTCCGGTGTTTGTCAATTATTAAACAATCATCCTACAGCCAGGTAAGTAACGATCGTATGCTGCAATGGATGCCACAATAGTATTCAATTAATGTATTCATTCGTTGAATACTATGTAGCTATTCAACGGAATCGCTGTGGAACGCATGCGCTGTTGTGGTAATAGACGGGAGCGCGCGTTGGGAATACATAAACAGCGGGTGGGACCGCTCTATACGTAACAGGGAGTAAAATAAAGAAGTAGCGGATGGGAGGAGCTGGGCTTGAAAACAGCCGAAAATTGGTGATATAAATATAACAATTATTTGATTTTTTTATTAAAAGAAAAGTTGCGGTTTTACTAATATACACACAAGGAATTAATATGTGCCATCAAAACAATGACAATTAACATTCACTTTAAAAGGGCTTTTTGCAGGGGAATTGCTCCAAAGTAATCAGCTATTTTACCTGTAAAAAAAAAAATACAACCCCCCAACATTAAAACCCACCACCCACACCCAACCTTACTCTAAAACCCACCCAATCCCCTCTTAAAAAAACCTAACACTACCCCATTGAAGATCACCCTACCTTGAGTCATCTTCACCCAGCCGGGCAGAAGTCTTCATCCGATCCGGGCACAAGTGGTCCTCCAGCCGGGCAGAAGTGTTCATCCGATCCGGGCAGAAGTGTTCATCCGATCCGGGCAGAAGAGGTCCTCCATCCGGGCATAATTCTTCATCCAAGCGGTATCTTCTATCTTCTTCCATCCGACGAGGAGCGGCTCCATCTTGAAGACATCCAACGCGGAGCATCCTTCCTGGCCGACGGACTAACGACGAATGAAGGTTCCTTTAAATGACGTCATCCAAGATGGCGTCCCTTGAATTCTGATTGGCTGATAGGATTCTATCAGCCAATCGGAATTAAGGTAGGAAAAATCCTATTGGCTGATGCAATCAGCCAATCGGATTGACTTTGCATTCTATTGGCTGTTCCAATCAGCCAATAGAATCCAATCAGCCAATAGGATTGAGCTTGCACCAGCCAGTCGGATTGAACTTCAATCCTATTGGCTGATTGCATCAGCCAATAGGATTTTTCCTACCTTAATTCCGATTGGCTGAAAAATACCTTTTGTTAACACTTTTTTTTTTTTTAAACAATTTTATTTTTAATATATTTAAGTGCAGCTTTTTTTCATATAGATGATAAAAAAAATGGATACACAAATCATTCATATAAAGCATGCCATTTTAAGTAACTTTCTAATATACTCGTATTATCAAATTTGTTTTGTTCTCTTGCTATCTTTATTTTAAAAAGCAGGAATGTAAAGTTAAGGAGACGGGCCATTTTAGGCTCAGCACCCTGGATATCGTTTACTTATTAGTGGCTACATTTAGAAAACCAATAAGCAAGCATAACCCAGGTTCTGAACCAAAAATGGTCTGGCTCCTAAACTTTACATTCCTGCTTTTTAAATAAAGATAGCAAAAGAACCAAGACATTTTGATAATAGGAGTAAATTAGAAAGTTGCTTAAAATGGCATGTTCTATCTGAATCATTAAAAAAATGGGTTTAGTGTCCCTTTAACTTTACAAAAAAAGCACATGGCTAATAGCCAGGACTAAACACATGTACCATACATTTTTGCAAAGTACTTATCAGCATTCTTGATACAACAGAATGTGATCTCAAACCACTCATCTGCCTGTTATCCTACATATCTACAATTTATAACAAACACTTCGCTCAAGGTTGTCTTCGCCCTAAAACATTGACAACTCCTGACTCTGAAATAGAACCATCAACTCCCACCCCCAATACTTCATAGTCATTTATTCAAAATGCTTGGCAACCTATAAATGAGGGCTCCCTTATGCCTGAAGATCCACTGTATTAAATGCCCAGTTTTTTTTTTAAAGGGAGTGGGTGGCAAAAGGTTCTGTGGGCCCATACCCTCCCTATGTGCACTACATAAAGACACAGATCATGGTTTTAAAAGGGATACTGAACCCAATTTTTTTCTTTCATGATTCAGATAGCAACTTTCTAATTTACTCCTATTATCAATTTTTCATCTCTCTCTTGGTATCTTTATTTGAAAAAGAAGGAATGTAAGCTTACGAGCCGGCCCGTTTTTGGTTCAACAAACTGGATAGCGTTTGCTGATTGGTGGGTACATTAAACTACCAATCAGCACGCTGTACTCGGGTGCTGAACTAAAGCTGGGCCGGCTTGTAAGCTAACATTCCTGCTTTTTCAAATAAAGATACCAAGAGAACGAAGAAAAATTGACAACAAGTAAATTAGAATCATTTGAATCTATCTGAATCATGAAAGAAAACAATTGTGTTCAGTGTGTGAGAGGAGGAAAGGGAAAAAGGGAAAACGCAGGTGAGTACTGTTGCAGGTCGTCATCACAATGCAAGGAATACGCAGATGGGATTATTTGCTCTGAGCGCTATCAGCTCAGTGTGAAACTTTTCTAAATAAATTAATACTTTGCAACAGCTGTTGTTCAAATGGCCAAACTCCCACCTTTTGAAAAAGCACCAAGAGACCTTAAAATGAGTCACATGGAAATGAGCAGGGTCAATGTAAATATGTTTTCCAAGTTATATTTTTAGCACTGGATTATAAATAGAGGATGTTTTACTCTGTTTCTCTTTAGTCTTAAACTGTTACAGCTGGTAACTACATCCATATGATTTGCGGATACTATTCTTTTTTACTTGTTGATCCTAGCAGATTGTATCCTCTTCTGTATGGATGTTTTGCAGAATCTCATGATCCATTTACCTGCTGGATTGTATTAACTTGCTTTTAAGTAGCTCCTTTACCTTTATATTGGCATTTGAAATAGGTATCCCTACCTAAACTCAAAGGGACACTAAACCCAAATTTTTATTTTATGATTCAGATAGACTAGAGCATGCACTTTTAAGCAACTTTCAAATTTACTCCGATTATCAAGTTTTCTTCATTATCTTGCTATCTTTATTTAAAAAAGCAGGAATGTGATGCATAGGAGCCGGCCCATTTTTGTTTGAGAACCTGGGATATGCTTGCTTATTGGTGGGTAAATGTCAGCCTCCAATAAGCAAGTGCTATCCATGGTGCTGAACCTAAAATGTGCTGGCTGCGAAGATTTACATTCCTGCTTTTAAAAACAGAATTTATGTTTACCTGATAAATTACTTTCTCCAACGGTGTGTCCGGTCCACGGCGTCATCCTTACTTGTGGGATATTCTCTTCCCCAACAGGAAATGGCAAAGAGCCCAGCAAAGCTGGTCACATGATCCCTCCTAGGCTCCGCCTACCCCAGTCATTCGACCGACGTTAAGGAGGAATATTTGCATAGGAGAAACCATATGGTACCGTGGTGACTGTAGTTAAAGAAAATAAATTATCAGACCTGATTAAAAAAAACCAGGGCGGGCCGTGGACCGGACACACCGTTGGAGAAAGTAATTTATCAGGTAAACATAAATTCTGTTTTCTCCAACATAGGTGTGTCCGGTCCACGGCGTCATCCTTACTTGTGGGAACCAATACCAAAGCTTTAGGACACGGATGAAGGGAGGGAGCAAATCAGGTCACCTAAATGGAAGGCACCACGGCTTGCAAAACCTTTCTCCCAAAAATAGCCTCAGAAGAAGCAAAAGTATCAAACTTGTAAAATTTGGTAAAAGTGTGCAGTGAAGACCAAGTCGCTGCCCTACATATCTGATCAACAGAAGCCTCGTTCTTGAAGGCCCAAGTGGAAGCCACAGCCCTAGTGGAATGAGCTGTGATTCTTTCGGGAGGCTGCCGTCCGGCAGTCTCGTAAGCCAATCTGATGATGCTTTTAATCCAAAAAGAGAGAGAGGTAGAAGTTGCTTTTTGACCTCTCCTTTTACCGGAATAAACAACAAACAAGGAAGATGTTTGTCTAAAATCCTTTGTAGCATCCAAATAGAATTTTAGAACGCGAACAACATCCAAATTGTGCAACAAACGTTCCTTCTTTGAAACTGGTTTCGGACACAGAGAAGGTACGATAATCTCCTGGTTAATGTTTTTGTTAGAAACAACTTTTGGAAGAAAACCAGGTTTAGTACGTAAAACCACCTTATCTGCATGGAACACCAGATAAGGAGGAGAACACTGCAGAGCAGATAATTCTGAAACTCTTCTGGCAGAAGAAATTGCAACTAAAAACAAAACTTTCCAAGATAACTTAATATCAAGGGAATGCAAGGGTTCAAACGGAACCCCCTGAAGAACTGAAAGAACTAAATTGAGACTCCAAGGCGGAGTCAAAGGTTTGTAAACAGGCTTAATTCTAACCAGAGCCTGAACAAAGGCTTGAACATCTGGCACAGCAGCCAGTTTTTTGTGAAGTAACACCGACAAGGCAGAAATCTGTCCCTTCAGGGAACTTGCAGATAATCCCTTTTCCAATCCTTCTTGAAGGAAGGATAGAATCCTAGGAATCTTAACCTTGTCCCAAGGGAATCCTTTAGATTCACACCAACAGATATATTTTTTCCAAATTTTGTGGTAAATCTTTCTAGTTACAGGCTTTCTGGCCTGAACAAGAGTATCGATAACAGAATCTGAGAACCCTCGCTTCGATAAGATCAAGCGTTCAATCTCCAAGCAGTCAGCTGGAGTGAAACCAGGTTCGGATGTTCGAACGGACCCTGAACAAGAAGGTCTCGTCTCAAAGGTAGCTTCCAAGGTGGAGCCGATGACATATTCACCAGATCTGCATACCAAGTCCTGCGTGGCCACGCAGGAGCTATCAAGATCACCGACGCCCTCTCCTGATTGATCCTGGCTACCAGCCTGGGGATGAGAGGAAACGGCGGGAACACATAAGCTAGTTTGAAGGTCCAAGGTGCTACTAGTGCATCCACTAGAGCCGCCTTGGGATCCCTGGATCTGGACCCGTAGCAAGGAACTTTGAAGTTCTGACGAGAGGCCATCAGATCCATGTCTGGAATGCCCCACAGCTGAGTGACTTGGGCAAAGATTTCCGGATGGAGCTCCCACTCCCCCGGATGCAATGTCTGACGACTCAGAAAATCCGCTTCCCAATTTTCCACTCCTGGGATGTGGATAGCGGACAGGTGGCAGGAGTGAGACTCCGCCCATAGAATGATTTTGGTCACTTCTTCCATCGCTAGGGAACTCCTTGTTCCCCCCTGATGGTTGATGTACGCAACAGTTGTCATGTTGTCTGATTGAAACCGTATGAACTTGGCCCTCGCTAGCTGAGGCCAAGCCTTGAGAGCATTGAATATCGCTCTCAGTTCCAGAATATTTATCGGTAGAAGAGATTCTTCCCGAGACCAAAGACCCTGAGCTTTCAGGGATCCCCAGACCGCGCCCCAGCCCATCAGACTGGCGTCGGTCGTGACAATGACCCACTCTGGTCTGCGGAATGTCATCCCTTGTGACAGGTTGTCCAGGGACAGCCACCAACGGAGTGAGTCTCTGGTCCTCTGATTTACTTGTATCTTCGGAGACAAGTCTGTATAGTCCCCATTCCACTGACTGAGCATGCACAGTTGTAATGGTCTTAGATGAATGCGCGCAAAAGGAACTATGTCCATTGCCGCTACCATCAACCCGATCACTTCCATGCACTGAGCTATGGAAGGAAGAGGAACGGAATGAAGTATCCGACAAGAGTCTAGAAGTTTTGTTTTTCTGGCCTCTGTCAGAAAAATCCTCATTTCTAAGGAGTCTATTATTGTTCCCAAGAAGGGAACCCTTGTTGACGGGGATAGAGAACTCTTTTCCACGTTCACTTTCCATCCGTGAGATCTGAGAAAGGCCAGGACAATGTCCGTGTGAGCCTTTGCTTGAGGAAGGGACGACGCTTGAATCAGAATGTCGTCCAAGTAAGGTACTACAGCAATGCCCCTTGGTCTTAGCACAGCTAGAAGGGACCCTAGTACTTTTGTGAAAATCCTTGGAGCAGTGGCTAATCCGAAAGGAAGCGCCACGAACTGGTAATGTTTGTCCAGGAATGCAAACCTTAGGAACCGATGATGTTCCTTGTGGATAGGAATATGTAGATACGCATCCTTTAAATCCACCGTGGTCATGAATTGACCTTCCTGGATGGAAGGAAGAATAGTTCGAATGGTTTCCATCTTGAACGATGGAACCTTGAGAAACTTGTTTAAGATCTTGAGATCTAAGATTGGTCTGAACGTTCCCTCTTTTTTGGGAACTATGAACAGATTGGAGTAGAACCCCATCCCTTGTTCTCTTAATGGAACAGGATGAATCACTCCCATTTTTAACAGGTCTTCTACACAATGTAAGAATGCCTGTCTTTTTATGTGGTCTGAAGACAACTGAGACCTGTGGAACCTCCCCCTTGGGGGAAGTCCCTAGAATTCCAGAAGATAACCTTGGGAGACTATTTCTAGCGCCCAAGGATCCAGAACATCTCTTGCCCAAGCCTGAGCGAAGAGAGAGAGTCTGCCCCCCACCAGATCCGGTCCCGGATCGGGGGCCAACATTTCATGCTGTCTTGGTAGCAGTGGCAGGTTTCTTGGCCTGCTTTCCCTTGTTCCAGCCTTGCATTGGTCTCCAAGCTGGCTTGGCTTGAGAAGTATTACCCTCTTGCTTAGAGGACGTAGCACCTTGGGCTGGTCCGTTTCTACGAAAGGGACGAAAATTAGGTTTATTTTTGGCCTTGAAAGGCCGATCCTGAGGAAGGGCGTGGCCCTTACCCCCAGTGATATCAGAGATAATCTCTTTCAAGTCAGGGCCAAACAGCGTTTTCCCCTTGAAAGGAATGTTAAGTAGCTTGTTCTTGGAAGACGCATCAGCCGACCAAGATTTCAACCAAAGCGCTCTGCGCGCCACAATAGCAAACCCAGAATTCTTAGCCGCTAACCTAGCCAATTGCAAAGTGGCGTCTAGGGTGAAAGAATTAGCCAATTTGAGAGCATTGATTCTGTCCATAATCTCCTCAAAAGGAGGAGATTCACTATCGACCGCCTTTATCAGATCATCGAACCAGAAACATGCGGCTGTAGCGACAGGGACAATGCATGAAATTGGTTGTAGAAGGTAACCTTGCTGAACAAACATCTTTTTAAGCAAACCTTCTAATTTTTTATCCATAGGATCTTTGAAAGCACAACTATCCTCTATGGGTATAGTGGTGCGTTTGTTTAAAGTGGAAACCGCTCCCTCGACCTTGGGGACTGTCTGCCATAAGTCCTTTCTGGGGTCGACCATAGGAAACAATTTTTTAAATATGGGGGGAGGGACGAAAGGAATACCGGGCCTTTCCCATTCCTTGTTAACAATGTCCGCCACCCGCTTGGGTATAGGAAAAGCTTCTGGGAGCCCCGGCACCTCTAGGAACTTGTCCATTTTACATAGTTTCTCTGGGATGACCAACTTGTCACAATCATCCAAAGTGGATAATACCTCCTTAAGCAGAATGCGGAGATGTTCCAACTTAAATTTAAATGCAATCACATCAGGTTCAGCCTGTTGAGAAATGTTCCCTGAATCAGTATTTTCTCCCTCAGACAAAACCTCCCTGGCCCCATCAGACTGGGTTAGGGGCCCTTCGGAAATATTATTATCAGCGTCGTCATGCTCTTCAGTATCTAAAACAGAGCAGCCGCGCTTACGCTGATAAGTGTTCATTTTGGCTAAAATGTTTTTGACAGAATTATCCATTACAGCCGTTAATTGTTGCATAGTAAGGAGTATTGGCGCGCTAGATGTACTAGGGGCCTCCTGAGTGGGCAAGACTCGTGTAGACGAAGGAGGGAATGATGCAGTACCATGCTTACTCCCCTCACTTGAGGAATCATCTTGGGCATCATTGTCATTATCACATAAATCACATTTATTTAAATGAATAGGAATTCTGGCTTCCCCACATTCAGAACACAGTCTATCTGGTAGTTCAGACATGTTAAACAGGCATAAACTTGATAACAAAGTACAAAAAACGTTTTAAAATAAAACCGTTACTGTCACTTTAAATTTTAAACTGAACACACTTTATTACTGCAATTGCGAAAAAACATGAAGGAATTGTTCAAATTTCACCAAATTTTCACCACAGTGTCTTAAAGCCTTAAAAGTATTGCACACCAAATTTGGAAGCTTTAACCCTTAAAATAACGGAACCGGAGCCGTTTTGAACTTTAACCCCTTTACAGTCCCTGGTATCTGCTTTGCTGAGACCCAACCAAGCCCAAAGGGGAATACGATACCAAATGACGCCTTCAGAAAGTCTTTTCTAAGTATCAGAGCTCCTCTCACATGCGACTGCATGCCATGCCTCTCAAAAACAAGTGCGCAACACCGGCGCGAAAATGAGGCTCTGCTTATGCTTTGGGAAAGCCCCTAAAGAATAAGGTGTCTAATACAGTGCCTGCCGATATTATTATATCAAAATACCCAGATAAAATGATTCCTCAAGGCTAAATATGTGTTAATAATGAATCGATTTAGCCCAGAAAAAGTCTAGAGTCTTAATAAGCCCTTGTGAAGCCCTTATTTACTTGCTGAATAAACATGGCTTACCGGATCCCATAGGGAAAATGACAGCTTCCAGCATTACATCGTCTTGTTAGAATGTGTCATACCTCAAGCAGCAAGAGA
This sequence comes from Bombina bombina, assembly GCF_027579735.1. Taxonomy (NCBI): domain Eukaryota; kingdom Metazoa; phylum Chordata; class Amphibia; order Anura; family Bombinatoridae; genus Bombina; species Bombina bombina. Next base: position 106,541,502 of record NC_069505.1, on the reverse strand, counting down.
CTGCACACTGTTCCCCCAACTGAAGTTAATTGCTCTCAACAGTCCTGTGTGGAACAGCCATGGATTTTAGTGACGGTTGCTAAAATCATTTTCCTCATACAAACAGAAATCTTCATCTCTTTTCTGTTTCTGAGTAAATAGTACATACCAGCACTATTTCAAAATAACAAACTCTTGATTGAATAATAAAAACTACAGTTAAACACTAAAAAACTCTAAGCCATCTCCGTGGAGATGTTGCCTGTACAACGGCAAAGAGAATGACTGGGGTAGGCGGAGCCTAGGAGGGATCATGTGACCAGCTTTGCTGGGCTCTTTGCCATTTCCTGTTGGGGAAGAGAATATCCCACAAGTAAGGATGACGCCGTGGACCGGACACACCTATGTTGGAGAAATAAAGATTAATTGATAATAGGAGTAAATTAGAAAGTTGCTTAAAATTTCATGCTCTATCTGAATCATGAAAGAAAAAAAATGTGGGTTCAGTGTCCCTTTAAATATTGGCTATATAAAAGCTGTGTAAACATAACACTCCCAGTGGGAGGTAGGAGAGATAAGTAATACAAAAAAAATTAAATTGGGCTTTGGTATACAGACAGACATAATATAAAGAAATGTGTGTGAACATAATTTGTTAAAATAATAAGATCTGATTTCCCCACAAGCTCAACCCATTTTAATATGATGTGGTTTCAAGAAACAACACCAGCTGTTTCATATACAAAAATAAACAAATAAAGGAGCATTTTCTCATACATTGTATACTCTGCAGCTGGTTTAACAAGTCATTTGAAAATTGAAACACATTAAGAGACAAACAACAACAATACACTGCCATTTAAGGTACAAGTGTTATTGTGAATTATTTACCATTTGTAAACCTGTCATTGATATTTTGTTTGCAAGAATTGCATTTTTCTGACAGATAAGCAGTACGGTTATGCGTATACAGTGTGCACACCAATTCTTGGAAATCAAAACCCATATTTGACTGAATTAGTTTACAGGAGAAGGGGCAAAATAAATAATTAAAGGGACATGAAACAGATGATTTTTTTGTTTGATTCAAACAGAGCATAAAGGTTTCCAATTTGCTTTGTTTTCATATTATTCATTGTTAAAGAGATAACTAGATAATAGAGTTGTTCAATTATGAGGCTAAGCAATATCTAAATCGGATGAGGCTGCAATTTTTTTTTTTTATCAAAACAAACAAAAAAAAACTAAAATCCAAAATGGCTTTCTTAAAGGGACAGTATACTATAAAATAGTTTTTCCCTTAATGTGTTTCCAATTTCTTTTTACCAGTTGCCAAGTATAAAATGTATGAGATTTGCTTTTTAAGGTTTATTTGTGTATAAGAATTAGCTGATTTTGTGTTTTGAAGCCACAGCCTAATAAAATAGTTTGAGCGTTTAGGTATAATCATATCTCATTACTTTATTACATTGTGTACATATACATGCTTCTTTATCTTATATCTGTCCATAAACCAATCACCAATACTTGGAGAGAACAATGGAAAATTAAAATTGTATTACCTTACCTCTTCTATACCCCACTGGGAGTGTAATTTCATATACAGTACTGGTTGTGTAAACACAGCTTGGCCTTGAGGCCAAAAACTTTCAGGATGGGTGGGGATGCCACAGCCTAAATAAACTATTTCAAATGCCAATATAAGGGCAATGGAAATACTTGTAAACAATTTAATACACTCCAGCAGGTAAAGTGGATCATTGGGAACAAATTAAAGGGGAGACATTTTTTGGGTAAACTGTCCCTTTAACATGTCAAGTCAGTCGCACAAACACTCCAGCCCAGCCGCAGTATGGATCACTCCTCCAGCAGGTCCGAACAGGAAGCGTCACAGCACATAACGCTATTGCCGCCATTTTACTTGCCTCATGGTTTGTTGTTTCAGTCCTGAGGCGTGCACAAACATGGAAGATGGCGGACTGGCGGGACTCTTCTCTGGCCTATTTAATCTGCAGTGCAAACTGCAAAGGGATCTAGCCGCTGCTTTTTTAACAGTTAAATGTAATTTTGAATATCTGAATAAAATCACAATAAATCATCAAAAAAACAGAATTTATGTTTACCTGATAAATTACTTTCTCCAACGGTGTGTCCGGTCCACGGCGTCATCCTTACTTGTGGGATATTCTCTTCCCCAACAGGAAATGGCAAAGAGCCCAGCAAAGCTGGTCACATGATCCCTCCTAGGCTCCGCCTACCCCAGTCATTCGACCGACGTTAAGGAGGAATATTTGCATAGGAGAAACCATATGGTACCGTGGTGACTGTAGTTAAAGAAAATAAATTATCAGACCTGATTAAAAAACCAGGGCGGGCCGTGGACCGGACACACCGTTGGAGAAAGTAATTTATCAGGTAAACATAAATTCTGTTTTCTCCAACATAGGTGTGTCCGGTCCACGGCGTCATCCTTACTTGTGGGAACCAATACCAAAGCTTTAGGACACGGATGAAGGGAGGGAGCAAATCAGGTCACCTAAATGGAAGGCACCACGGCTTGCAAAACCTTTCTCCCAAAAATAGCCTCAGAAGAAGCAAAAGTATCAAACTTGTAAAATTTGGTAAAAGTGTGCAGTGAAGACCAAGTCGCTGCCCTACATATCTGATCAACAGAAGCCTCGTTCTTGAAGGCCCATGTGGAAGCCACAGCCCTAGTGGAATGAGCTGTGATTCTTTCGGGAGGCTGCCGTCCGGCAGTCTCGTAAGCCAATCTGATGATGCTTTTAATCCAAAAAGAGAGAGAGGTAGAAGTTGCTTTTTGACCTCTCCTTTTACCGGAATAAACAACAAACAAGGAAGATGTTTGTCTAAAATCCTTTGTAGCATCTAAATAGAATTTTAGAGCGCGAACAACATCCAAATTGTGCAACAAACGTTCCTTCTTTGAAACTGGTTTCGGACACAGAGAAGGTACGATAATCTCCTGGTTAATGTTTTTGTTAGAAACAACTTTTGGAAGAAAACCAGGTTTAGTACGTAAAACCACCTTATCTGCATGGAACACCAGATAAGGAGGAGAACACTGCAGAGCAGATAATTCTGAAACTCTTCTGGCAGAAGAAATTGCAACTAAAAACAAAACTTTCCAAGATAATAATTTAATATCAACGGAATGCAAGGGTTCAAACGGAACCCCCTGAAGAACTGAAAGAACTAAATTGAGACTCCAAGGAGGAGTCAAAGGTTTGTAAACAGGCTTAATTCTAACCAGAGCCTGAACAAAGGCTTGAACATCTGGCACAGCAGCCAGTTTTTTGTGAAGTAACACCGACAAGGCAGAAATCTGTCCCTTCAGGGAACTTGCAGATAATCCTTTATCCAATCCTTCTTGAAGGAAGGATAGAATCCTAGGAATCTTAACCTTGTCCCAAGGGAATCCTTTAGATTCACACCAACAGATATATTTTTTCCAAATTTTGTGGTAAATCTTTCTAGTTACAGGCTTTCTGGCCTGAACAAGAGTATCGATAACAGAATCTGAGAACCCTCGCTTCGATAAAATCAAGCGTTCAATCTCCAAGCAGTCAGCTGGAGTGAAACCAGATTCGGATGTTCGAACGGACCCTGAACAAGAAGGTCTCGTCTCAAAGGTAGCTTCCAAGGTGGAGCCGATGACATATTCACCAGATCTGCATACCAAGTCCTGCGTTGCCACGCAGGAGCTATCAAGATCACCGACGCCCTCTCCTGATTGATCCTGGCTACCAGCCTGGGGATGAGAGGAAACGGCGGGAACACATAAGCTAGTTTGAAGGTCCAAGGTGCTACTAGTGCATCCACTAGAGCCGCCTTGGGATCCCTGGATCTGGACCCGTAGCAAGGAACTTTGAAGTTCTGACGAGAGGCCATCAGATCCATGTCTGGAATGCCCCACAGCTGAGTGACTTGGGCAAAGATTTCCGGATGGAGTTCCCACTCCCCCGGATGCAATGTCTGACGACTCAGAAAATCCGCTTCCCAATTTTCCACTCCTGGGATGTGGATAGCAGACAGGTGGCAGGAGTGAGACTCCGCCCATAGAATGATTTTGGTCACTTCTTCCATCGCTAGGGAACTCCTTGTTCCCCCCTGATGGTTGATGTACGCAACAGTTGTCATGTTGTCTGATTGAAACCGTATGAACTTGGCCCTCGCTAGCTGAGGCCAAGCCTTGAGAGCATTGAATATCGCTCTCAGTTCCAGAATATTTATCGGTAGAAGAGATTCTTCCCGAGACCAAAGACCCTGAGCTTTCAGGGATCCCCAGACCGCGCCCCAGCCCATCAGACTGGCGTCGGTCGTGACAATGACCCACTCTGGTCTGCGGAATGTCATCCCTTGTGACAGGTTGTCCAGGGACAGCCACCAACGGAGTGAGTCTCTGGTCCTCTGATTTACTTGTATCTTCGGAGACAAGTCTGTATAGTCCCCATTCCCCTGACTGAGCATGCACAGTTGTAATGGTCTTAGATGAATGCGCGCAAAAGGAACTATGTCCATTGCCGCTACCATCAACCCGATCACTTCCATGCACTGGGCTATGGAAGGAAGAGGAACGGAATGAAGTATCCGACAAGAGTCTAGAAGTTTTGTTTTTCTGGCCTCTTGTTAGAAAAATCCTCATTTCTAAGGAGTCTATAATTGTTCCCAAGAAGGGAACCCTTGTTGACGGGGATAGAGAACTCTTTTCCGCGTTCACTTTCCATCCGTGAGATCTGAGAAAGGCCAGGACGATGTCCGTGTGAGCCTTTGCTTGAGGAAGGGACGACGCTTGAATCAGAATGTCGTCCAAGTAAGGTACTATAGCAATGCCCCTTGGTCTTAGCACAGCTAGAAGGGACCCTAGTACCTTTGTGAAAATCCTTGGAGCAGTGGCTAATCCGAAAGGAAGCGCCACGAACTGGTAATGTTTGTCCAGGAATGCGAACCTTAGGAACCGATGATGTTCCTTGTGGATAGGAATATGTAGATACGCATCCTTTAAATCCACCGTGGTCATGAATTGACCTTCCTGGATGGAAGGAAGAATGGTTCGAATGGTTTCCATCTTGAACGATGGAACCTTGAGAAACTTGTTTAAGATCTTGAGATCTAAGATTGGTCTGAAAGTTCCCTCTTTTTTGGGAACTATGAACAGATTGGAGTAGAACCCCATCCCTTGTTCTCTTAATGGAACAGGATGAATCACTCCCATTTTTAACAGGTCTTCTACACAGTGTAAGAATGCCTGTCTTTTTATGTGGTCTGAAGACAACTGAGACCTGTGGAACCTCCCCCTTGGGGGAAGTCCCTTGAATTCCAGAAGATAACCTTGGGAGACTATTTCTAGCGCCCAAGGATCCAGAACATCTCTTGCCCAAGCCTGAGCGAAGAGAGAGAGTCTGCCCCCCACCAGATCCGGTTCCGGATCGGGGGCCAACATTTCATGCAGTCTTGGTAGCAGTGGCAGGTTTCTTGGCCTGCTTTCCCTTGTTCCAGCCTTGCATTGGTCTCCAAGCTGGCTTGGCTTGAGAAGTATTACCCTCTTGCTTAGAGGACGTAGCACCTTGGGCTGGTCCGTTTCTACGAAAGGGACGAAAATTAGGTTTATTTTTTGCCTTGAAAAGCCGATCCTGAGGAAGGGCGTGGCCCTTACCCCCAGTGATATCAGAGATAATCTCTTTCAAGTCAGGGCCAAACAGCGTTTTCCCCTTGAAAGGAATGTTAAGTAGCTTGTTCTTGGAAGACGCATCAGCCGACCAAGATTTCAACCAAAGCGCTCTGCGCGCCACAATAGCAAACCCAGAATTCTTAGCCGCTAACCTAGCCAATTGCAAAGTGGCGTCTAGGGTGAAAGAATTAGCCAATTTGAGAGCATTGATTCTGTCCATAATCTCCTCATAAGGAGGAGAATCACTATCGACCGCCTTTATCAGCTCATCGAACCAGAAACATGCGGCAGTAGCGACAGGGACAATGCATGAAATTGGTTGTAGAAGGTAACCCTGCTGAACAAACATCTTTTTAAGCAAACCTTCTAATTTTTTATCCATAGGATCTTTGAAAGCACAACTATCCTCTATGGGTATAGTGGTGCGTTTGTTTAAAGTGGAAACCGCTCCCTCGACCTTGGGGACTGTCTGCCATAAGTCCTTTCTGGGGTCGACCATAGGAAACAATTTTTTAAATATGGGGGGAGGGACGAAAGGAATACCGGGCCTTTCCCATTCTTTATTAACAATGTCCGCCACCCGCTTGGGTATAGGAAAAGCTTCTGGGAGCCCCGGCACCTCTAGGAACTTGTCCATTTTACATAGTTTCTCTGGGATGACCAACTTGTCACAATCATCCAGAGTGGATAATACCTCCTTAAGCAGAATGCGGAGATGTTCCAACTTAAATTTAAATGCAATCACATCAGGTTCAGCCTGTTGAGAAATGTTCCCTGAATCAGTAATTTCTCCCTCAGACAAAACCTCCCTGGCCCCATCAGACTGGGTTAGGGGCCCTTCAGAGATATTAATATCAGCGTCGTCATGCTCTTTAGTATCTAAAACAGAGCAGCCGCGCTTACGCTGACAAGTGTTCATTTTGGCTAAAATGTTTTTGACAGAATTATCCATTACAGCCGTTAATTGTTGCATAGTAAGGAGTATTGGCGCGCTAGATGTACTAGGGGCCTCCTGAGTGGGCAAGACTCGTGTAGACGAAGGAGGGAATGATGCAGTACCATGCTTACTCCCCTCACTTGAGGAATCATCTTGGGCATCATTGTCATTATCACATAAATCACATTTATTTAAATGAATAGGAATTCTGGCTTCCCCACATTCAGAACACAGTCTATCTGGTAGTTCAGACATGTTAAACAGGCATAAACTTGATAACAAAGTACAAAAAACGTTTTAAAATAAAACCGTTACTGTCACTTTAAATTTTAAACTGAACACACTTTATTACTGCAATTGCGAAAAAACATGAAGGAATTGTTCAAAATTCACCAAATTTTCACCACAGTGTCTTAAAGCCTTAAAAGTATTGCACACCAAATTTGGAAGCTTTAACCCTTAAAATAACGGAACCGGAGCCGTTTTTAAACTTTAACCCCTTTACAGTCCCTGGTATCTGCTTTGCTGAGACCCAACCAAGCCCAAAGGGGAATACGATACCAAATGACGCCTTCAGAAAGTCTTTTCTAAGTATCAGAGCTCCTCTCACATGCGACTGCATGCCATGCCTCTCAAAAACAAGTGCGCCACACCGGCGCGAAAATGAGGCTCTGCTTATGCTTTGGGAAAGCCCCTAAAGAATAAGGTGTCTAATACAGTGCCTGCCGATATTATTATATCAAAATACCCAGATAAAATGATTCCTCAAGGCTAAATATGTGTTAATAATGAATCGATTTAGCCCAGAAAAAGTCTACAGTCTTAATAAGCCCTTGTGAAGCCCTTATTTACGATCGTAATAAACATGGCTTACCGGATCCCATAGGGAAAATGACAGCTTCCAGCATTACATCGTCTTGTTAGAATGTGTCATACCTCAAGCAGCAAGAGACTGCACACTGTTCCCCCAACTGAAGTTAATTGCTCTCAACAGTCCTGTGTGGAACAGCCATGGATTTTAGTTACGGTTGCTAAAATCATTTTCCTCATACAAACAGAAATCTTCATCTCTTTTCTGTTTCTGAGTAAATAGTACATACCAGCACTATTTCAAAATAACAAACTCTTGATTGAATAATAAAAACTACAGTTAAACACTAAAAAACTCTAAGCCATCTCCGTGGAGATGTTGCCTGTACAACGGCAAAGAGAATGACTGGGGTAGGCGGAGCCTAGGAGGGATCATGTGACCAGCTTTGCTGGGCTCTTTGCCATTTCCTGTTGGGGAAGAGAATATCCCACAAGTAAGGATGACGCCGTGGACCGGACACACCTATGTTGGAGAAATCCTGATACTTCATTTTTTCCATATTACACAGCCCTACTCGGTAGCGTACACACGTCTGAAGCACTACATGGTAGGAAAAAGTGCTCCCATTTAGTGCTCTTGCTAATAGATAACATTTTTGCAAAACTGCTGCAGACACGTGCACGCTCCTCAGCTCACCTCCCTGCTTTTCAAGAAAGAATACGAAGAGAGTGAAGAGATTTGGGGTTTTATGTCTCTTTAAAAGGGGCAGGAAACCCACGTTTTCTTTCATGATTAGGATAGGACATGTAATTTTAAACAACTTTCCAATTTACTTATATTATCAAATTTGGTTCATTATCTTGTTATCCCTTTGCTAAAGCCAATCACAAGAGTCAAATGTGTGCAGGCACCAATTAGCAGCAGCTTTAACTAGTGTATATGATATGTGTGTATACTTTTTCAACAAGGGATACCAAGAAAACAAAGCACATTTGAAAATAGAAGTGAATTTAAAAGTGTATTAAAATTACACACTTTATCTGAATCATGCAAGTTTAATTTTGACTTTCCTATCCCTTTAAAGGCATCAGGGTTTTTTTTATTAAGCATTTTACATTACAATCTCAAAATGTTTTGTGATCCTTTAAGGTACAGCATTACTGTATGTCCCCAATCACTTACTTCCCTTTACTGTCATAAACCACCACATGATCGTAACAGGTCAGCTTAGTGATGTCACAAGGTGGGTATTTCCAGGACAACACTGCTGCAGCTCGTTTAAGGAGCACAATGATACACAGTGCAGAGGTCAACATGCCATTGCTTCTCTCTGTCATTTTCCACGTATGTCCATAGGCAGCACAGTGCTCAGTGTAGAATGGATTGTATATCATACACAGTTGTGCAGACAGTGATATAACATGAGCAGCATGTGTAGTGCACATTTAGTGTCTGGCTGGTGCGTGTGTGGCACTTACTGTGTGCGCAGTATTCTGTATTTATAAGCAGGCGCAGACAAGGACATACACAGAAGGGAAAATGAGGCCAACAGCTGTAGAGCAGATGAACAAACTGAAGTCTGTGGAGATCGCCAAGTAAACTGGCTCGTCTCATCACTGTAACCCCCTGACTGCCAGTCCCTATGGTTGCTGCTCAGTGTAACTGCTTATTGACAACATGTGATGGCACTACTCGCTGCCATCCCCTTAATAACAGCCTATGGGGTGATCCTCACTGTAATCCCCTCACTGACACCTATAGGGGCACTACTCACTGTAATCCCCTCACTGACACCTATAGGGGCGCTGCTCAGTGTAACTGCTTATTGACAACATGTGATGGCACTACTCGCTGCCATCCCCTCAATAACAGCCTATGGGGTGATCCTCACTGTAATCCCCTCACTGACACCTATAGGGGTGATCCTCACTGTAATCCCCTCACTGACACCTATAGGGGTGATCCTCACTGTAATCCCCTCACTGACACCTATAGGGGTGATCCTCACTGTAATCCCCTCACTGACACCTATAGGGGCACTGCTCATTGTAATCCCCTCACTGACACCTATAGGGGCGCTGCTCATTGTAATCCCCTCACTAACACCTATAGGGGCGCTGCTCATTGTAATCCCCTCACTAACACCTATAGGGGCGCTGCTCATTGTAATCCCCTCACTAACACCTATAGGGGTGCTGCTCAGTGTAATCCCCTCACTGACACCTATAGGGGCGCTGCTCATTGTAATCCCCTCACTAACACCTATAGGGGCACTGCTCATTGTAATCCCCTCACTAACACCTATAGGGGTGCTGCTCGGTGTAATCCCCTCACTGACACCTATAGGGGCGATGCTCATTGTAATCCCCTCACTAACACCTATAGGGGCGCTGCTCATTGTAATCCCCTCACTAACACCTATAGGGGCGCTGCTCATTGTAATCCCCTCACTAAAACCTATAGGGGTGCTGCTCATTGTAATCCCCTCACTAAAACCTATAGGGGTGCTGCTCATTGTAATCCCCTCACTGACACCTATAGGGGCGCTGCACAGTGTAACTGCTTATTGACAACATGTGATGTCACTACTCACTGCCATCCCCTCAATAACAGCCTATGGGGTGATCCTCACTGTAATCCCCTCACTGACACCTATAGGGGTGCCGCTCATAGTAATCCCCTCACTAACACCTATAGGGGCGCTGCTCATTGTAATCCCCTCACTAACACCTATAGGGGCACTGCTCATTGTAATCCCCTCACTAACACCTATAGGGGCGCTGCTCATTATAATCCCCTCACTAACACCTATAGGGGCGCTGCTCATTGTAATCCCCCCACTAACACCTATAGGGGTGCTGCTCATTGTAATCCCGTCACTGATGCCTATAGGGGCACTGCTCATTGTAATCCCCTCACTAAAACCTATAGGGGTGCTGCTCATTGTAATCCCCTCACTAAAACCTATAGGGGTGCTGCTCATTGTAATCCCCTCACTGACACCTATAGGGGCGCTGCTCAGTGTAACTGCTTATTGACAACATGTGATGGCACTACTCGCTGCCATCCCCTCAATAACAGCCTATGGGGTGATCCTCATTGTAATCCCCTCAATGACACCTATAGGGGTGCAGCTCACTGTGATCCACTTACTGACACCTATAGGGGCACTACTCACTGTAATCCCCTCACTGACACCTATAGGGGCACTACTCACTGTAATCCCCTCACTGACACCTATATGGGGCACTACTTACTGTAATCCCCTCACTGACACCTATAGGGGCACTACTCACTGTAATCCCCTCACTGACACCTATAGGGGCACTACTCACTGTAATCCCCTCACTGACACCTATAGGGGCACTACTCACTGTAATCCCCTCACTGACACCTATAGGGGCACTGCTTACTGTAATCCCCTCACTGACACCTATAGGGGCACTACTCACTGTAATCCCCTCACTGACACCTATAGGGGCACTACTCACTGTAATCCCCTCACTGACACCTATAGGGGCACTACTCACTGTAATCCCCTCACTGACACCTATAGGGGCACTGCTTACTGTAATCCCCTCACTGACACCTATACGGGCACTACTCACTGTAATCTCCTCACTGACACCTATAGGGGCACTGCTTACTGTAATCCCCTCACTGACACCTATAGGGGCACTGCTTACTGTAATCCCCTCACTGACACCTATAGGGGCACTACTCACTGTAATCCCCTCACTGACACCTATAGGGGTGCTGCTCAGTGTAACTGCTTAATGACAACATGTGATAGCACTACTCACTGCCATCCCTTCAATAACAGCCTATGGGGTGATCCTGACTGTAATCCCCTCACTGACACCTATAGGGGCGCTGCTCAGTGTAATCCCCTCACTGACACCTATAGGGGCGCTGCTCAGTGTAACTGCTTATTGACAACATGTGATTGCACTACTCACTTCCATCCCCTCAATAACTGCCTATGGGGTGATCCTCAATGTTATCCCCTCACCGACACCTATAGGGGCACTGCTCACTGTAATACCCTCACTAACACCAATAGGAGCACTGCTCACTGTAATCCCCTCACTAACACCTTTAGGGGTGCTGCTTACTGTGATCCCCTCACTGACAGCCTACAGGGGTGCTGCTCACTGTAACCCCCTCACTGACAGCCTATAGGGGCCCTGCTCATTGTAACCTCTCCCTGACAGCCTATAGGGGCCCTGCTCACTGTGACCCCTCCCTGATAGAGCCTATGGGAGTGCTTCCTGCTGTAGCACTTCCTGACTGCTGATGGGGTTGCTTCTCCCTGAACCAATTCACTGATATCCTTTAGGGGTGCTTCTCCCTGAACCACCTCACTGATATCTTTGGGGGTGCTTCTCCCTGAACCCCCTCACTGGCAGCCTATAGGGGAACAGATCACTGTAACCCCCTCACTGACAAACTATGGTGGTGCTGTTCAGTGTAATCCCCCTACTGTCCCGGACTGGCCATAGGTCATACAGGGCAAATATCGGGCTCTTATGTGGGCCTTGCTGCTATATAGAGGCTCTCTCTTAATATGGGTAACAATAGGAAAGCTATTGTAGGGTGCTACGCCTTTAAATGCCCGGGCCTATTTTTGTTCCCAGTCCGGTTCCGACAGCATATGTGATACTCCCCACTGTAGCCCTCTTACAGCTAATGGGGGCTCCCTACTATATCTCCTTCTCTGAAAGACTATGGGGTCTCATTGTAACCCCCTCTGCCTAGCTGCTA